>NC_063439.1:17680168-18011954 GCF_020379485.1 Brassica napus
AGCTATTCGGGTTTTAAATGAGTAACCCACCCACTTATTAAATGTATTCTACTTAAAATTAATGGAGACCCTTTTAACTCATTTAACTTAATATAATTAATTAATATTTTTGTGTAAAAAAATGTGATTGTGTGTTTTTGACAAAAAAAAACTCGATTTTATGGTTTATACGGAAACACACATTTTACGGTTTTGACGGGAAAATTCATTTTATGGTTTTGGCGGGAAACCCCGTTTACATGTTTTTGGCGGAAAATTTTGGTTTTACGGTTTTGGCTAGAAAACTCAATTTTACGGTTTTGGTGGAAAAACTCGATTTTGTGATTTTGGCAAAAAAGACTCGGTTTTACGGCTTTGGTGGGAAAACTCGATTTTCGGTTTTGGCAGGAAAACTCGATTTTCGATTTTGGCGGGAAAACTCAATTTTACGGTTTTGGCGGGAAAACTCGGTTTTCGGTTTTGGCGGGAAAACTCGATTTTACTGTTTTGGCGGAAAAACTCGATTTTCGATTTTGGCGGGAAAACTCGATTTTGTGATTTTGGCGGCAAGACTCGGTTTTACGATTTTGGCGGGATACTTGATTTTTAGTTTTGACGGAAAAACTTGATTTTGTGATTTTGGCGAGAAAACTCGATTTTACGTTTTTAGCGGAAAAAATCGATTTTCGATTTTGACGGGAAAACTCGATTTTGCGTTTTTGGCGGAAAAACTCGGTTTTGAGTTTTTGGTGGAAAACTTGATTTTCGGTTTTGCGGATAACTTTGATTTTACAGTTTTGGAGGGAAAACTCGGTTTTATGGTTGGCAAGAAAAGTTGATTTTACCAGGATAATTTGATTTACGTTTATATAACAAAAATTAGTTAATTTTTTCATTTGTTTCATATAATTTCTGCTAAGAGAGCATAAAGATAAAAAAAATTCTAATTAAATCAACAATAGTTTAAATGGGTCTAAATGAATTTAAATGGGTACATGTAAATTTCACGGATTCTAAATGGATACGCCTAATAAACCTATTTTTGAATGGGTCTAAATGGTTATGGGTTCTAAATGGGGTGGGTCTTAAATGGGGTGGGTTTAAATAGGTTGGGTTTTCCCATCTTAACATCTCTACACACATGTCTCTATAGACATGGCTTCTTTAGGACTTAGTGAATCGCACACAAAGAACTAGAGAACTAATAACAAAGAATTCATAACTTTGTTTAAAAAGAAAATTGATTTCTATTGCTTTCAAAATGATCAAGAGTCCTTTACAAAGGGTCCTTTACAATGAACAATAACATGAGATTATATATTCTTGACCATGTGACTAATAAAACAGTCTAAAGACTCAAGGGAAACAAAATACACAAAAATTAAACAAAAGAATCAAAAGATTGGCTCCTTAAAGATATATAGCCGTTAGGCTTTATTTGAGCCTCTCGAAAAGAAAACTTGGTTGAGCCTTGTATCTAGACAGCTTCTGGATATGCACATGGTCTGTAAATCTTCCAGAAATAATCCTTTGTCGCAATAAAAGAGAATATGGCCTTTGGTCTTGTGGAAGAATCTGAAGAAACTTTTGTAAGGCTTGTAATGTGAATGCGGCTGGATATGGAAAGTTGATGTGCATGAGGATCCGCCTAGTCCTCTGGGTGCTGGTGCAGCTAAGATATTCTTGGATATCTTCTATTTGGTTCAGATGATCTCCTTGTTTCCGTAGATATGTTTGGTCTGAACCAAATTAAAGGAATAGAAGACCTTCCTTAGATAGTATCGGTTTGGTCAATCTTAGTAAACCAAGTGAATCTTCTGGTTGGATTGGTTTTCAGGCTTGGTTCTTCTTTCTCTGGTCTTCTAAAAGTTTCTCCTTGCCATGTAGCTTTAGTCGAGGCCCATTCATGATTGGATTTGTATGGACCAAAATATGGCTGATTTGGCCATTGGATGCTGAGAAGATTGTCTGACTTTTAAAATCCATATCTTTGTGGTCCACGAAGTTTTCTGGTGATTTTAATTCCAGATGGTGTAAGGATGAGTTGTATGTCCTTAAGAATTGATTTCATGTAAAAAATCTTTGTGGCTTGTAAGCTATTCTCATTTGAGTGAACATTGGTCGCGATAGTTATGTTGTGGTAGTTGCGGGTTCTCTGGTTGAGCTCCGGTTTAAGTACTGTTTTTGTGCTCACAACAGAGGTTGAGCTAGGTATGTTACCATATCTTAATCGAGGAACCATTACCCACTGCTCGTTCGGTGTTCTGAGCCAGGAGGTCTCGTCTGATTAAAATTTCTCGCCATACGTGAGAGATAAAGCTCCAACCTGAGCAGGTAAGAAAGTCCTCATATTTGCAATATTTCCCAATTAAAATCCATCCGAGCAAACATTCTGGTTGTGCATTATACGCCAGCTGAGTTTTGCGAGAAAGATGTTGTTAAAGCTTTGGTGGTCTCTAAAACAGAGTTCTCCATGTGATTTTGGTAGCAAGATGTTGGAACACAAAATCCATGTCATCTTCTTATTTCCATTCCGATCATCCCACCAAAATCGAGTTAAAGCCGATTGGATTCTCTTACACAGTGAGAGTGGCAATTTAAAACAGATCATTGCGTAAGACGGGATAGGAGAGAGGAAACTTCTCAGCATGTCTAACTTTATGTCTGTCTATAGGAATTTAGTTGACCACTCATTCGCCTTTTATTTGATTCTGTCAATAATAGAGGTGAAGAGATCTCGCCTCTTCCTTCCAAAATACTCCGGGTTTTCAACTCCTCCTTTTCTATCAATTATCAGTTCACTTTTCACTAGAATCTTTAGGTTTGGTGTAGTTTTCCTCGAAAAGGTGACCGAGTATTTATTGTGGTTTATCAGTTGGCCCGACGTTCTTCATACTTCTAAATGATCATCATCAGAGTACATCAATTTTACTCGCTCACATAAATAACATCGTGTCATCGGCAAAGAGTAAGTGATTTACTCGAGGACTCCCCTAGCAATTCTGATTCCCAACAACAAACCATCATACTGTGTTATTCTACACAGGTCTGAGAGTACCTTACTATACACAAGATGACTATGTATGGTGAAAAGGGCTCTCCACTGATAAGGAAGGAGCAAGTGGCAGTAAAGACACATTGCATGATCCAAGCTGTCCATTTGGGATGGAACTCTAGGCGTTGCATAACGAGCCGAGTGAAATCTCATTCTAATCTATCATAATCTTTGTTCATATCCGTCTTAATGACCATTGAGTATCGGTGCTCCGATTTAGCAATTTTGGGAAAATGGAGTACTTCATGGGTGGTGAAGACATTATCTGACATCGCCCTTCACGGTACAAAGCATATTGGTTTTTCGAGATAATCAACGAAAGAATAAATTGTAAGCGCTGAGTCAATATTTTAAAGATGATCTTGTGGCATATCCTACTATATAAAAGAAGCTATTTTTGGAGCTTCTAAGAGGTGCCACGTCAGATGAAATATTCTTGGCCAATCATTTTGTCATGTCAGCTTGAATTCTACGTACTACTCAAAATTGGCGACAAAAAGAGTTGAGTTTTTCGAGCTTTGTATAAAGCCCATTGATT
Organism: Brassica napus; assembly: GCF_020379485.1. Lineage (NCBI taxonomy): Eukaryota > Viridiplantae > Streptophyta > Magnoliopsida > Brassicales > Brassicaceae > Brassica > Brassica napus. The sequence goes on from NC_063439.1 coordinate 17,683,741, forward strand.
GGCCCAATAAATGTACAAAATCGTATCTCCAAACACTGGGAACGTCGTTTTGTTTTTCTTCTCTTCGACAACTAAACACTTACCTTCTCCGCCGTTCCGGATCGCCGGTGAAACGATAGAATATTACTTAATGATGTGTTGAGGGAACAGGGCAAGCTTCTGATGAAAAAGCATTTGGTCTCGGTTCAAGATGGGATCTCACTTCTCATCAGGGTTGATGTAAGTGATAACACCAGAGATTCCATGTTGAAAGAGTTGATTGATATTAGGAATAGCATATTAGCAACTGAGAAGAAATGTGAGCAAGCTGGTTTTACAATCTCGAGAATGATTGACTTTGGGAGAAAGAAGAAGATGAAGAAGATATCTGGGAGGAAGATGATGGTAAGGTTGGATCTGATCCAGTAAAAAAGGTGGCTCCTTTGCCGAGAGTTCAAAACGGTGAGGGTTCATCAAGTGAAGCAAATAGGTCTACACTAGAATCTCTCCAACAAGGCGTCCAGGTTAGAAGAAGTGGTGACCCTCTTAGGGATAAGCTAATTTCTGAAGCGCCTGTGATGAATTGGGGATCACAGCTGAGTAATTGGGACTCAACTACGGAAGTTAATTCGAGGCTTCGAGCTAACCACCGAGGCATAGAGGTCGAGAGCCACTGGGGCAGGGTGGATCAAGACGCTGTAATTCCAGCAGATAAAATAGCAGCACTGAATCTTCAGGCAAGTGTCTATAGAGAAGAGAGAACAGAGATACCTCCATGCCATGCTCCTCTGAAGAAAGGTGGTCTTTGCCAGAGAAGAGACCTACGAGCCTGCCCGTTTCATGGACCCATTGTACCTCGGGATGATGAAGAAAACCCCATAATCAAGGAATCTTCGTTAGAAGAGAGTCAAAACCAAACCTCCTCCTCAACTACAAGGATCAGCCAGGAGGATGACACGCCTATGGATGGAACAGTTTCAGATTCTGATCCCAATCAGTTAGCTAGGCAAAAAGCGAAACAAGCTCTGAAGAATATCAGGGAGAAAGACAGAGAAGAGTTGAAGAAAATAGCAAAGCGAGCAAAGCATGCTAAGGTTAAGGAACATAAGTTTTCAGTTCTGCGTGATGCTGCTTTAGCCTCAATTTATCGACGAGGAGTTCAATAGAGTTTTTGCTGAAAGGAAAAACAAGAAGCAAACCTTTTCCTTGGCACGGCGTAAGAAAACAACCGCTAAAGATAGAATATCCGAGAGACTGTTAAGTAACCGGGCAAAAGTTACTAACCGAAGCAGTTGCCTCAGGGCAATGATGATGAGAAGTACCGGGAAACATCGGCTAACCAGTGGTAACAAATAAACTAAAACCTTCCTAGGTTAGTACTTAGTAGTCATTCTCGGATCCTGAAAGGCCATAAATTTGATTCTTTTATGCATGAATAATCAGATTGTATAATGATTGATCTCTGTGTTACTGAGGCAGAACTTGTGTAGAAACAGTTCATATGTCAGATCTTACATTCTCTGTAGCTTTTTCTTCTCTCAGACAAGATCCCAACATGAAGTACAAACATTTTCTTTTTAAAGAATGAACGCAAATGAACGAAAATTACATTTTCTTTAAAAAGAATGTGAACTCACATTTTCTTTTTAAAGAATGAACGAAAATTATTCCAATAAAATAATTGGTCTCATGATGATAGTGATCATCCTTAAAGACACAACACGTAAAGGAGAAAAAGCAAACAACAACGATCCAGCTTTCATGATCTGTCATTACTTTTTAACAGAAAAGAAACAAGGATCACTCAAACATTGATCCTTAACTGGCGCTTTTGGTTACCGATTTTTATGTTTTTGTGGTCTTCCCCCCTCCCCTTAAGAAACTGCTAAAAGCTCCCGATGCACATGTCCGAAGTTTAGCTCTCAGTAGGTCAAAGCTAAATTAAATATTTCCCCGAGGAGACGGCATGTTTTTATAAGAAAAATTTTTTTCAAGCCAGCAAGTTAATTGCTCGATCTTCTTCCTGCATTCGTTATACATACACATAAATGGATTTATCAATTGTACAGTTGCATTACCATTATTAAATCATATATGTCATGCTTTTGCATCATTATTCTGCTTAACTAAAACAAAATATTCGTCTTCCAATATAAGAGTCATCAAGTGGCAACACGGTGACACGTAAGCGTGGCCGGCCTTTAGGAATACGGAATAAAACTAAAGGTATACACCTACTTTTTTTATGGACTGAGCCGAGCAATGTTAAATTATTAACCACATATTTGTCTATAATTTTTTTTTTTTTGTAAAAGGCATATTTGTCAATAATTTTGTGCTTAAAAATGAAATATAATAACAAGATGTTTTCGTACTACTTGGTCCTATAATTACCATTCAATTAAACTACTAACCTTTTTCTCGGACAGCTCGCCCATCCATGAGATTTGAGCAACAAAATTTCGCACCAAAATTCTATGACTGTGAGTCCTTATCCAACTATCTCTCACAAAATTAAAAACTTATATATAAATAAATATAAATATATACTCATTAGTAAATATTAATATATATATATATCTATATTTTAAAAAAAAATTAAGAAAAATATATTTCACCACTATCTTTCGATTCATATATGTATTATTTATTGTAAAGTTTATACATATATTTTAATAATTGTGATTTTAAAAACAATTGTTCGCTTCGTAGGTGGCTGCGATATATGCGTGTTACACGGTATATAAATTCCAAATATAAACATTTTTAATCTATATTCAATAGTTACTGATTATTTAAACACATTATAAATTTGAATCAATGTAGTCCAAAAAAAATGCACGTGGAATGAGAAGGGCAATCTTGCTATCAAAACATATTTCAAGAAGGATAGAAGGCAAGCATCAAACAGTGCAATCTACCACTTCACATTTAAATCTAATAATTTATTACTGTGATCAACTATAAATATTAAAATTAGTGGTGTATTAATTTATCTTGAAATACACTGTTTGGACTACATTGATTTATCTTGGAGGTTGGTGTATTAATTTATTACTGTGAGAAAATTAGTAAATGTAATAATATTAAAATATGATACTCTTAGAAATAAAAAAAAATATTAGTTATTTTTACTTTAGATTTTCTTCAACTATATCAAATTGAAATAAAAATAAAATAGAAAAATACAAATCATTATAATAAAAAAATAATATATTTACTATTTTCAATATAAAGTAAAATTTTAAATGATTTATAAAATATTATATTTTAATATAAAAATAGTTTTAGTGTAAACTCACCCGCCCGTAGGGCGGGCCAACCCCTAGTATATTGCAAAGAGAAATGAGACAATAATCTGGAATTGTTTGCGGACTAAGAATTTTTGGGATTAGCCTGACATGAATCTCGTTTATTTTAGGTGGCAGAATGTCCGATCTAAAAAACGCATGCATCTGTGATACTATTTTTTTTTTCAATTAGTGATCAACTGGACAGAAAAAACTTGCCGATAATCCGCGTGGATCCGGGAGTCTGCAGGGATCGAGAACTTGCCATGTCTAATTGTGTTTTTTTTTTTAAATAATATATGGATTAGGTGATAAATGTCACGGTAGTTATTTGCTATGTCTAATTGTTTTCAATGTAGAAAAACTAAAGGTTCATTTAACATATTTCGTTTGTTTGTTATAACTTAGTTAATGAAAAATACAGTATTAAGTAAATGACAAAGAGGGCTTGAGAGCTATGTGGACACGATTGATATTTTAGAGCTTTGTACAACTGTACCAGTTTTCACAATATGACTGTGATTTTACCACATACTATGTTATTTTGTTGTGTAGATAACTTTTTTATCAAGTGAATTCATACCTTCATTTACTATCTTATGGTTTTCCATAAGCAATATAATTTAGGGTAAATTTGCTGAATAACCTACTTTGACATCAAAATTAAGTGACTGGCATTAATTTTAATGTGATGTAATAGCTATCACTTATGTCAATTGTTATCCGGTTCTGCTCCTTCTTTCTGTAATCATCCGGTAATATTGTGTTGTTAAATATGACTTGGCCAAAATAATATAGGGTGAAGATCAAATTAAGACTACTTTATTTGATAGAAACATGTGCATCCACGTACCAATTTAATCCACCAAATTTTTTTTACTGCTGATGAGTAATGAATCACTATTATTTACAAACACATCATGTGAAAGAACTAATGTCACAAATTTATTTACAACATATTTACTTACTATATGCAGTAAAATGAGCGGATAGAAACATAAAATTTTTAAAAATAAAAAGTATATTCTGTTTGCTAAAGTGGTTATATTCCATATCGCCAAAATAATATAGCACAGTGTTCTCTTCTCAACCTCTAAATAATAAATATTATTTCAAAGCCTAAATACTAAATACTAAACTTAAAATTCACCTTTCCATCTAAATACTAAATACTAAATACTAAATCCTAATTACTAAATATCAAACTCAAATATAAACACTAAACCCAATTAACAAAATCTGAAAATAATATATAATATTTTGTAATATTAAACTAAACTAAGACCTAACTTTTGAATAGTATATGGTTCTTACCCAACACACAACTTTTAAATGTTAAATTTAGACCTAACTTTTAAATACTAAACCCTAAACTGCTATCACTAAACCCAAATCTCAACCCCCACCTTCCAAATACTAAACCCTAAATCCTAATCACTAAATCTTAAACCCAAATATAGACCCTAAACTTAAATAGAATGGAACAAAATGCATAGTATAGTACATATTGGTGAACAAAATAGAACACTATTTATTAATCGTCAAATGGAAAGATACATGATAGGGTCACTAAACCCAAACCTCAACCCCCACCTTCCGTATACTAAACCTTAAATTTTAATTATTAAATCCTAAATCCAAGTATAAACTATAATTCCAAATAGAATGGAACAAAATACATAGTATAGTACATATTGATGAACAAAATAATACATTCTTTATTAATCGTCAAATGGAACGATACATGATAAAAGTATAGTAACAAACTATTTTGCATTACATAACATGAATAGAACATTCATAATACATATTGTTTTACATTTCTACTCTATACACATATAATAGAATAGGACACAATGTTACAAAAACTGTTCTTCTCCGATCAATTCTAGGTCATTCACATCGACAAAGAGAAGTGTAACTGGCAACATCCGTGGAAATAGTACATGTAACTGCCTTAAACTGAAGAGATTAAGGCGATTGAAGGAAGAGTTGACGAAACTCGCGGCGGCGTCGTTTACGTTGTCGGCGACTCCATAGATTTCAGATGCGCGAAGCTTCCCGTCAATAGACAAGCGAGCCGTTGCAGATGGGCATTTCCTAGGAAAAGCCACTCCAAAAATAGTCTTGATGGTTACATAGTGGATCAATAATGGAGAAGAAACCACTCATGTTCTACAAGCTATGTGATTAGGTTTTATACCGTGGTGGCAGATGAAGGAATTTTGTTGTTGGTACAGTAGGAGAAATAGAATAAGAGACCGCGTGAGGAGATGAGGAGAAGACGGGAGTCGTTATGGTGGTAAAGGAGAATAAATCAATGGTAGTGTGTATACCGCTTGTTCTGATGGAGGTGATTGAGAAAGAGTAACAGGAGGTGGAGTTGATGAAGTATTGAAAGAGAATAATTATGTGACATAAGAAAATGTATGATTTTGTTGATAATATGAAAAAGAAAAAAAAGACAGTGGAAAGAGATAATAGCGTAGAAATGTGACGATGGTGGTGATGAATTAGAAAACGTGGCTAAAAACTTTTTTTATATTTTTTAATTATTTTTGTTAGTATGTTTCATCAATTGATTGAGAAGGCCAATATAGCAATAATCTATAATATGTACAGTGTATATCAAAAAGACATAGTTTTTAAGTAGTGGGTAAATTACAATTCGTTTGATTAATGTAGGATGCAATTTCTCTATAATTTATGACGTTCTTTTTCTTTTACATTGAGAAAACTGAAAAAGTTTTTTAAGAGTCATCATCACAAAATGAAAAAAAAAAAAGCAAACAAAGTGGTGATCATCAAAGGTCAATTCCTCCCCGACGGTAAAACTCTCCGGCCGACAAGCCAGGAGAGAAAAAAGAAAAAGACCCAAAAAACACACACACACACAAGAAAAACAGAGCAGATGACCCCCAAAAAAACACTACCAAGATTCACCACAGAAGAACACAAAAACATTTGCTTCTTCTGCGAAAACACAACCTAAAAACAACTTTCTGAACACCGGAGAACACCTCACCGGAAAAAAAAAAAGATTTAAAAAAAAAGAGAGCCTTGAATCATTTTTCTTTCCATCACTTTGACTTCTTGAGGAGAACAGTGGTCCTGAAAACGGCGTCGTCGCAGGCAAAACTCCACCAAAGGTAAGAGAGAGGGATCCCTGCAGCTCGCCAAAGAGCATGAGCATCAACATACCCTTTGTACGGTGGGAAATCGAGCATTCTAAGACACATTGTGAGTATGCTCGAGACAAAGAAAGCTCTTAGCTTCCACTTTGATGGATGTGACGTTAAAGCCGCCCATACACCCCACACCACTAGCTCCACTGCTCCTATTCCGAATATAACTTTCCTGTGAAGCCCTGTAAAAGTCACACATATATAGAAAGTCATATGCATTTTTTTTCAAAAAAAAAAAGAAGAAAGCCCCCATTTAGGAAAGATCATTTACCTTCATCGAGGTTGTAGAAGTTGAGGTAGAGAATATGAGTTGCTACAACTGCAAGAATAGGTACAGTAACCATGACTTTTGCAGATTTATCATGTATGCTAAAAGACCTGATTATAGCTAGAATAAGCGAAAACCCGGCTAACACTGTAGCTGAAGAGTAATCTAGCCTCTCTGTCAATGCAACATCTCTATATATACCATAAAAAAGAAAGAAAAAAAACAATTAGTGAGAATTTTAGTTAGAAACTGTAAAAATGGAGATGGATGAATATGTTACCTGCTGTGACAAACACCACTCCAGAAGAGTGAGTTCATTACAATGATGGCATAGATATGCAACAATCCGTTGTACTCGTAGTAAGTTTTCCGGTTTGGCTGGAGAGGCAAGTTATAGTAAACGAGGATGAAGTAGGAGACCCATCCATGGAACTGTATCGCTAGGTCAAGAGCAGAGAAAGCAACGGAGAGAGGTTCCTGAATCCCATAGACATGTTTGAGTGGCCATTTACCGAAGTACTTGGTGGGTTTCTCTCCGTTTCTTTTCCTCTCTTCTTCTCTTGTCATCATGCATTCGTACTGGCAATCACTTTGGCAGTCCCATTGTTTCCAACGCAGGTAAAGTGGCTCTTGCATGTACCATGGACCGTCTATGGCTTTTCCGTCAGCTGAAAATTTACAGTGCTGGAAGCAATTGTCCCCCACGCATCCAGTTTTCTGACATTGATCCACACATGACCTGGGAACCAATCAGAGCATATTAACACTTCTTTTTTTGTTCTTTATACTGAAGCAAAAGCCCAAAAACTTTAAAAGCAGACAGTCTAAGTATTCCATAGTCATAAAAGCTACTTAGACAAAACCATAAGACCTCTGTAACAAGTTCTAGTCCTTTTTGTCATATCCCACCCTCTTCCCACTACTAAGCTCAAGACAAGATTAAGCGGTTACATGGCCGACAAAACAAAGAACAACATAGAGAAGGAGAGAGAGAAGCTTTCCACTAAACAAGAAAAAAGGAAAGACCGAACTCTATCAAACCACCACTTGCAGTCTTTTTAAAGAAAAAAATCTTTACCAACAAAAACAATGACCCTACAGTAACAAAGCTTTCCATCCTCAAACGTGTTTCAACTCTAACCACAAGAGTTGGAAAATTATCTGGGAAAAGTCAAACCACATAGTGTTCTAATCCCTTTCCCAACACCACTCCTCTCGTGTGGCTCTAATCCCCCCCACCACTAAGCCATTTGAAAAATCATCCATACCTAACAAAACTAAAAATCTGGACCCTTTATTTTTTCCTTAAAAGAGATCAAATTTTCACAAAACAGAGATAGTTAGTATTGATTACAAACACGTAATAGTCAAAAGCAGTAACAAGTCAGTCCAGCAATCACTGAATCTTTAACGGTCGACTCTACCAGTAGTAATCCAAAAAAAGAAACTAGCTCTGCCTTTCGATACTTGTAAACTCTAAGGAAGGGAAGTCAAACGAACTCAGATATGAAAAACAGACAACATTCATAAGAATATAACTTAAAGAAAAGGTTCTTTACTTGTAAAGAGGATCAGCATCTCCTTCGCTCGCTTCCAGTGTTGAAACAAGACACCACGACACCACCGCTACAATAAGCAGAACCCTTCTCAGATTTCGCGCCATCTGTTTATCAAACGGTTAGAGAGAAAGAGAGAGTAGAGTGAAGAAGAGAGAGAAGGAAGAGAGGTTCTCCTTGGAGATATTTGCTAGAGGAATGAGTTATATATATATAAGTCGGTGGGGATGATCGGAGAAATTGAGAATAGGTTTCTTCGGTGTGGCAGCTTCTTCTTCTTCTTGTCCATCAAATAGCGGAGACAGGTGGGTGCATCGAGAGAGAAAGAAGAAATAAGATCTCGCTGCGAGAGAGAGAGAGAAGATATCCCCCGTGAGCGTGAAGGAGGATGGAGGAGAAGAGCTTTGGCGAAACAGAGTAAGACGCGTGGAACTCTGTAATAAAAAGATTTATATCACAGACGTCGATCGATACACCTCCACTTCTCTTCTTCCCCCTCACTTTTTGTCTTTTCATTATAAACAAAATATTATTTTCCTTTTCTTTTATTATTCCTCATACTAAAACATTTTTACATTAACGCGTTAATAATAGTTATGTTTGCATAAAAGCTTGTAATGTTTTATACATTTCTTTTATAAAATATGATACTGTAAGATGATTTTTTGAGTTTTGTATGCCTAGTAATAAATCAGTGGTATGACTTATTCATTATTCCCCATCACCATTTATAAAATAATAATAACTACCAACCAAAAAAAAAATCGAAATCAAATAAGTAGGTGGCGTTGGGCGAATACATGACAGCACGATGTTTCATAGCCCTCACGTTCAAGTGGTGCGCGTGTGAATGAGAGATTCGGTCCCCGAAATTTTTGGAGGAAAAAATACTCCTACTATTTCATTTCGTTGTTTTCGTTAATTAGCATAAAATTAATGAAATATAAAGTCAGACAAATCAGGGTTTTTTTAGATTTTAAGTTGTGATTAATTAAATATCTTAAGCATCAGGTGATACGACAGACGCACAAGATCATTGTAGTGATAGAAGAAACTAAATCATTTTCTGAAACGTAGTAAAAGAAGATCAAACATGATATGTTATCTTACACTTGGTAATTAATTATTCACTAGTACGAGGAAGATTTGATTCCACTTTCCTAAACTCGTATCTTTTCTCAACGAGTTAATACGAATTTCCTTTTAACTCTTCGTAAATGCCAATTTACTCCAAAGGTCCCCCTAGTAATTGGAACCTTAGAACTTGGAGTGAAGTACAGTAATATTTAATTTTAATGTTATGTCATGAAACATGAACTTAGGGCATCTCTATCCTTACTCCATTTTTTCTCTAAAATAGAGTAAACGTGAATATGGAGTAAAGAATGCTTCAACCCAACTCCATATCTCACTCTATAATGAAATTTACTCCATAAATGGAGTAATTTATTTTTTGTTTGTTTATCACTCTATTATGGAGTGGGATTGGAGCAATTTTATTTCATTTTCAATTTTACTTCATTTTGGAGAGAAAAATGGAGTTATACATTGGAAATGCTCTTAGTTTTCTTAAAAGGTTTAAATTTCCATCTTGTTTATTTAAAAAGTCTTAAACTTTTTTTTTTTTTTAACTTAGGGGTATCCCGGACCTATGGAAAGGCCAAAACTTACTCCAGCTTTTTTTACCAAAAAAGAGAACTTACTCAAGCTTTTCTCTCTTGATATAAACGGTGCAAACTATAAAGTATCCACATTTCTTTCGTCAATTCATCTGCAGTTTCAATCAATTTCCACTAACAATGTCATCAACAACAAGGTCGGTCGAATAATCATTATAATATATATAGTATATGGTCTATCACATTTCACAAACAAACAAATTTGAGCTATGTGTACAATTGACATTTACTTCTGCAAGCTGCGATTTGTTTTTATATATTCATAAGTCACAACCATATAATCTCCCCTCCTTTTAAGGCCAGCCTATCAAATACAGTATTCATTTCTTCCACAGCAATCCCAAAATATTTAACTAGTATGCATGCCTATCATCAAGAATCAATATTGACTGATATTACAGCATGTAGATCGGTGAGACATTCCAACGATATAAATAATACCCACGTCGAAAGTAACAGACGGCTCGGAACTTGATGCTCTGTTTTTGTCTTCGTCGACAGGATCTTCGGACGGTTCCGACGCCGGAGTCTCTTTTAAGAGAATATTCGAAGTCGGGATATCTTGAGATGCAAGCTTACCTGTTCCAGTTGTCTTGAAACTAGCATTGTAGAGATTACTGGAAAACTGTGTAGTGTTGGGTTTAGGGCTTAGGCAGAACCAGGCTTAGACATAGTCTTTCGAAACATTTGAATGGAGCCTCGACTTTAAGCGGCTCCCACTTCAATTTTTTTTTCATATGTATATTTTATATGTGAAATGTTAATTGTAAAAAATTGGACCAAAAAACATTTTCTACGTAAAAAACTAAAAAGTAAAATACTAGATGAGCCCATATAATAATAAATATTATAATTAGTAAAAGATTTCATATCTCAATTCACGAGAACTTTAATACATGACTCAGTTTAATATTCGTAAGAACAACTGTTTTGTTTAAAGAAAAATCAGAGAAGCAGTTTTTTTTATTATGAAGTTAAAGTCAAAGTTTTAATTTAATTTTGTATAGGGTCCAAAAGTTTCAGGTCCGGCTCTAGGCTTAGGGAACTTGAAACTAGTTTGATTTGGTTTGGGGTTTGGTGGTTTAAATGTATCTTTCTGGGGATTTGCACATTGTTGTTAATGTGTTTATCTTTGTTGAAGCCATTGTCTCTCACTGTACTTAACAGTCTATTACTTGTAGAAGCCGGAAAACCGGACTGACATAAACGATAAAATAAGAAACGATGTTAAGGAAATATACGAATGTAAAGACGAATACAAGAACGATAAGAAATCGTATTCGCAAAGAGACATGGAGTCGAGATATGATCTCTTTCCTTAACTCAAAATATTCGCTCCGTTAGTGAGACGGAACTGTACGAATATAGAGTCCCAGGATAAAACCATGGCAGACGAATCACGCCTCACTCGTGATCGCCCTATCGAACTATAAACTCTACGAAACACTCTCGCAAAAATAGACTTACGCAGAGGGATTTTTGCTGTTGGATTTTGATACGGAAAAAGTTGAGAAATGAAGGAAGAGGAGAGACGATATTTAAAGAGCCGGAGACGACCCACTTTCCGCAACAGCTGCTGCACGTGGGCGAGAATCTCGCGGAGATCGAGGGAAGTTGAGTTCCAGAACTTCTTCCTCAAGACTCTCTCTTATCTCGTTTTGAACTTTCGTGAGGATAAAATGCATGACGTTTTTTTATTTTCAAGACAAAATACTTGTCGTTTTAAATAAAATTGTATGCTGTTTTTTCCCGAAATAAATGGCAAAACGTTGAGCTTAACTTGGTCCAAAAAGAATACTTCTTATCGAGCCAAAGGCCCTCCAACCAAGCCCAAGCCCAAGCCCAAGCCCAAGCCCACGCCCACGCCCACGCCGAGCCGAGCCGAGCCGGCCGGACGGCGGCGGCGGCGGCGGCGCGCGCGTGGAGTGCCTTCCTTTCTCTCCAAGTCATTTGAGTGATGATAATACAAGAGCATATATATATTACTCCAACTTGTTGATGTTGTCCGATGTGGGAGAAACATCATTTCCTCATTTCTTTGACATTTTATTTGGGCTGTGACCCATGTCATTTTTGTTCATAATTTACTAAATGCCATTGGGCTTTTAGTTGATCCAACAATCCCCCACATGAATAGAAATGACTCTAAACATATGCATACTAAATGCAGACTCGATAGACTCTAAAAATTATACTTATTCTAATCCTGACTAGACTAGACAGACTTATCGAGAGTGTTTGCGAAAAATTCACTGTGTTTGAGTTGGTGGCATTTTTAAGCCTTGAACCACTCATAGTTAATATCTGTCGGGTTTACTTTACCAGAAGGTGAACATGATGTATTGAACCAACCGGTGTTTTATGTAGACCGAGACAACATGCATAACGCAGCTTCATTTTCTCGTAGAACTTAGTTCTCTATTGTGTTCATTGTGGCCCTGAACTATTCCTGGTTTTCATGAGTGAACTTAGAGAATATAGCCTTGCATTCATTCTCCTAGAAACGGCCCCATTTCACACTCATTAGGTGATTGACCATGAAAAGTATTGAGTAATACTCTGCTTAAGAAGCTATGGAATCATTAAAAGCTTATGCTTATCCTTCTCACATTTGTTAGCACTTTTATCATCTTAGGAGCTGGGAAGAGACTACTTGTCTCAAGTGCTTTGGTTAGATTCTGTTTGATTTTGTTTTCCCTTTGAACCTACGTCTTGGGATCTCCAGTCATGATAGGTAGGGTTGCAATCAAGCATCCTCATTCGTTATAGGCTTTAAACCCATTCCTTTTGATGATTTAGCAACAACATCTCGTGACAAACCTTTAGTAAATGGATCCGCTAGGTTGTCAGCCGATTTGATGTAGTCTATTGTAATTACACCAGTTGAGATAAGTTGTCTAATGGTTTTATGTCGTCTTCTGATGTGACGAGATTTACCATTGTAGAGATTATTCTCAGCCCGAGCTATAGCTGATTGACTATCACAATGTATGCGTATAGCTGGCACAGGTTTCTCCCACATAGGAATATCTTCCAAAAAATTTCTAAGCCATTCAGCTTCTTCTGCTGCTTTGTCTAAGGCTATGAACTCAGATTCCATGGTTGATCTGGCTAACACTGTTTGTTTGGTAGATTTCCATGATATTGCTGCTCCACCTAGTGTAAAGACATATCCACTCGTGGATTTTGAGTTTTTAGAATCTGATATCCAGTTAGCATCACTGTATCCTTCTAAAACTGCTGGTTCTTTACCATAGTGAAGCCCAAAATCTTTGGTGTAGCGCAAGTAATTGAGTACCCTCGTTATAGCTTTCCAGTGTGTATGACCTGGATTACTAGTATATCGACTAAGTACGTTTACTGCATGCGCTAGATCTGGTCTAGTACAATTTGTCAAGTACATGAGACTTCCGATCACACGTGCATACTCGTTTTGTGAAACCGCTTCACCTGAATTCTTTGTCAAGTGCATTTGGGGATCTAACGGAGTTTTTGCCGTACTATTAGAGTAATTTTTAAATCTCTCTAATATTGTTTGAGCATAATGAGATTGGGTTAAGATAATTCCGTTTGAATTTCTTGTGACTTTAACCCCGAGAATTACATCTACTAATCCCAAGTCTTTCATCTCAAATGTCCCTTTGAGCATGTTCTTTGTTTGATTGATAATGTCTTTATTGCTTCCAATAATGAGCATATCATCTACATATAGACATAGCAAAACATACGCATTTTTGGTAGTTTTGTAGTATATGCATTTGTCACATTCATTTATTTTGAAACCATTTGACATCATTGTATTGTCAAATTTTTCGTGCCATTGTTTAGGAGCTTGTTTAAGCCCATAAAGTGACTTTACAAGTCGACATACTTTGTCTTCTTGTCCGGGAATGACAAAACCTTCAGGTAGTTTCATGTAAATTTCCTCTTCTAAATCACCATTTAGAAAAGCAGTTTTTACATCCATTTGATGGATTTCTAGGTCTCTTAAGGCTGCGATTGCTATCATCAGTCTTATTGATGTTATTCTCGTCACTGGAGAATATGTATCAAAATAGTCAAGGCCTTCTTTTTGTCGGAATCCTTGAACTACAAGCCTAGACTTGTATTTTCCACCAGGTTTCCGTGTCATTATCCATTTATTCCCTAATGCTTTGCAGCCAGGTGGTAAATCCGTTATGTAATACGTATAATTTTGCATAATCGAATCTAATTCACTCCTGACAGCTTCGTTCCAAAATGGAGCTTCTGGTGAAGCCATGGCTTCTGCCAAAAATTTTTGGAGCATCTTCTACTAAAAATGCCATTAGGAAATCTTCTCCAAAAGATTTTTCCTTTCAAGCTCTTTTGCTTCTTCGAGGTTCATCTTTTTCTTCATTTTCTGAAATATCATTTATAGAAATCTCGACGTTTGTCTCAGTTTCTGAGTTCTTGTCATTGTCTCTTTCTTCTCGAGTTCGTTTTGAACCTTGTTTTTCTCTATATGGAAAAATATTTTCGAAGAAAGATGCATTTCTTGATTCCATGACTGTATTTTCATGAATATCTGATATTTCAGATTTATGTACCAGAAATCGATAAACATTACTGTTATGTGCATATCCGATGAAGATGCAATCCACTGTTTTAGGTCTAATAGTGACCTTCTTTGGTGGCGGTACCGCAACTTTTGCCAGGCACCCCCACACTTTGAGGTATTTATACGAAGGTAAATTACCTTTCCATAATTCATATGGAGTTTTGCCAGTTATTTTGTGTAGAATTTTGTTGAGGATATAATTAGTGGTAAGCAACGCTTCCCCCAACATGTTCTGGGGTAACCCAGATTCCTGCAACATAGCATTCATCATCTCTTTTAGAGTTCGATTTTTCGTTCAGCAACTCCATTAGACTCTGGTGAGTAAGGAGCTGTAGTTTGATGGATTATTCCATGTTCTTTACAGAATTCATTGAACGGACCATCATACTCGCCTCCTCTGTCGCTTCTAACTACTTTAATAGTTGTTTTAAGCTGATTTTCGACCTCGAGTTTAAATTCTTTAAATTTTTCTAAGGTTTCATCTTTGCTATGTAATAAATAAACATAACAATATTTTGTGCAGTCATCTATGAAGGTCACAAAGTACTTTTTACCACCTCTAGTTTGTAAGTATTTTAAATCACATAAATCAATGTGAATTAAATCTAGAGGTTTATTAGTTCTTTCAACACGAGGTGATGGCGTTTTTGTGAGCTTAGCCTGTACGCATACTTCACATTTTTGTTTACTTGTTTTGCATTTAGGAATTAGATTTAAATTCATTAATCTTTGTATAGACTTGTAGTTTACATGGCCTAATCTTTCATGCCATATATTAAAAGACTCAACCAAATAAGCAACTGGCTCTTTCTTATTCATTGAAACTTTTGGAGCTACAACTTTTGGAGTGACTGTCATTACATTCAACTTGACAAGTCCACCCTTAACATAACCCCTACCCAAATACATCCCATTCTTCCTAATCACGAGCTTATCCGCCTCAAAACTTGTGGCGAATCCATTCTTGCTGAGCAAGGTTCCCGAGACCAGGTTCTTCCTCATGTCAGGCACATGCTTCACATTCGTCAGAGTGACCTCATGTCCAGATGTCATCTTCAAAATCACATTGCCGCGTCCTTCAATCTTGGAGACTGCAGTGTTTCCCATCTTGAGCTTCTCCTCAGTCTTGCTTTTCTGATAGGTGCTGAACATCGCCCTATCGGTGCAAATGTGGGTGGTTGCACCAGTGTCATACCACCATTCCTTGGGGTTGTTGCTTTCAACCATGTTGGCTTCAGTCACCACAGCAACGAGATCCTCCTCAGTGAGATTTGCCTGAGCCTTCTCATCCTTGATCTTTTTGCGACACTCAACTGTCTTGTGCCCCACTTTGTGGCAGTAGTGACATTTTCCCCTGAACTTCTCCACATTCGCATTCGCATTGATCTCGATGCCTTTGTTCTTGAAGTTTTTTCCCGAAGCCTTCAGGGCTGCAGCATTTTGGAAGGCTTGGCAGGAGAATGGGCGTGTGCCTTTCCTTTGCCTTTGTGCTCAGCCATGTTGACACTGTGCTCCTTAGCAGTGACCTTGTCAGCAATTCGGTTTCTGGATTCCATCTGAAGCCTGATGATGAGCTCCTCGAGCCCCATCTTCTTCTTCTTGTGCTTCAAGTAGTTCTTGAAATCCGCATAGCTTGGAGGAAGCTTTTCAATGAAGCTGAGAGTTGTGAATGTCTCGCAGATAGACATTCCTTCAGCAGCGATTTCATGGCAAATGAGCTGAAGCGCTTCCACCTGATCCATGATGGGTTTTGAATCCACCATTTTGAAGTCGTGGAATTTTGAAACCACATACTTCTGGCAGCCAGCGTCCTCACCTCTGTACTTCTTGTCTAGTGATCTCCATAGCTCTTTCGCCGTGGGGAACTCACAGTAGATACGGTACAATGGGTCAATGAGGCGACCCAAAATGTAGCCTTTGCAGATGAAGTCCGAATGCACCCATATGTCTACAGTTGCGAGACTGTTAACATCATCAATCCCGTAAGGCATAATGGGCTTATCCTCCTGGATGAACTTGTCTAGCTTCATCGTTGTCAGGAAGAACAACATCTTCTTCTGCCACGTCTTGAAACCTTTGCCATCAAACTGGTTTGGCATCAGTCCTTGAGTGAACACACTAGGGACAGCCGGAGGAGTTTGAACTGCCACCGGACCACTTGCGGTTCCTGAAATTGAACCCGTCTGATAAAGACCAGCACCGAATAGACTACGGCGAGTGGTTTCATCAGCAGCATTTCCTGCAGGGAGGATAGTGCTTGTTGTTGCTGCAGTGGTTGACGCCGTGATGTTTCCAGCGGTTGTCACGCCAGTTACATCAGTTGCTGCAGCGTTGAGTGGAGTCTGAATGACATCCGAGGTGCCAATGGGGTTGTTGTTATCGTTTGTCATTTTTCTGTAGAGAAAACATGAAAAAACGGATTAGTACTCCATTCAACAAATAACATATTATTTTAAAGAAAATAATAGTCTAAAATCGATGTTCATTTTTGGTGTTTGAACCAAATCATATCGATATAGTCTTGAGAAAACGTTTTGCAAACTCGCTTAAAAGCGTTCGCAGAAACCATTTTTATAGACTTAGAATGTTTCACAAACTCGCTTAAGAAAGCGGTCTTGAAACGATTTATTTTATAGAACGTTTTGAAGATGTATCAAAAACGTTTTGCAAAAATGCTAGAAAGCAATCCGCAAATCGTAATGAAATAAAACAGAAACGTTTCGCGGAAGTGCTATAAAGCAAATCGCAAACACGTTTTCAGAATAACACAGAAACGTTTCGCGGATAAGCGTATAGCAAATCGCAAACATCGTTATCAGATAAGAATAAAACGTTTCGCGGAAGTGCTAGAAAGCAAATCGCAAACACGGTTCCAAAACCCGTTTTTATAAATCGTTCTTCAACCCGATTCGAGCTTTAGGAATAAAGCGATTTTGAGTTAAGATTGTAGAAGCCGGAAAACCGGACTGACATAAACGATAAAATAAGAAACGATGTTAAGGAAATATACGAATGTAAAGACGAATACAAGAACGATAAGAAATCGTATTCGCAAAGAGACATGGAGTCGAGATATGATCTCTTTCCTTAACTCAAAATATTCGCTCCGTTAGTGAGACGGAACTGTACGAATATAGAGTCCCAGGATAAAACCATGGCAGACGAATCACGCCTCACTCGTGATCGCCCTATCGAACTATAAACTCTACGAAACACTCTCGCAAAAATAGACTTACGCAGAGGGATTTTTGCTGTTGGATTTTGATACGGAAAAAGTTGAGAAATGAAGGAAGAGGAGAGACGATATTTAAAGAGCCGGAGACGACCCACTTTCCGCAACAGCTGCTGCACGTGGGCGAGAATCTCGCGGAGATCGAGGGAAGTTGAGTTCCGGAACTTCTTCCTCAAGACTCTCTCTTATCTCGTTTTGAACTTTCGTGAGGATAAAATGCATGACGTTTTTTTATTTTCAAGACAAAATACTTGTCGTTTTAAATAAAATTGTATGCTGTTTTTTCCCGAAATAAATGGCAAAACGTTGAGCTTAACTTGGTCCAAAAAGAATATTTTTTATCGGGCCTTTGCCCGACACCCAAGTCCAAGCCGAGCCGGGCGGCGGCGGCGCGCGCGTGGAGTGCCTTCCTTTCTCTCCAAGTCGTTTGAGTGATGATAATACAAGAGCATATATATATTACTCCAACTTGTTGATGTTGTCCGATGTGGGAGAAACATCATTTCTTCATTTCTTTGACATTTTATTTGGGCTGTGACCCATGTCATTTTTGTTCATAATTTACTAAATGCCATTGGGCTTTTAGTTGATCCAACATTACTATTTGATTAAGGAAACACAAATTGAAGAAAGCATAGGTCTTATCGTGTAGTAACATTTTGAAAATATGTCTGGTTCTCATGTTCCATCCTTCAGCTCGCATAATTATAGTTTTACGAATAATGGGCTGAAAGAAAAATGATATACATGGGCCCAAAAAAACAGTGGGCGGCTAGCTTACTCTCATTCAGTTTTGGGCTCAATCTATCTACGAAGTGTAAGAAACCGGAAGTTTTATTTCTGGTTTGAGACATTTGGTTCATGTTGGTCTTGTACATAATGCACGCTGTAAATCGTTTTCTTTTTACCAAATGAGTGAGGCCGAAGTTGGTTTAGTCAAAGCAAATGGGAAAATGGTCGAGCTGTAACTTGTACGTTGGAACTAAAAGACTTACAACTACTAAAGATAATTTAGAAAATCAAGTACATGTAATTTTAAATTAATTTAAATTTTTATCTCTTACTATTATTATAAATATTGCGTTACGCAACAAGCACCTTGACAACACAAAAGGAACACTTGGCCAGAAACCATTTCTATTTGGTCATGCAAAACATGTTTTCAAGTGAGCCTCTCTCCACCATTCCGCATCCACTCATAACTCAAACCTACAATTGTGTTTTATATATTACAAAAGCTAAAAGATAACATAATGATAAGGATACATACAAAAACATGTGATAAATCTATCCAATCATACTATAATATTTAAAAGCTAATCTTAGATAATCGACCAAATCTAAAAACATTACAACCGTCCAAATTGTATAAAATGCAAGCCAAACTAATGGGTTGTTGGAATTATAAAATTTCCTAAAACTCTTAAAAAGAGCCACTCATTTTTAAGTTATTAATACGTTTAGAACGTTTCGTGAGCGAATATGTGCGTATGAAACACTTAATATGCTTATATATATAGAAAATTAAAGACTTTCAGCCATTGTGGAAACTATAAGTCTATAAAATTGGGAGTGTGCTTTTGTAGAATATGGACCGATTTGACTGTCAAATTTCATCTTAACCATTGGTCCTCCATAGACCATAGTCCATCCTATCGATTACTTATTTTCCGCACTCCTTTAACAACAAAGATTCCCATTATTTATCATCGCCAATGCTTTCCTAATCTCAGCCTTCCATAACACCATATTTCCAGTGAAAAAAGAAGAAGAAGAAAAATACTTCTGGCCTTAGTCGGAAGGTATTCCAAACCCGGGTCAGACAGTGTAGTACGTTTTTAGGCTAATCCACTTTGTATCACTAAATGTGTTTTTCTTGGAGTCGACCGGATCAGCCGATAAACTTATATATATATATATATCTTATATATAAAAAGTAGGCTTGTGCTCTGCGCACAGTCCTCCACCTCATCATCTTGAATGGGACTTTTTGTGACACCTGTCGACATTCTATTCAGTGCATTTGTATTTTTTTTTTAATTTTCCAGTTCGATTTGGCCATTGGCTTTTGTGTGCATAATTTATTTCAGCTTCCTTAAAGAATATTTAATCCACTCAGCCCACATCTATTATGGTTGATCTGCCTCCTCCTTCTTCTTGCATGCGAAGCTTGCCGACACACAAAGTAAAGACGATGGCTGTTTGCTAACCGTAACGGCTCGAGAAACCTTCAATCCGTCATTTATTTACTCCCACTTTAAGATTTCAATCCACCTCTTCGTTTCAACTGTAACCCCCTGAATCTGCATCTATCCTATAAATAGCGGACCTTACTAGCATGCAAAGTCCAATTCACACAAAATCCAAACGCAAACAGTTTCCAATCAAACGATTCCGATGGCAAATTCATACACTTTCCTTGCCAATTTGAGAGCCGGCCGATGCTCTAACACCGCCGAGGTCCATCTGTTGCCGCTTAAACTTTCATCTAGATAGTGTATGAAAGCATGATGAAACTCTCAGTTGAGAAACTCCATATTACGAGTTTACAAAAAGCCTATGGAGCGCTCAAGGATTCCACCGCCGTTGGTCTGGTTGGTCTTGCTAAGGCCAACAGTGAATTCAAGGTCTTATATATTCTCCTCATCTTGAGAAACTTCATATTATTTTGAATATTATGATATATGCGTGTTATTGATTCATGATCTTTATACATTAGGATTTATATATTGTGATCGGCAAGGCATCAAAGTATATTTAATCTCCTCCCAAAGAACGTCATGTTTGCAGTCCTCTGCAATTTCAAAACTAGGATTTAATTCAAGAACTACTAATAACTACGATGCAGTTGTCTTTCTGCAAATATATTCTCGGGGACATCTCTACTACAACCACAAGCAGATGGTGTTTACAACATCCATGCATTGTCAAAGAGATTATCCAAAACTCGCACTTGGTTATAAGCTTCTTTGCTTCTCTGTAAGTTTCCCTCTGAACAAGAAGATCCTATAAATGTATTTTCAGTTTGAGAAACACATGTACGTACAAGTAGAAATGAAGATGTTGATCATAGTCATTCACAGAATGTTAAGGGAAGGTGATCCTACGTTCATAGAAGAGCTTTTAAATTACTCTCAGAGAAGACACATTTTCAAGATTTTGAAACTCAAACTTCAAAGACGATACAAGTCCTCTTGGTAAACTAAATCATTCCATATAGATATGCATTTATCTCATCATCTCTTGATTTATCATATTTTCTCTGATGCAGCCTGGTATTGCTCTGCTTGGGATAGAACAGACGCGCTCTTTCTCGAAGAGCGGCATAAATGTTATCATGTTTTAAAATATGATATAGAGGCAGAGTGTTTGGTAAGAGCTTAAGGTGCAGCTTCCAAGGTGATAACAACCCCGGATATGATATACCTGGAGCGTTTATGTTGATCACACTATTATATGGTTCATGTGCAGGGGGTGATAACAATCATGAATATGATATACCTGGAGCTGGGCCTGTTTCATTAAAACCTTTGAAAAATTTGTCCAAAATAGTCTCAGCTACCTCCTCTGGATGGCTTCTTCTTGAGATACAGAAGGATCAACAGCCTCTGACAATGTCATCCATGTTGAATTTGTGTATGGTGCATTATCAAAAAGCCACGCAATGCTTAGCTTCCAAGCTTAGGAATGGGCAAGACCAAAGCTGACAATTGCTCATTCTTAGGATTTTATCTACTCTTACGCTCAAATAAATTGACTAGGATTACGTTTTGTTCTTGAATCATGTCATTGTTGGTCTTTTATCTTCACATTTTTTAATAAATAACACCTCTTGACTTTTCTTACGGGGTTTCCAAGTTAATTCGAGACTTTTTCAAAAACAAAAGGAGCTTAACATGACTCCGTATCTACGGAAGTTTAGCCAATCTCAATACCTAAGGAGCTTAGTACCTTCAGTGAAAAAGTGTACTTTCAATGATAATTAAATTTGTAACTACTTAACGGGCTCCACAAAAAACACTATGTCTGATCAACTCAACTGATCACCGGAATGTCATGATCAGTTTTTGTTTTTGGTAAAAAATGTCAGGGTCAGTTGCTTACCATTTCCTCTCCCCTCGACTGAATTGCCGAGTTGCCTCTCCGGTTATGTTCTGTCAAAGTATTGACTAGCTTGAAAGTTTGAATTATTGTGGTCTCTCCTTTAAAGTGTCTGGCCGGCTACGTACATAGTATTTTTTTTTGCCTAACCGAGTTTTCCTACATTAAGCTAACATTATCGACTGGTTGACAAAAAAAGGAAACTAACATTATTATCGGCTATAAAGTTTTGTTCAGGCTACGTCCAAGCAGTAACATTTAATTCTTGGGTTTATTATCCCTGATTCCCTGAGCAGCAGTTAAAGAAAAAACCAGCCACAACTTAGCACAGTACGTTACATTACCTTAACAAATTATTCCCAACAGTTTCTAAACGTCTGCACTACAACAAATAAAACAACTTGCGAGACTTCTTGATATCTACCATCTCAGCACAGATACACTAAATCTTTTCTTTATGAATAACTAGAGTCCGTCCGCCCTGCGGGCGGGATATTATTTATCTGTATGTAGATATTGTAAACCTTCGCCAGTATTGCTATAACAAAAATAATTTTGTATCCCTTATTGCTCTGTGAAGTCTTAGCACGCAAACTATTGTTTGAATTCCTTGATATTTTTATTATCATCAATTGTACTATTTTTAAAATTACTTTAAATAATAAAAAGGTGAATATTAAATCATTGTAATAGAAAATTATTTTATAGTTGGGTAACATAATGAAAAAATATATTAGTTACTACTACTTAAAAAGTATGCGATAGAATAATTAAATTTTATTATATTTAAAATTTTATTAAATGACATATGATCTTTCATATTCTTGTAAATTAGCTTCATATACACTTACATTATTTAATTTTGTTAAAAAAGTTTATTTAATTTATTTTATATAACTAATTGTTAAAAATAATATTAAAATTATTCGACATACATATAGATGATGATGATTAAATACTACAATATTTATATATTTGTAAGAAATAAAAAATTTATCTTAAAGTATTAAATACTACAATATTTTAGTGTAATATTCTATTATTTCAGGTCGTAAGAGTCCAAGGAGGCTCCTTACACTGTTTGGGAGTTATAAATTATGTTGGGAAAAATTTTATTTGATATTAAAATGACAAATGATCATATTTCTCCTTATATATATATATATTCTTTTTCCTGATAAAAAAATCTTTTATATTTTTTATTTATTTATAAGGCTTTGTATATTTTCTGTCTTTGTCTTGTAGTTTCCATTGTTAAGGAAAATTTATATTTCATGTAGCTTCTTCCTCCACTATCATATATTGGAAACATGAACAAATGACTCTAGAAGGCGAAAACTTATATTATTTTCTGTTATCACCAGTCTCTTTCCATGGCATAGCTGGTGTTATGGTTTACCACTTAGTTAAGAGTTCTTTAACCGGAAGACTGGTGATTCCTGATGTCTAGGTGCAGAGAAGCTTCTGAAATTGTCCTCAGATACTTGAGCATCGTTCAGACCTAGCTCATCTAATAAAAGTTACTATGTGCACTACAGAGCTATGGAAATGCTATAAATTGTAGATCACTGCCAAAGAAAAAGACTGGATTAAGTACATGGCCTAAGAGCAACTGGAAATATGTAATGGACAATTGAGAGATATTATTTTCGTTAAGATAAATTCTTACATAGATCAATCGTTGCAGAAGAATCATGAACTATTTTCCCTCTGAACTGTCTTTAACACCTCATTACTTCTCTAACCACATGCAACTATTTAGAGCAACGTTTCTACATTTGGTTATTCGATAAAGGTGTGGACTAATATGCCCCCACAATGCCCTTTGCAGAGACCTGTAGTTGCCGTATGATAATGAGTAAAACACTCTTTAAAGAATACATGCAGAACCTTTTTCCTTGATTTTCTCGGAGTAAAGTTTTGCATTCTCCGTCGCAAGAACTCAGATGAGAGATTTCCACCGCTAATGGTTTCAGTTATTCTACTGCTTTGTCTTAACTGTCACAGCTAGCCCACATCTTCCAATCATCTGAGAACTTCTTACTCTCATGTCTCAACTTTTGAGTTCATGACCTATTCAAACAAATGAAAAATATATACACAAAGTTAATTAATTAGTCAAAAGAAGACAGACAAATCAAATTCACCCTAAATTAATATGGTTCACGGGATTGGAGATATAAGATTTAGACAAACATATAGAAACTTTATAATCTACTTGATAAGTTTCAACTTATCAACTCTGTAACCTGTAACCAGAAAATAGAGAAAGAAGAGAATAGAAAAGAAGATAGGAAGAAGAGAGGAAAGAGAGAAGATATATGTTTTGATTATAGAATGTTTGATACCATCAAAGATAAAACGACAACGCCTCAAGAAAGTAATCCGACGTCACTTAGGTAAATATAATATGTAGTCACTCTCTTGACTCAGAGAGCACAAACTACTCCTGCTTTCATACTTCGACTCTAGCCACTTTCGAAATCCTTCAGCTGTCTTGCCTTACGCCATAAGCTTCTCATCCTCCTATTAACCATTGCCAAAGATACCTTGAGCTTGTCACTATTCAAAACACAAAAACATAAATTTAGGACCTGGTTCTTTAGCATCTCTGGTTTGTTTCTGAAGACCACACACTCTCAGTTCTTAGAGTGAATCCACACATGTTAAAGTTACAAAGTGATCTTTACCAAATATTTCAAACATGAAAACTATTCAAATCTTTTAGAACATTCAGAGTTAAACTCATCCAAGAATGAAGCTTTAAACTAAGAATCTCATGTCATCCGGACAAAGCATTTTTCTTCACATCTTTTCCCTTAACCAAACCAATGATTTAACAATGTAGTCCTCGGGTTTACTCCCCAATAGATCCACTTTGGAAAAATCTCCTCTTCTTTCAACAAAATAATCATCAACACTGATTCCTCCTAGATTCATAGTGTTTTATTATGTACTGATAGTCCATCAGTGTTTCTTCTCTTGCAGACCATTGTACTTCCAGATCAAGAAACTCAGACAAAACGATTCCTTCTACTACGTGTGCCTTTGCTCCTCTGCTTGATCCATTTGTTTCCTTTTGTGTCTCTACCATCTCCTGCAGATAAAAATCGTTTCATAAAGTCTCCTTCTTTACAATAAACAGAATGAAAAATATTTATCAGCAAAAACATTGTATGTTTGATGTTCTTACCTATCCATCTAAATCAGGAGAGATGAGAAACCTTTTGTAGGCTGAAGTGAAGGTAAGCTTGATTGGATCAGGAGCACTGAGAAACCGTTTGTAGACGGAAGTGGAGAAAACTGTTTACGTTGCTACGGATGTAAGGAACAGAAGGTAACACCCTAAACCATTACGCCTTGATTGACCAGAGGTGGTGGAGTGAATATCGAACGTCACGGCAACAACTCCGTCTTCACGAAATGATGGCAGGTGAGAGACGGTGGAAAATACAAAAACACATAATACAGAGAGTTTGCCATTCTAATCTCTGAAAGTTTGGGAATGATTGAGAGGATAGAATTGATGATTTCACATAAAAACCCTCATATTTTTAGTTGTAGATTCATAGAAGTATTTTATGTGAAATCGTGTGAGGAATGGCGTTAATGACGATGATTGAATGCAGTCTGAGATCTGTAACAGTGTTGGATTTCGATACTCAGTCAGAAGAAATTGAAGCGATTAGACAGAGACGTCGGCTCCCAACAGATATTGATCGGAAAAAAATCGGTGTTCGGAACACAATAGGATCTTCATAGACGGTTGGCTAAACTGGAGCTGTCCATCGGTGTCTAATAACGACAAAAGTCTTTAAGCCCAATATTGAAGATGAAGCTAATAGTTGGAGACTTTGATAATGATATTAGAAGCCCAATTGTTTAAAGTCCACGATCAAAGTCCATCTCGAACTGGATTAAATGAAACGCAAGACACGTGTTGTCTCTGTACAGAAGTAGTCTCTACGTGAACACACACGAGAGGTACCAAAAATTATATATATATATATATATATAGATAGATAATACGATTATGGTCATTGTTCAAAATTGATTATATATATATATGTATATGCACTTTTGTATATATATAGATGGTGCAATTACCGAATTACATCAAAATAGATGTAAGACGAAGTGGAACAAAAAGTTTGGTTGAAAAGATAAATTTTCAAACACCCATGAAAGTTATAAATTAGTTCTAAAACTAAAATAAAATTTTAATTGGTTGTCCATTTAATAATATTTAAACGAAAAATTTATATGAGTGAGATAAAAGTTTATTTAGTCTGTAATTTTTAGTGATTTAATTGTAAGTTTTTTTAAGTAGAAAATATTATATCATTTAAACCGTTGTTTTTTAGAAAAGAAAACATTAAGTAAGGTTGTAGATTTAAAGGATGAGGATCTATTATATTATTTAGAAACTAATTAAAACAAAATTATAAAAAGTTGTAAGTGAGATGAAACATTTTGATAGTCCAGTAGTCAATAAAACACCGTAACTAAAATGTAATTAAATTTTGTTCATTTTGCTCATCATTTTTTATATATTTTCTAATAACAAAAATATAAAAATTTGGATACTGAAATTCGAAGACAAAAAAAATGAATAATTAAAACAATTAAAATAACTAGAACATTAAATATTATATATATACTTATAATTTTATAATAAATTATATTATCAATAAATTAAAATAAACATACAAAATATATAATTATAATTAAAATTTAAATATAAAATCCCGGACGTAGCCCGGGCCCATCTCTAATATATATATATATATATATATATAAACACCCATTCCTAGTTTAATTGTACATCAACACGACACATAGCACTCTATTTTTTTTTTAACATCGAATATTATTACTTAACTTGAGGAAATGTGATCAGCATGTAACAGAGAATGTAAGTATTGAGGTACATAATAATAAAATTTGAAATCGGTTTCATTCTCAACCCGCTTCGCAAGACAATCAGCTACTTTATTTGCATCCCTGTTAATCCATTAGAAACTAATACTCTGATACTTCGCTGCCCACCATCTGATATCTCTTGTCCAATTGTAATAAGCAAAGTGTAGCTTCTTATTATTGATAATCTCCACTGCCTTTTGACAATCAGTTTCCATGATCACTTTCCTGTGTCCCAAACTCCAGCAATGTTGCAAGGCCATTAAAATAGCCTGGAGTTCACATTCCAAAGCATCCTGAACTCTTCTTCCTCTCGCATGAGCAGAACCTTTATAGACCCCATTCTCATCCCTGATAATCCATCCAGCAGTCCCTGTAGCCCTTGATTGATGATAAGATCCATCAATGTTACATTTCTTCCATCCTTGTGGTGGTCTTGTCCATTTCACATTAGAAGAGTTATATATACATCTTCTTCGCTCTCTGTAACTAGTTGTAGCCGCAACGTCATTCTGTTTCCATTCCTTTGCATCTTCTTTTGCGTACCGTATAATTGATCTCCATGGCGTCTCTCTTTGTTGGAAAACCAAAACGTTTCTACCCTTCCAAATCCTCCATAAAATCCAAATAGGTAAGTCTTGGAAATGAGTTAGCCGTGTAGAGAGGGAGTATTGGAGACACGCATCTATCTTCTCTTCTAGAGATGTAGTTGGACTATTGATTGTTAAATTTGAAACTCCAGAAGCTCTCCATATTCCCATTGCATACGGACATTCAAAGAAAAGATGTTCTTCTGTTTCTTCTGCCATACAACATCTCTTACATTGTCCATTACGAGTGATGTGTCTTCTTCTCAGATTGCTGCCAGTTGCCAAGCATCGAGATGATAGTCTCCACAGGAAATGTTGTAACTTTGCAGGAACTTTAGTTTTCCAAATCTTTTTCTTTAAGTCTGCTGATCCATGAGTTGGTAAAAGTAGTGTATTAGTTGGTAAATGAGTACCCAACCAATATCCTGACTTCACAGTGTATAAGCCATCTTCATTATAATGCCATCCCATTAAGTCTTGTTTTGCCGTTGGACTGATTCGAAGTGCTAGGATGCGCTCCACATCTTCATCAATAACCACTTCTCGTAGTTTTCCTTCATTCCATTGTAAACGATTAGCATCAAAATATTCTTTTACTTTCTCTCCTTCAGTAAAATCCCCTCTAGCATGTGGTGGCCTTGGTGGATGATCTGGGATCCATGGATCAGTCCACATGTTGATCAGTTCACCATCACCTATAATGTACCTCATCCCTTTTGTAATTAGATCCCGTCCATGTAAGATTGATTTCCAAGCATATGACGCTTTCTTTTTTAGCTTTGCTTTCAGAATGTCTCCGTCTGAGAAGTATCTTGCCTTTAGTATACGAGCCATAAGGCAATTTGGATTTTGCATGATCCTCCACACTTGTTTACTGAGGAGTGCTTGGTTAAATATTTCCAAGTCCTTGAAGCCAAGTCCTCCTTCTCTCTTTGGTACACTAATTCTATTCCAAGAATACCAATGAAGACCTTTTTTATCACCAGAGCCCCACCAGAACTTTGCTAATATAGCATTAATCTCTGAACATATCTCTTTTGGCAACCGAAAGATGTTCATAGAGAAAATAGGCATTGCTACAGCAATGGCTTTGAGCAGAACCTCTTTCCCACTGTGAGAGAGGTGTTTCTGTTTCCAGCTTTGAGTAACTGTTTTCACTTTATCCAGGATGTAAGCAAAACATCTCGCTCTTTTTACTTCCCACTTGTTCTGGCAATCCCAGATACTTTCCAATTCCTCCATCATTATGTATTCCTAGCAGCACTCTCATCCTTGTCTTGACAGTCGCATTAACTTTAGCCCCAAAGGTGATAGATAATTTGCTTAAATTGATAGCTTGACCAGAAACTGCCTCGTACAATCCAAAGATGCTTTTAAGCTTTTTAGCAGCTCGATCATTAGCCAGGGAGAAGAATAGAGAATCATCTGCGAAAAGGAGATGATTAACAGCTGGGGCATTCATGGAAATTTTGACACCGAGTAGAGAACGTTCCTCCATTGCTCTTGTCATCAAGTGTGATAACACCTCTGCGCACATAATGAAAAGACAAGGAGACAGCGGGTCCCCCTGTCTGAGACCACGCCCTGGCGTTATGAAACCTTCTGGTTTACTTCTCCCTTTCGTAACGGCATGAAAGTATCTCGTATTTCGGTCACCTGAGCGTAACCAGTTGATTCTACTTTTTTGCTTCCAATATTCTTCCTCCTCGAGGTAGGCTTGGTTTAGCTCTTCTCTGATTTCTGTTCTTCTTTGTTGAGTTACCACTGCTGAGTTTACTGCTTTATCTAAGCTTGCCCATAGCGCTCCAATCTTTTCCTCAGCATTGTTGCGATTTTGTCTTTTCCAGCATGATATTTGGTATCTACAATTGCTCAATCTCTGCACAAGTGGCATCTGAATGAGTTGAGTCTGTCCTATTCCTCTCCAACCCCTTTTAACACTATCTGTGAAGCCTTCTTTTGTGATCATCCTACTATCAAATCTGAAAATTCTTGGAGGGTCCACTCTTTCAGCACTTATGAAAGTTACCAGCGGTCTGTGGTCGGACTCACCAATCTCCAGGAATTCAGTCTGAGACGCAGGGAAAAGTTCAAACCATCTTGCATTTGCCATGGTACGATCCAGACAGCATTTAACCAAATGTGTTCCACGTTGCCCAACCCATGATAGTCTGTTTCCAACAGAGTGAAGATCCGTAAGCCCACACGTTCTCATCATTTGTCTGAACTCAGAAAAAGAAATCTCAGGTCTCAGCCTTCCGCCATCTTTCTCATGATTACCCAATATCTCATTAAAGTCTCCTAAGAGGAACCAAGGCTGCTGTCTTCTGGTTATGCTCAATCTACTCAGTTTTTCCCAAGTGTGATGTCTTAGTGCCGGAGTTGGATGTCCATACACAAAAGAGTAAAAGAAACTCATTCCATTGATGCCAACATTACAATCTATGAGATGAGCAGACTGACTAAGTACATTTAACTGAATAGATTGCTGAAAGAAAATAACAAGACCACCTCCTACTCCTACTGGTGGTACGATAACAGAATTGGGAAATCCTAATTGTGCTCCTACATCACGCACATAATCGTCCTGTTGCTTTGTTTCCGCTAGACACAGTATGTCCGGGAGATACTTGCGACATATCTCCTTAAGGCGTCGAACCGTCGAGTCCACATAGCACTCTATTATCTAACTAAAAGGAAAAGCATTAAACAAATTAATATTAATTCGATGATTTTCTTTCACCGTTTTACGCCTCCTTAACAAGAGGCTTTTTAATGCGAAACTCAAGAAAATTCTATTTTCCTTATCGCATTTTGGGGGTGTCAATTATCACATTTAGTAGTTTGTACCACTACCATTCATAAATGGTTCGTTATCTTTTTGATTAAAATACATGTGCTCGGTTAGATGAACAGACCCACCATCTGTTATGTACATATTTGGCTAGATGTTTCTTTGTTCATTTATGTTTTGAACTTGTGTTTGTTTTGTTTTGTAAGATTTTTGTTTTGTAAGGTTCTTACAACCTATCCCCTATATATTAATTGAAGATCATTTAAAAATTACAAACTTAAGTTTGTTCTAATTAAAAAGAGACTATGCTTATGTATCAATTAATTAGGATGACAATTTAACTTATGTGGCAGTTTAAGAATTAATTAAAAAAAATATTGGTTCAAATCCAATTACTAGGAAACATTATATTACCCCAAAATATAAAAAGCATATATTATTTCCTCAAATATTCGCTACGGAATTACCTAATATGATTAACATATATATGACAATTAATGACTATGAATAATAAAAATTTGATAACAATTTTTGCATCCTTTTTCATTTTTGTTTAATTTTATATTATTAAAAAAATTAAACAATCACATTAACCATATAATTAAAAAAATAAGATTTTTTCTTATATTTTATATTTTGAATTTTTTTAAAATGACTTTAAATTACTAAAATGAGGAAACCTTATATTTTATATTTAAAAATTTTAAAACGAATTTAAATTACAAAAATGAGAAAACCGTATATGTTATATTTTTCTTATATGTTATATTTTTCTTATATGTTATATTTTGAATTTTTTTTTAAATGACATTACATTATAAAAAATGTAAGTTTTCCTTAAGCATATGACTTAAATCGTTAAAATGACATGTATCAATTCAATGGTTGATTTGAAACCTTTCAAAACCATATGGAAGATAAATGTCAAAATAATATAAGTGTGGAAACAGTACTGTTCATTTTATTTCAAAAATGTGTTCGGTGAAAAAAAATAAGATTTTTGTTTTATAATTTGTTTAATGTCCAATCCGATCAACCCATGATATATTAATAATAGTTTAGTTCCACAATCTTTAATAAAAATTGACCCTCTCCATCAGAAAGAAATTATATAATAACAACAAAAAAACATTGTATATGTATAAATAAAATGATCAAATATGTAAAACAATTGTCGATAATATATATACAAATAAACTCACCATGCGCAAAGCGCATGTCTTATCCTAGTTCTTACGTTATTGCTAAAAGAATCAAGATTAGCAATAGGAGACCTTGCTACGCATTGATCAGTATATGGAAATTCAATAATTTGCATATATGGAAATACATCGATCTTTCTTCAAATTGTATTCTTTTTTTTTGATAAAATTTTATTTATTTCAAATTATCATAAGGGCTTATTGGCCAAATGGCCATATTTTGGTGATAAATTAAGGAAGTAGCGATGATTTTGACATAATTCATTGTAAGACTTTTGTGCTTCCTTCCATCCGGTTATGCCCCTTCAAATAACATGTTACCGGTTCCATATTATAAAGTAAACGACGTGGTGGTTTTGTGTCGCATAGTAACTATCACATAACTTACGGAGCGCGTGGCGGAGCTGTATTCAACACATATGATGGAAGGGTATGCAGAGAAGGAGTAGATAACAATCGTAAGTGTACGAGAAACAATGTTAAACAAATGGCGAATTGAAGATAATGAAATGTATATTCTATACTGATTGCATGAGTTACATACTACGTATTATACGTAGAATAGTATCACTATAAATGTAGTTCCAACTAAAAGGGTATCCACATAATTTTGCGACAGTTGAAATGTGCATAATGCAAGGAAAGTACGTAATACTTTATCCAAATGGAAGCCAAATATTGCAGAAATAAACTTATGAACTTAATCACTAAACCCTACTTGGAAATAGAAACCGTATATACAATCATGAGTTCATAAGCTAAAGAAGATGATAGTATACCGGCTTATGTTTACGAGGACTGCAAAGAAGTTTAATTTCCATTGAACAACTCCTAATAAGAAAAATCGAAGGAGACTATTTTACTTACAGTCAAACTATTCCATATGCTTATACAGCCATATCATAGCTAGAGTTGTGTGAGAGTCAAAAAGAACGGTACTGGGGGTTGGGTTAGAGAACATGAAATAGAAGCGGAGAATAAGAACAACAAGTTATGTAATGTGCACAACACCGAACTGGACTCGTAAAACGTAAATTATTGTAGGAGGTACGAACTATCATTATGGAGGCAAAACATGTCCAAAACTGTACTCATTTGTAGCAGTGTGTTCTATGAAATAGATGCCAACACATGAGGAGTAGGGTAAAATAGGTTTGGGTACGTGTAATATAACAACGTGGACGTGAGGCTTGGGCCGGGGCAACCAAAACACTTTGAATGGAACATAATGATACAAACCGTCCAATTTATATGAGTGTACTTTCCATTTGACATGAACAATATAGAATAGAAATCCGGTATGTAATTTAACAATATAATCACGTACATAGACGCTGACGTGTGTGGTTGGGGAAAGGCAGTGACGTTTTTAATGGAATAAATGTCCAACAATAGGTTACAGTTATTCCATATTAAAGAATAGGAGGAAGCCACGTAAGCAGGTTGGTTAATAAAAATATTTTTAATGTGCGGAGTTAAACAAATGGTGTAAATTAGTAGTTGAAAATATATTTGTTGCAATTTTCCTTTCTTAAAAAATTAAAATTAATCTTATTTCTTATAAATAACTAACTTTTTAATAGATAATTTTGTGTTAAAAAAACTATAAACCAAAAATAACTTATAATATTTCACTTGATATGATTGGGACATTTGTAAAAAAATTAAATTGTGTATGTATTAATAAAAATCTATCATTATGTGAAAATAATTTTTTTTCCTAAAATCCTAAGAGCATCTCCAAAAAGGAACTTTATTTTGAAGTTTCCAAAACTCTATATTTGAAGTTTCAATGTATTTTTCTCCAAAAGTAAAACTTCAAACCTAACTTCAAAATTATTTATATTTTACATTATAGTCCTTATATTTGTCATAATTGATGTAAATTCATAAAACTTCTATAAATAACTAGTACTTATATATAAATATTACAGAAATATTAATTAAAAAAATCTTACACTAAAATATAAAATTATAAATAAAAGTACATAATTAAATATTAAACTGCAAGCAAATACTATATTATTCCATAAAATTATTTTCGTAATGCTCCTATATATGATCAACTAGTGCATTTCTTATACCCGCTGATAGTTTGATATCATCAAATGAAAAAATCCTTGATCTTTTAAACGAAAGTACAACAAGCAGGAAAAAATGTCATGAGATGATTGAATTACGACTGCAAAATGAAGCAAAAAAATTAGCTTTTAAAGAAGTAAAAGAGGAAAATAAAATATTTTTAAAAAACTTAGCTTCTATCGATGATGTTAATATTCGTGAATACATTCGATCTGAACAAGAAAGAATCGTACGAAAAAAGGCGTCAAGAGCAACAACAACAATCATCTTCGGTTACACAAAATTTGTTTGGACAATATTTTGGAGATTTGAGAGGTTTTGGAGCAAATTTACCAGACTATTAGTGTTGTTATAATATTTAAATTTGAGTAAAAATTATGTCTTCATGTGTCTTTTTAATAAGTTTTTATTATGGTTTTTTGTAATATTCTTGCGGTTTAATTCTAGTTTTAAAATATTATAAATCTTGTTTTAAAATTTTTATTTAATTTCATGTGTAAAACTTGAATTTACAAAACAAATTTAAAATATTTATGAGATATAAAAGTTTTACGGATTAAAACAATAAACAAAAAAATATTTAAGAATTATAAATATGATCTATAATTGTAAGGACCAAAATGCAAATAAAAAGATGAAACTTCAAATTTGAAGTTTTGAAAAGTAAAACTCTATATTTGAAGTTTCACTCTTCAAAACTTCAAATTTGAAGTTTTGAAGTTTCTTTTTGGAGAGCAAAAAACTCTATATTTGAAGTTATAGAGTTTATTTTGGAGATGCTATAAATAAAAGAAAATTTTTCCTTTTTTAATCTTAACCAAATAAGATTTTTTTTTTCCTTTTAAATCCTGACCAAAGAGAATTGTAAAAGTAATTTTTATTTTTAAAATTTAATGATAAACATGATATTAAAAATATTTAATTTAAAATATTAGTGATATTGAGAAATTATTTTTTGAAAATAGCATCTTTTAAAAAATAGTTAATATTTGCTGGAAATAATTATTTGATAGTAATTTTCTTTTCTAAATCCTAGAAAAAAATAATTATAAAATGTTATTTAATTTTAATTTTCTTTTGTAACACCATAGAAACTTTTAAAATATATTTGATAATTCTTTTCCTTAAAAAACAAAAATCCTAAACAAAAGATATTTGTATCCTAATTTCTTAAGTCCTAATCAAAAGAGAATTGGAAAAGTACTCTTATTATTTTACTATAAGTAAATAACTTTCTTTTTTAATAGATAATTGTATGTTAAAAAGTTATGAGAAACATAGCTACAAATATTTCACATCTATATTTAGGTTTAAGCTTACATATATTATTTTTACAAAACACAATAGTATTTACATGAAAAGTATTATCTGAGTATTTGTTTTTAATTTCTTGATACAACTCAATTTTTTATTATCCTTATTACATCTTATGATGCTAGCAACTTTTAATTTTGAAGTTATTGTCGTACATGAGTATGTGTAAATATGATAAATATGTGTTTGTATGTATAAGAATATATATATACATAATTAAATAGAATTTTTCTATTAAAAATAAGATAGTTGTATAAAAATCGTAAAGAAATAAAATAATTAATTTACTTTTTAAAAGTCTAAATAAAATAAAAAAACGTAAACGTAATCTTATTTTTCTTATAATTAATTAACTAACTTTACTCCCTCCATTTCAAAAAAATAGACTTTCTAACGTTTTCACACATATTAGGAAAACACATTAAATCACTATAATAAATGTATCGTTGTCTGCAAATTTCAATTTTCAATATCTTTTAACTAATAGTAATTCAATAAAACCAATTAATTTTCTTGAAGTTTACAATTTTATCATTGAAAAAAACGAATTTTGAAAATAGCAACTTTTAAAAATTGTTAATATTAACTGGAAATAGTAATTTGATAGGAATGTTTTTTTTTTTAAATCCTAGACAAAATATAATTGTAAAAAATTATGTAATATTAATTTCCATTTCTAAAATCCTACTAAACTGTAAAAAAATATTTGATAGTTGTTTTTCTGTTTTATAAAAAAGAAATCCTAAACAAAATAAATTTGTATAATATTTTTAATTCCTAACCAAAAGAGAATTGTAAAACTTTATTTGATAATATTTTTAAGGGAGTGTTTGATGATGAACATGATACTAAAAATTATTTAGTCAACAAAAGAAGTGTAAAATTAGTAATGATACAAATTGTAAAAATAGCAATTTTAAAAATATTTATTTATAACTAAAAATAATTATTTTATAGCAATATTTATTTTTTTTGAAATTCTAAAGAGAAAATAATTGTAATAGGTTATATGACAGTAATTTACCTTTTTTAAAATCTTAAACAAATTTGTAAAAGAGTATTTATAAAATAGAATATTTTTCTTTTTAAAAAAATCCTAGCAAAATAAAATTTTAAAGACTTATTTAATAAAACATTAAATTAGTACATAAGAACATGTATAATATTGTCATTGATTCGATTGGTGTATTTAACTTTCATTTCTTTTTTCTTTTTACTTTTCATTTTTTATTTTGGATTGTGTTCAATTTAAATATTTATGTATTGTATTTTCTCTAATTTTTAGTGTAAAGCTTATAACAACTCATCTTAATGCATCATGATTATAAAATACAAATATTAACTTGAACTTATGTGTGAAAACGAGTTTTAATTATAAAATAAATCTCAAACAACATATGCAAAAAACAATCATAATACTATAATAAAATAATTTATTATTTTATAGTTTCTATTAAATTAAAACATTAAACAAAACTCGTTGCAACGCAACGGGCTCAACGTATAATATAAAAGGCTTCATAAAGAACATACGGAGCAAAAACAAACTCACCAGCATCTGTAGTACCCACGAAATGTATCAAGTCCCTCCGTATGCTCTCATATGGTAAATGAAGAACATAGCGTTCACGTGTCCATATGTGTCCATGTTCATCTTTCAAAATATTGAGTTCAACATCATCATACGGATGATCATAAGTAACTAAAGTTGCCTTCCTTCATATATCATATGAAACGAGGAACAAGGACCCTCCGGATAGTTTATATAATATTGAAGTATTCAGAGTTGACAACAAAGCTCATTATGATACAATGATTATGTACGTAACGCCCCGACCGCAGCCCACCCATCCCCGCTCTCTCGACCCGTGGGCCCATCCTGTTCTAACAGTCTTGTTAGAAATATAAGATGTCACATGGCATTTTTTTCCCAGTGAAAGAAAAAAACCAACTTTATTGTTATAGCCCTAGGACGGATCAGATATCTAATGTATTTTGAGATATCCGGATTCGCCGGATCCGTAAAATTGATATCCGGATCCGGATTTGGGTTCTCCGGATATCCGGAGTTAGGATATCCGGACTAAAATCCGAATATCCGGATCCAGATCCTTTTAAAAAAAAATTAAATTAAATTAAAAACTAGCTAACTAAAATGATTTATTTAATTTATTTAGCTTATTAATTTTTTTAAATGAAAAATTATTGAAATTGAATAAAATTTAAAAAATCATTATTTTATATAAAAATTATATATAGTATAAATATAATTAAATTTTAAATATTTTAAATAAATAGTAAGTTCGAATCCGGATCCGGATATCCAGACCTAAAATTTCATTATCCGGATCCGTATCCGGATCTACCGAATCCGTAAAATCAAGATCCGGATCCGAACACCCCCCCCCCCCCGATATCCGTTTTTCGGATCGGGTCGGAGTAAATCCCAGATCGGATAACGGATCTCGGATATAGGTACCATCCCTAATTGTCATAGGTGTTTTATAATATTACATTATTATTATTTGTGGGCTTAGATATTAATTCCTGTTGAGAACTTCACCACTCGTGTTTGCTCTTAGGCTATTAAATAATCAAAATATATTTTGTATTAAATACGAACTGCCTAAGTTCTGCCAGTTCTTTTCCATTTTTTTTACCAGTAACTAATCTTACAATACTAAAAGCACAATAAGCTCAAAATCTAAGGTGTCCACCTAGGATTATTAATTCCAGCCAATGGTAAAGCTTTATCTCTCCACATCACCATCGGTTTTGACTATTTGGTACGTATCAGAGACTAGATTTGAAACATACAATTGGATATATTTAGTGGGCTTATAAAAATATGTTTAGCCCATATCATCACCACTGCAATAACTGTCGTAACTCTTTTTTTTCGTCCACAAAACTATCGTAACCTTAATTTGCTCTTCTCTTACCTTTCCACTTCCACCTCTTCCATTACTCTTCTACACTTGCTGGCCACACGTCCTATAATCAGAAGCTTAAAGATATTTATCGCATATAACTAATTATATTCAAAAGATCAGAATTAAATCAAGTAATATGGTTATTTTTGGTACAAATATCTAAACCCGTTTTAGATATATTGGTTATTTAAATATTTTTAGGTATCTTCTATACATTAGAACCGAACTCATCTAGCCCTGGAAGTACCCAACTCGAAACCACACATAAATTTAAAATATCCAAGTGGGGCCTGATTCTAAATTACAAAACCAACTGAGAAGGAACAACCCGTATCTGAATGGGTACCCAATGTTCATGCCTTACTGATTTATAAACTAATAAAAAGATTTTTTTATATGTTTGACTAAATTAAGTAAAATAGAAATAATTTTTTATTTAGTAAAATAGTTAATTGGAGTAAAAAATTAAGTGACAATAAATGTATTACATTTTTATTATTTTTATTTAAGTTATTATTTTATTCACATAAACATGTGTTTGACTTATGTAAACTAATAAAAAGATTATAACCGTAAGGTTAATTAATCTACACTTAGGTTTTAAAGTTGAAGAGTGGAGTATGTTTTTGGAATGTGAAATTTAAAATTCTAATAAATATATAAATAAATACTTCAAAATATAAAAAAAATTACAAAATAGTTTCAAAAATATTTTTTCGATTTTCAAAAAGAAATTTGAAAAAAATATCAATTTTTATACAAAATTCCAAATTGAATTTTTTTTATTATTTATTTAAAGAATTATTTATTATATATATATATATATATATATATATAACAAATGTATAAAATTCTTTTGCCACTTAATGAAGAATATATTTTTGAAAATATCTATTTAGTGGTGGTAACATGAATAATGATACCAAAAAAGTGATAAACATGAAAATTCTCCTATAATTAATAAAATCATTAAACTGAGTAAAAATAGAAAGATAATTAATGTAATAGTTTGTTGAAAAGAAAAATAGTTCTATTTGTATTTCAGTTTTTAATAGTATACATTCCAAATTTTGAATATTTTTATTAAAATAATTATTGGAAACTGGAAGAGTTATACGTTTATTATCAAAATAAAATATTTTTAACATGTGTAAAACATATAAATTAAGGGTATGTAAACCGCGCGTAGCGCGGTTAAAAGAGCTAGTAATAAGTAATAACGACATTTTCCATTTTTTTGACCAGGAACTAATAAGTAATAACGACATTTATAAACTAAATATGTCGTCATCTCCGAATAATAGCTTCTAGTCTCAAACAGAAAACTTTCCAAATAAAATTTGAAAACAACATTGTTAATTGTTCATGTCGACATTGTCTCTTCAACATTGTTAATATCTCTAACCTATCAAACAAATTCTATACCTCAGATAAACCTCTGTAAACAAAAATCTTTTATAAATAACTTATTTAAAATAAGCAGCGTGAGTTTGTTCACTGTTACAAACCCACAAAGGAAGAGAAAAAAAGTCAAAACCCTAACGTGTACATCAAGTGCCAAAGATGGGTTGCTTCTCAAAAACCCTAATTTTAGCTTTCGTTTTCTTGTTGGTTACTCTACCTCTTCTTGCCTCAGCGACGGAGGTAGAAAACGAATGTGGTGGCTCCAATGGAAGAGCCTCCGCTGCGGAGAAGGCAACGGTTCTGAAGTACAAGATCGGAGCCTTCTTCTCCATCTTAGTCGCCGGGGTATTCGGAGTATGTTTACCTATCTTCGGTCTCAAGTCAGAGAGCAACTTCTTCATGTTTGTGAAGGCATTCGCCGCAGGAGTAATCTTATCCACTGGTTTCGTCCACATCCTTCCAGATGCCACCGAGAGTCTCACGAGTCCGTGCCTTGGAGAAGAGCCACCGTGGGGAGATTTTCCTATGACGGGACTAGTCGCTATGGCTGGAGCGATCTTGACCATGTTGATTGAGTCTTTTGCTTCAGGGTGTTTGAACAGGTCTCGGTTGGAGAAGAAGACTTTGCCGGTGAGTACTGGTGGAGATAAGGAGGAGCATTCTCATATTGGCTCTGCTCATACTCATGCCTCACAAGGACATTCTCATGGCTCTTTTCTTGTTCCTCAAGATGATCTGAGGAAAAGAATCGTAACACAGGTAAATAAAATTATTAAAATCGAGTTCTAGACAAACACACTTGCTAAAGCAATTAAGTAGTACTAATCACGTGTTGTTTTGTTTTTCTTTATGGTGTTATTAGATATTAGAGCTGGGGATTGTGGTTCACTCAGTGATAATAGGGATATCTCTGGGAGTATCTCCGAGTGTAAGCACAATAAAGCCTCTCTTGGCAGCAATCACTTTCCATCAGCTCTTTGAAGGTTTTGGTCTTGGTGGTTGCATCTCTGAGGTTATTTTAAATTCTCTTTTTTCTTTCTCTCATATTTATGTTTTTATGACTGGCTGATAAGCATTAACATTGTGTTTTTGTGCAGGCAAAGTTTGGAGTTAAGAAAATTTGGATTATGGTATTATTCTTCGCACTCACGGCACCGGCAGGGATTGGAATTGGTATTGGAGTTGCTGAGATTTACAATGAGAATAGCCCAATGGCACTAAAAGTGTCTGGTTTTCTTAACGCTGCAGCCGCTGGAATCTTAATTTATATGGCACTTGTTGATTTGGTAGCTCCACTATTCATGAACCACAAAGCTCAAAGTAGTATGAAAATACAATTGGCTTGTAGTTTTGCTCTTGTTCTTGGTGCTGGTTTGATGTCCCTTTTAGCTGTTTGGGCTTGAAGAAGTTTTGTTTCTTTGCTTCTTGAG
Organism: Brassica napus; assembly: GCF_020379485.1. Taxonomy (NCBI): domain Eukaryota; kingdom Viridiplantae; phylum Streptophyta; class Magnoliopsida; order Brassicales; family Brassicaceae; genus Brassica; species Brassica napus. Next base: position 17,724,279 of record NC_063439.1, read on the forward strand.
GTTTTGTGTTTTAGTTGTTTGGGCTTTATATATGTTTCAGTTACTTGAGACCTTTTAGAAAAAAAAACAATTTTATTTTGATTTAGATTTGGATACAAATACAATGATATATCTGTCAATTTGGTTCAACATGTTATCAGCTCTTCATGGCAATTTCTTGAAAAAGGTTATATGAAAAATAAAATGTAAAATCCAAAACCTAAGCCTACAACATCTCGTGACGCAGTATACAAGGAACATATGAGCAGCAACTAAATGGGAGAAACAGCAAATCGCTCCACAACGTGCAAAACAAAGAAGTAAGAATGACTTTGTAACGAGTCAAATAACTCTTACAACTTTGGCTCTTCAAGAAAAGAAAAAGTTCAAGAGATTGCATTTTTGTCGAAACCGAAACGATCCGTTTTCATTTTGTGGATATCCATGGAATAACCCCTTAAAAGGATATGGCATCGTTATCTTGTATACCAAATTCTTGCACTCTAACAATCATCATTACTAGACAGATTCTTCAGTCTAATAAAAAGCCAGATTCTTTTATTTTTCAAGGGAAAAATCATACTAGTTATCAGATACTAATCTTGCAAAACATACAATCGAACCTGAGTGGGTTTAGAAAACCACCCTCGAATGGTATCAGTATGAAACAAAATTAAGAGAGACATGAGAAGCAGCAGAGCATCATCAGAAGGCAAACACTTCAAAAAAGAAAAATGGTGATGGATATCCATGGAATAACCCATCAAAGCATCTCTTCTTTTCTCTCAGTCACTCGAATGTCAAAATGTCACCATTTTTTTAATTTTATGAACTTATATATATACTAAGCCCATGAGTCCATGAGTAATTAACCAAACCTTCTCTCATAGCAAAAAATAGAAAACACAAGCGAGGAGGAGAAATTAACAATAAGAAGAGTAGTAATAGGGCATCTTTCTGTTGGCACGCGACTGTGCCACTTGCTCTCTTTTTTGTGTGGTTGGCTCTGCACTTGCCAAAGGAGAGTTGCCCTGTCACTGCTTCCGCTTAAATTACACAAGCTCTGCAAACTTGTTCTAATCTTCCTTTCCGCGACATGTCCAAGAACTGTGATTGATACATGTCACGTGTAAGTTTTCACTTTTTAATCATTCTTCTTCTTTGCTCTCACCTGGGAGACAAACAAAACTTATGATGAATATAAAGCCTTCCCCGCGATAAAATTGTGACTTTTGCAATTTTAGTTCAGCAATATAAAGCCTTGCCCGCGATAATCTTTTCCATTCTTCGATGGTTTAAACTATTATCAGATACTAACGTCTAAATGGGCTTTTGGGCTTTATTGATTCTAGAAAACTAATTATGGGTTACAATCGCCCAAAACGTTTTAAGAGACTACAGAATAAGACTCAAAAATATAATGAACGGATTAAGCAGTATCTTAATTCAGGAACAGTAATCGAACAAGTGAGACCAACTAAGTGGAAGACACGTGACAAAAGCACTTACACTGTACGATGATGTCGATGACCATTTAATACTCCCTCCGTTTTTTTATATACGTCGTTTTACAGAAATTTTTATGTTCCAAATTATATGACGTTTTCGGTTTTTTATGTAAAATTTATTAATTGTTAATGTTATATGACCAATGATAATATACCTTCTATTTTATTATTGGTTGATTTGTGGTTAGGTAAATAATTAATGATGTTTTTGTTTAAAAGATATAAAAAATTAATAATTTTTTAATCTACGTGCATAATTCTAAAACGACTTATATTAAAAACGGAGGAAGTATAATTCAATAATAAATGTGAGTAACCTGTATCATCCAAACTATTGTGCTTTTCAATTTTTTACTTATTAAATTTTAACTCAAGAATAGTTATTTTCAAGCGCAACTAATCGAAACTTATTTCTAAAATAAAATAAAATGTAAATAATTTTTTTTATGGTAAGTCTTCGATACACAAGAAACCACTAACCAAATTATGACTAGAAATTAAAAAAGTAGTGTTGATTTTGATGTTATTAAGTAGTTAACATTTACCTCACATTTTATCCGGTAATACCTTACTCATTAACAAGTATTCGGACATGTTCGTTTCTTCATCCGGATGAGCCATCTGGATGGAGATGAGAGTTTTGTTCGTTTATGCACTAAAAGTGCAACTCATCTGGATGGATCATCCGGATGACTTTCGGAAATTTAAGCTTAATTTTAAAGTCCATTCAGCTGATCCAATTTGGACCATTTGGATGGAGATGGTTCATTCAATATGGTATAGTGTCTATTATGCCCCTAATGTAATTCACAAATTACAAATATAAACATAATATATTTTGTCACACAACTCACAAAACCACAAAAAATGCATTTTCCCGCGAACACCTAAAATCGAATTTTTCACGCCAAAACCCTAAAAATGCATCACCGCACAAAATTGCAAAAACGTGTTTTCCCGCCAAAATTACAAAAAAACGTGTTTTCCTGCAAAAACGTGTTTTCATGCCAAAATCACAAAAATGCGTTTTCCCGCCAAAAATCCAAAACGCATTTTTCCGCCATCACACAAAAACATGTTTTTCCGCCAAAACCACAAAACGTGTTTTTCCGCCATAACGTGTTTTCCCGCCAAACCTGAAAAACGTGTATTCTCGTGAAAAATGCAAAACGTGTTTTCCGGCCAAAACACATTTTCCTTGAAAACCGCAAAAACGCGTTATCCCGCCAAAAAACACATTTTCCCCCGAAAACAACAAAACACAATTTTCCGCCAAAACGCATTTTCCGCGAATGTCGAAAAAACGTGTCTTCATGCCAAAACTACAAAAACGCAAAACGCGTTTTCTCGCCAAAATCGTAAAACATATTTTCTTGTCAAAACCGAAAAGTGTTGTTTTCCTGCCAAAACCGAAAAATCTTGTTTTTCCGCCAAGACCAAAAAACGTGTTTTCCCGCCAAAACCGAAAAGCTCGTTTTCCCGCCAAAACCGCAAAAGTGCATTTTCCACCAAAACCACAAAACGTGTTTTCTCGCCTAAACCGAAAATTGTATTTTCCCACCAAAATAAAAAAAAAAAACTCATTTTCCCGCCAGAACTGAAAAATGCGTTTTCCCGCCAAAACCGAAAAAACCTCATTTTCCCGCCAAAACCGCAAAAATGTATTTTCTCGCCAAAACCAAAAATTGTATTTTCCCGTCAAAATCGAAAAATCTTGTTTTCCCGTCAAAATCGAAAAACCTCATTTTCCGTCATCACCGAAAAATTTCGTTTTCCACCAAAACCGAAGTTACAGTCGGTTTATTATTAATACTCTTTTAGTTTGAATACATGTTTATCAATTTTTTTTTGTTTATTAGAAGTTATTATTGTAGTAAATTTTAGCATATGATTAAATCAAGACAAGGGTATTTTGGTAATTTGTTTACTAAACTCATTTGGATGAAAATGAAAATAAAGAAACAAACATAAAATTCATTTAAATGATTCATCTTAGATGAACCATCTGGATGGACAAACAAACAGTCCGAAAGATCTGAATGAATCATCTGGATAGATCATACAAATGGATCATCTGGATGGAGATGACAGATGGTGAAACGAAAAGTTGAAAGAAGGAAAGAGTGGAGACATCTTCGTTTGGAGTAATAGACATGAGTGAATCACAATTATTTACAATCACATTACTTAAAAATATCCACATATTTACTTCATACATATTCACTATATACAATAAAATGAATGGATAAAATAAAAAATTTGAAGTGTGTTCTATAGCGTCAAGGTAGATTAAAACTTTAATCCTATAGAGAACCTTTAAATACTAAATCCTACCTGAATCCCTAAATATTAAACCCTAGATTCTAACCACTAAACCCAAACTAAAATATAATACTCCTTTCGTTTCACAAAGAGTGTCACTTAGATATTTTTCACACATATTAAGAAACCGACTGAAATGATTTATGTTTTTATTAATGTCATCTATTTAACCAAAGCATTTTAGATAAATATATTTATTTATAATATCAATGCATTTTACAATTAATATTGAGCTAAAAGCAAGTTCAAATTGCATTGGAATTGTAGAATGACACTTTTTATGTAACAAGAAAAAATGCTAAAGTGACACTTAAAATTAAACGGATGGAGTAATATATATTTATAATAAAATTAAAATCTAAAAATAGTATATTATATTTTGTACAATTTAAATATATTATATATAAATAAAAAGTAGAATAGACTTGTATTGAGTTAAGAATGAAATTTACATAACCAAATTTTAGTTATACACTTTTCTTGATACCACTATTCAATTATACCACCACTCAAAGGACATTTTCATAAATATCACATTCATTAATGGGTAAAAGACTAAACTAACCTTACCTTATCTTCAATCTATCATTTCCTTCTTCTCTATCGTCGTGATCCTTCTTCTCTCTCCGTCCAGATCTATAGTCTCTCTCTCTGTCGAATCTATTGTCTCTCTCTCTGAGATCCAGAGTCTCTCTCTGTCGGATCCACCGTCTCTCTCCGTCGGATCCACCGTCTCTCTCTGTGATTAAAAGTTAACATCATCTTTTTATTTCGTCTTGCAGGTAGATAGCAATAAATTTTTCACATCTTTGAGATTGCGTCCGAGGATTTATGAAGCTGGAACAGAACTACTAGACAATCCAAAAGTGATTATCCAATCGGTGTCTTGGTCAATAATGTAAAGCATTTTATAAAAGATTATAAATGTAGTTTTATAAGAGTTTATAAATTTATAAATTAGAGATTTGTAGAGACTTATTCTTTGTTACATCTTGTGGTTAGTATAATATTTGGATTTCCTAATGAATACAAACATTTGGTGACTCCAACACATCCTGATCTTGATGACATGGATTTTGAAAGTGTTGTACAATTAGTTCAACAAGATATAAAATGATGAAAATCTAATGGGGACAAAGATTTGTGGATTTACTTTTTGCAACATATGATATAGGGCAATAACAAATGAAAGAAGATAAAAATGAAGAAAAAAGAAAGCTGAAAAGCAAATAAGAGTTTATAAATCTTTTATAAAAGTTTATAAAACAACTTGTAAAGTTTATAAGCTATTTATAAAGGTTTATAAATTATTTGTAAGAGTCTCTAAACCATTTATAAGGGTATAAAACAATTAATAAAGTCTATAAACCATTTATAACTATTTATAAAAACGTTATGAAAATTTATAAACAATTTATAAGGGGTATGTATACAATTTATATGGTTTATAGGTTTAGGAATCAATTATAAAGTCTCTTAAATCATTTATAATAGTCTATAATAACTTTTAAAGACTTATAAAAACAATTTATAAGAGCTTGTAAAATAATTTATAAGGGTTTATAAGGATATATAAATAATTAATAAGAGTTTATAAATCATTTATAAAATTTTATTAAAAAAATTATGAATTTTAAAAACCTTTTATAATGGCTGATAAAACAATTTATAAAGTATATAAACAATTTATAAAAGTTTATTACAAAAATTCTAAAAGTTTATTAGTAATTTAGAAGGGGAATGTATATAATTTATAAGGTTTATATAGGTATATACATGTTTAGAAATCAAGTGGATGTCTTTAAATCAATTATAAGAGTCTATAATCATTTAGAAAGGCTTATAAAACATTTATAAAGTATATATACTATTTATAAATGTTTATTACAAAAATTATAAATGTTTATAAATAGTTTATAAGGGGTATATATATAATTTATAAGGTTTATATATGTATATACATGTTTAGAAATCAATTGGAAGTCTTTAAATAAATTATAAGAGTCTATAACTATTTAGAAATGCTTATTAAACAATCTATAAGAGTTAATAAAATAATTTTTAAAGGTTTATTTAACAATTTATATGAAAATATCCTTTGAGTAGTGGTATAATTAAACAATCTATAAGAGTTAAGAATGAAATTTACATAACCAAATTTTAGTTATACACTTTTCTTGATACCACTATTCAATTATACCACCACTCAAAGGACATTTTCATAAATATCACATTCATTAATGTGTAAAAGACTAAACTAACCTAACCTTATCTTCAATCTATCATTTCCTTCTTCTCTACCGTCGTGATCCTTCTTCTCTCTCTGTCCAGATCTATAGTCTCTCTCTCTGTCGAATCTATCGTCTCTCTCTCTCAGATCCAGAGTCTCTCTCCGTCGGATCCACCATCTCTCTCTGTGATTAAAAGTTAACATCATTTTTTTATTTCGTCTTGCAGGTAGATAGCAATAAATTTTGCACATCTTTGAGATTGCGTCCGAGGATTTATGAAGCTGGAGCAGAACTACTAGACAATCCAAAAGTGATTATCCAATCGGTGTCTTGGTCAATAATGTAAAGCATTTTTAAAAAGATTATAAATGTAGTTTTATAAGATTTTATAAATTTATAAATTAGAGATTTGTAGAGACTTATTCTTTGTTACATCTTGTGGTTAATACAATATTTGGATTTCCTGATGAATACAAACATTTGGTGACTCCAACACATCCTGATCTTGATGACATGGATTTTGACAGTGTTGTACAATTAGTTCAACAAGATATAAAATGATGAAAATCTAATGGGGACAAAGATTTGTGGATTTACTTTTTGCAACATATGATATAGGGCAATAACAAATGAAAAAAAGATAAAAATGAAGAAAAAAGAAAGCTGAAAAGCAAATAAGAGTTTATAAATCTTTTATAAAAGTTTATAAAACAACTTGTAAAGTTTATAAGCTATTTATAAAGGTTTATAAATTATTTGTAAGAGTCTCTAAACCATTTATAAGGGTTTATAAAACAATTAATAAAGTCTATAAACCATTTATAACTATTTATAAAAACGTTATGAAATTTTATAAACAATTTATAAGGGGTATGTATACAATTTATATGGTTTATAGGTTTAGGAATCGATTAGAAAGTCTCTTAAATCATTTATAATAGTCTATAATAATTTATAAAGACTTATAAAAACAATTTATTAGAGCTTGTAAAATAATTTATAAGGGTTTATGAGGATATATAAATAATTAATAAGAGTTTATAAATCATTTATAAAATTTTATTAATAAAATTATGAATTTTAAAAACCTTTTATAATGGCTGATAAAACAATTTATAAAGTATATAAACAATTTATAAAAGTTTATTACAAAAATTCTAAAAGTTTATTAGTAATTTATAAGGGGAATGTATATAATTTATAAGGTTTATATAGGTATATACATGTTTAGAAATCAAGTGGATGTCTTTAAATCAATTATAAGAGTCTATAATCATTTAGAAAGGCTTATAAAACATTTATAAAGTATATAAACTATTTAGAAATGTTTATTACAAAAATTATAAATGTTTATAAATAGTTTATAAGGGATATGTATATAATTTATAAGGTTTATATATGTATATACATGTTTAGAAATCAATTGGAAGTCTTTAAATAAATTATAAGAGTCTATAACTATTTAGAAATGCTTATTAAACAATCTATAAGAGTTAATAAAATAATTTTAAAGGTTTATAAAGGTATGTAAATAATTTTCAAGGTTTATATAGGTATATACATGTCTAAAAATCAATTGGAGGTCTTTAAATCAATTATAAGAGTCTATAACCATTTAGAACAGCTTATTAAACAATCTATAAGAGTTAATACAATAATTTTTAAGGGTTTATAAATGTATGTAAATAATTTGTAAGAGTTTATAAAACATTTATAAAAACAATTCATATATAAAGGAACCAGTTAGAGATGAAAATCTACATCGACATTATTTTTTGCTCCCCTTCATGTAGTCCTTTTGGTCATATGGGTGATTGCACAAAATCTGACAACATTCAATGCCAACCTAATACACTTCATATTCATCTATATGTGTTTAGTTTGTCTTTGCTTGTCTGAGAGTTCATTTTAATACATTAATGGTTTAGTTTGTTCATATAAGGATTTGTAAAAAAACATTCGTCTAAATTATAAGGGCATGTAATGGATTTTAAGGGTTTATAAAGAGTTTTGAAGAATTTATAAAGGGATTATAAAAAGTTTTTGAAGGGTTTATAAATCAGTTTATAACACTTATAAAACTAAAATTAGTTTATAAACAGTTCATAAATCATTTTACAAGGCTTACAAGAATTTACAAAATAGATAAGATTTATAAATTTATTTATAACGGTTTATAAATTATTTAGCAAAATAGTTAACATTTATAATGATTTATAAAACAATTATCTTTGGCCCATTGATTTCTTGGTCTTCTTCAAATACATGAGATGTTCACAGTTGCTAGAATCCTTGCCTGAAGAGTTCAGTGAGATGGTTTTGAAGCAGAGCAAAAGAAAACTCTTATAACACATTTAACATTAAAAGCCAGTGACGAACATGTGTAAGACAAGAAGAAATATGCTTCCGTAGCTCAACAAATCCATGCTCCATCTCCACTGCTTCTTCAGATATTATACACAAAATAGGACATAAAAGACATGAATCTCATAATGTAGCAAAACAGAATGTTACACTACCAAAATAATAATCTTCCACCTCATATATTACACATACTAAACCACTAAACCTTGTTAGTTAAACTACAACTAGTAGCTTTGCATTACTTCAAGAAAGTGAGGTACTTGATATGCATATCACCACACATATTCTCCACATCATTCATAGTCATCTTTGAGTGTGAATTCAGCTGAAACATAAATGTAAATGTAAAAGTTATTCCCTGAAACACAAAATATGAAGTGAATAAGTGTTATAACATTATTTTATAAGTCCTTATAAATATAAAAGTTATAATATATACTTCAAGAATATTACTATTTCGAGGAATAAGCAAGTCTTGTGTACTAGAAACTTCATCTTGGGGTTTTATCACACTTGACACAATCAGTGGTGATCTTTGTGTTTCTATCTGCAACATAAAATCATTGAGCTAATAAGCTTGTACGATTATTTTATAAGTCATTATAAATGTAAACAATGTAATAAAACCTCAAGGACATGAATTGAATAATTTTTCTCATTATTTTATAAGTCCTTAAAATCTAAAATTGTAATAAATACCTCAAAGATTTCACTATTTCCAGCAATGAGGAAGAGTACTAGAAACTTCATCTCGTGTATGTATCATATCTGACACAATTAATGGTAATCCATGTATTTCCATCTACAACATAAAACACATGAATCCAATAATTCGTTTAAAATACCTCAAGGGCATTATTAAAGACATCCTTGTTTGTCACAATGAAAGGGAATGTGTCATATATTTTTGCAACATAAAAACATGAAACTAATAACTATCGCAAAGTAAATAATAAAAGTTTATAAATAAAACATAACCAAAGAGTTTACCTCATAAATTGTTAGTCAAAGTTGAAGAAGTCTTCCATTATATTTATGTTTGCTCATAAAAGATACCACTTGGAAATCATTCCTAATAAAAACTGGAAGAGCATCTTCAGTACCAAAGATAGACTTTGATGGTGAAACGTAGCTAAGCTTTATACTATCATCTATTGTAAAATCTTCTAGAACTACCCTAATCAAGTCTTAGTAGGATATATCCTTAGGAATAACAGTAATTGAACCTCCTCTTTCTTTATCAACAGTGAAATTCCAATGAATTATATCCCAATATATATTCAAACATCAAAACTTATAGAAATAGTATGTCTTTTCTATAATATAAAATTTATAAGGGCTTATAAATATCACAGAGTATAATTTCAATTTCAATATGGACAACCTTCGTCAACATCACATAAACAGATCATGTTTGAAAATTTTCAACATGAAATTAGTTAAACAAATCATTTTCAGAAAAAAAAGTAGAAGATAAAAATCACCTTCTTTGATGCTTCCTTCTCAAATTATCTTGACACCTTCGACAATCTTCTTCCTCTGTCCGCCGGATCGCGCTACATCTCGCCAAGTTCGCCAGAGATCGCAAAGTTCACCGGTGATTTCGTTTGGAGCAACTCCCAATTTGATCTTGGGACAAAGATTTCAAGAAGAAAGAAATATAAGTTTGTAGGAATAAAAATATATTCAACACAAAAATACTTAAAGCTTGAAGGATCAACAAGATATATCAAAAAATGATAATATATAACACTATGTTCCTCATCGATAAATATTTATAAGGTTTTATAAATTTGAGATTTTTAATACCTCATGAGAAAAGCTTCGTCTTCTTTTCCAGAAACTGATCGATTATGAGAAATCAAGCTAAAATTACAGAAAGTGACGAAAATCACCATATATTATCCTCTCACCTTTGTTACGCGTTAGTTGTAAGAGATTGTCTTGTTATGTTCGTTTGAGGTTGAAGTCTTCGTCAAATCTCACTGGATGTCAGCGTCTTCAAATCTTGCCGGAGAACTCGTCGGCATTGTCGAATCTCACCAGAGAACTCGTCAAAATCGTCGAATCTCGCCGGATTTGATCACCGAAGAGAATTTGATAGATTGTTATTAGTGGATCAGATATTGAAGAAATCATGGGAGAAAGACATTAGGTATGTTTGATTAGTTAGAGGCACAATGGTACTTCGCATATTAAAATTTTAATGGTAAAGTTAGTTAATGTATAATTGAAATGTGGTACAAGAAAAGTGGTATTTTTGACAAATTCTCAAATTTCTAATAAAGAAAATATCATGATGTACTATTTTCATTATTTGTAATAATCTACTTATAATGTAAAATACAATCACCTTCTCTGATCTTGTTATCACCGCAAGACAAAATAATAGTATATAACATCTATAAATAATACATTTTCTACTAGTGTAATAGATTTGAGAATTTAAAAGTGTTAAAAATGAATTTGTCAAATAACCAAATTTCGAGTAAAGAAAATATCATTATTTACTATTTTCATGATTTATCTATTTTTAAATATAAAATACAATCATTATTTATAGATTAAGAGAAATTTGAGTAATGTCTACACTTGTGTGGCTTAATTAACAAAATGATAAAATTAATTTGTGCAGAAGTTTCCAAAGGCAGAGTAATAACGATGAAGGCACCACCGATAATAGTATTTTTCATGTATAAGACAGTATATAGACCCTCTGCAAATAGTACAAATATAGGGTCTATTCCATTTACATAATAAAATTAATAAAATTAAATTTCATATAAAAAATAGTATTGAAATTATAACTTATTGATAGACAAATAATATAGAAAATTAAATATTTGAAAAATAGGTTTAGAATCGATGCTACCAAGAATGTAGGTGATTCAGCTGATGGTGACAACTCAAAAGATGAATGACATGCATGTACCGTATCAGAGATCTCATTGACAGTTCTGCAATAAACATGGAAGTCGCAGACGCATGAAATGGGATTAACTGGCGTTACTATTCTATTTTGGCAATATGGTATATTATTCTAATACCATAGTATCATCAATACCACAAAAATAGAAAAAAATATCAGTCTGCTACCATTTGTATCATCTATTCCATTTATCATCTTTTCTGGAAATAAAAATAAAATAGAAAGGCAATACCATTTCTGCATCAATTTCATTTAGGCACTTGTTATACTATCAAAAAAGACGAGTGGAATAGACTGGTCTGCCCAAACATAACTCCCAAAAGTATGATCGTCAAAGGTTCAAGACAGATCGTTTCCGACATGAAATACAATACATGTACATACAAAATACAAAAATATATAAGGCTGAAATCAACTTACCGCCATCAATTTTCTGTCTTTACTCATCTTTTCTGTACTCGAATTGACAATTTTTTCTTTGGTTTTCTTCTATAATGTCGTATTTTCACCACCTCTATTATACATTCTAGAGACATCGCCCCTATCTTTCTGTCTGAATCTTCTTTATTGTCTCTTTTTCATTATAGTTGGTTGTCGTTGCCATAGTCGCCGTTGTTGAGACGTTCCAAACATGAAGAAGAAAATTGTAATATGTGAATAGGAGCAAAGCCACGATTTTCTAAGAGACTTGTTAATTCCGGAGACGTGATCGTTGCTTTATATACATATGTGGAGGTGATGTTGTTCTTTGATTTTTTTTTTTGTAGTTTTGGATTCCGAGCGTAGTGCTAAAGGTGAGTTTTGGAGATAAATTGTTGGTTTCGTGTTGTTAATTATTTTTGTTGTTGTAACGTTGTTGTTGCGTTGTCGATACCTGAGAAGAAGGAATCTACGGTTGTGTTGTTGATGTCTCTTATTTGAAGTTGCTTTCCTGAGATTTGTTTTTTAAGAGGCCTGAGAGCAACATTATCGGACATAATTCCTTAAAATCTTTTTTTCTTTTTTTTTTTCCTTTTTTGGTTTTTTTTTTTTTAAAGTCAACCAATCGCAGACCACCAAGTTCCTGAGATTTGTTTTTTAAGAGGCCTGAGAGCAACATTATCGGACATAAGTCATTAAAATCTTTTTTTCTTTTTTTTTTTCTCGTTTTCTGGTTTTTTTTTTAAAGTCAACCAATCGCAGGCTACCACGTGTCGTGGGGCCCGTAAACAGTGCAGAGGACGCAGCAAGGACGTTCCCTATTTAACGATTTCTCTCCCTTGTCCCTTCTTGGTTTTGCCAAATCGTGGTCCCCCCTCTCCTAAGGACACCAGCAAGGACCTGCAATATTGTTGGTCCGAGAGTGGTATTGAAGACGATATTTTCTTTGTTATTGTGGTTTTTTTTGTGTTTGTATTGTAGTGTTAAAGAATGTATTTTGTAGGTGGTATTTATATGGCATTAGTTGTCACATAGTCAATGTTGGATATACGATTCATTTATTTTGTAGAACTTGATGGCGCAGAAACTATATTGTCATTTATTTTAACAAATCATGGGTTCGTTTGTTTATGCCTTGTGTGTTGATTGTAAATTTATATTTATTTATAATGTGTAATATAAACTGAATCGATTGAGTGCTTTTTGGTGATTATTTATATAATTTCATAATATTCATTTCTATAAAAAAAACAATAATCAGTGTTAAAATGTCAAATGATAAGAATGTTATTAAAAACTGTTTTGAAATTAAAATCCCAACAAATTTGACTATTTAATTTTCTGCCAAGAATTTTTTAAAAGGAAAATTATTAACTTTCAATATATAATTAATGTACTTAAGCAGTGTTATACTATCGACAATGTTAACTGAATGGTGTTAATTTGTTTTTTTTTTCCTAAATGAATGTGTAAATAATATTCTCTTTGTTGAGTTACCAACATAATGAATAATGAAAATCCCGTCATTAGGTAACAAAATAACTATTTCCCCACAAAGTCATAGTTGCAGGAAATAATTGAAAAAAAAAAACAAAATTTGCAAATGATGAAAACAGAGGATAGTAAATTAAAAAAAAAACTAGAAAATGAAAGTGGGGTTGCCAAGCTGCTGAAATTTGTAGTATCTTATCACTCGTGGCGACGCTTGCGATCATAGTTTTCATTTTCCGGTGCATTTGCTGTCTCGCCACCCAATCATGCGTTCGCCGCAGCATATTTGGAAGATGCTGTAGCTAATCCACCTTTCTCTTCACTGTTTGGAAGCATATTTTTGGTCACCATATGCGATACATTAAGGTTTGTGTCAAATAGAATCATGAATAAGTGAAGATATTAAACACTAATATAACCCAACCTCAGGCTGATTGTCAACTATGAGATCTTCAGTGATAGTTGGCACAGTGAAGGTACGGTGAGTGAGTGTGAAATTGTAGAGTGTCACACGGATTTGAAACACAAACTCCTTCCCAGCAAGCTCTTCAAGGCAGCTTGGTAGCACCTCTTCTCCACCGTTTGATATCTGAAGTAGGTTAGTAGTTACAGAGGAGTTGAAAGTGACATTAACAATATCAATCGCACAATTAAAATTACCTCCTCAAACGCAAGAACATCAGCCTCTTGCTCGTAAGCTTTTCCATCTCTTTATCAAATACAAATGTTGCGCTATCTTTGCCATACCTGATAAGACCAGTGATGTGAGGAGTAACACAATTGTTCTAACGGAAGTAAATTTCACATTTCTCCAACTTCCTGTTGCATCCAGTGCATGAGACAAAAAACCAGCCATTTTGTTGGAGGACCCCAACAATCCAAGCTTTACATAGAAGTCAGCTTCCTGGGTCTTTATAGAGAAATAAATTAGCTATCTCATATGTTAAAAGTTAGGCTAACACCTGCTTGTTGGAGTTGGAAATGAACGTGTTCAGATTGCCAATGGTAACAACTTTTTTTTAATCCATTCCATTGTATCAACACATGGAAAAATCTCAGATGATGTACCTGATCTGCATATAGTACAAATGGTAGCATTAGATAATCAAATAAGCAATGCGACCTTGCTGTAAATATGGACGAATATTGATACTTGTAGGCTTTTTTTAGGTGGGCGCTCTTTATGTTCTTTGATACTCATGAAGGACCCTACGTATATGATTGATTCATCTTCTTGATTTATGTTTCGTTCAAATCTCGTTAACAGAACCTAGCTAGTTAATTAAGAAACAAATAAAACTCTCCCGAAAAAGGGTGACTCTTTTAGCGATTTTGCAAATCGGCGTTGGTCCCTGGCCTCCACCGCCGCCAAACCCTAATGGCCAAGAAAAAGCCTTCCCCCGCAAACCCCTCCCGCTCAAACCCTCCAGCTCCGCCTCCGCCTCCCTCTGCAAAACCCACCCGCTCAATCCACCCTCCCCCGCCTCTCCTTTCCCCTCGCGTTAACCCTCCTCCGCCGGCCTCCGCACCCCCTTCCCCACCTCATGCTCCACTGGTTGAGATTCCTCTCAACGAACCCATCCAATTCCCTCCGCTGTCGGGCTCAAACCCCTCAGTTTCGTCGGGTTCTGCTCCGCCCTCCAGATCTGTTCCCCTGTCAAAGACCTCTTGGTCTGCGATGGTGGAGGGATCGAACAGGAAAATGAAGCGCAAAGGTGAATTTTTCCTTCTGGAATCTGGAGAAATCTGTGTGTCCATTCCCAACTCTGTTATCGAGAAGAACGAGCACCGATGGGAATCTTTCATTATTGCTCAGTTTCATGGCAAAGCCCCTTCCCCGGGCGCTCTGCACGCCATCTCCAATGGCATCTGGAGTAGTAAGCTAAGAAACATCACTGTTTCTAAGCTTTCGAAAAAGGCGTTCTTGATAAAAAATTTCTTGCCAATAACCCGTCAGAAAGTTCTTGCGCAAGGAATGTGGCACATCGACAACCAGTCCATGTTCGTTGCTAAGTGGAAACCAGGACTCCAGCCAGAAATCCCTGAGCTCACCTCTGCTCCAGTATGGCTTGACTTTCACAATGTCCCTCCGCAGTTCTACTCGGAAGAAGGCCTTGAGCATATCGCTGGTGCTCTAGGGGACCCCCTCTTCCTCCACCCAGCAACTGCAAACATGACAAACTTGGAAATGGCTCGGGTCTTTACCATCATTGACCCTTCAAAGCCCTTGCCAGAAGCAATAAACGTGAGATTCGATTCCGGTCATGTTGAACGAGTGGAAGTCTCCAGCCCGTGGTTACCGCCTACATGTGAGTAATGTAAGGGAGTGGGTCACAGCATCAAAAGCTGCCCTACTGCCCCCATCACATGCCCAACTTGTCAGTCTTCAGGCCACAAGCTAGAGGATTGTCCAAGATCTAAAAAATCCGAGGCACCAAAGGGTGAGGAGGAAAAGAAAAAAAAAAAAAAAAAGAAAGCGAAGACCCCCAAGCCTTCATCTAAGCAAACCAGTAAGGATGGTACCTCAGAGGGAAACATTGTCATCGACATAGGATTGGATGCGATTGGTGACAACATATCCAAAGATCCAGTACCTGTTGCCACAAACCCGGTGGAAGAACACGATTCTGATGTTGAATCTCAGCTCTCTACTGATACCGAGCCTGAGGAATACTTTTCTGAAGAAGAACAAGAGAAGTCAAGCTCTGAAGACGAAGGCGAGTCCTCAGGAAGTCTGAGCTCTGATGATTCCGGTTTTTTCACAAGTTACTTCGAAGAAAACTCGGAAACAACAGAAGAAGAAGGAAAGACAAGTTGCTCTGGCTTTACAAGCACAGAGGGAAAAAGAGCTTTCTAGGAGCAAACGCTCCAAATCTCGTAATCTCTGATGATAGACACCTTCTGCTGGAACATAAGGGGGTTTAATAATTCAGTTCGGCAGAGAAATTTTAGGAAATTTTTTAGACTTTCTAAGGCTCTTTTTGGTAGTATAATTGAGACTCGGGTGAAGGAGCACCGGTCTCGAAAAATTTTGCACACCTCTTTCCCGGGATGGAAGTATGTGTGTAACTATGAATTTGTTGTGTTGGGGCGTATTTGGGTGGTATGGGATCCTTCTATGGATGTGACTATCGTCTCGAAGTCTGACCAAGCTATAACATGCATAGTCCGGCTTCCTCACAATCCTGTCGAATTTGCTGTCACGTTCATTTATGCAGTAAACTGTAGGTATGGAAGAAGAAGATTATGGCAAGAGATTGAGGATTTAGCTGCTAACTCGCTGGTCTCTAATAAACCATGGATTCTTCTTGGAGACTTCAACCAAGCTCTCGACCCCATTGATGCCTCTACTGGAGGATCTCAAATCACTAGAGGAATGGAAGAATTTCGTAGCTGCTTGGTCACCTGCAATATCTCTGACCTGCCTTTCCTAGGTAATCACTTCACTTGGTGGAACAATCAGGAGATGAACCCTCTGGCAAAGAAGATTGACAGGATCCTTGTAAACGACAACTGGCTCTTGTCCTTTCCTCTCTCCTATGGAACCTTTAGAAGCATGGAATTCTCGGACCACTGCCCAAGCTGTGTAAACATAGGGAACCAAACGGGAGGAAAAAACAAGCCTTTCAGAATGTCCAACTTCCTGATGTTCCACGCTGAGTTCCTGGATACTATCAGAGCAACGTGGGACAGACTGGCTTTCCATGGAACTGATATGTTTACTCTCTCAAAGAAGCTAAAATACCTCAAAGGAACCATTCGAAGCTTCAATAAAGAGAATTACTCGGGTCTGGAGAAAAGAGTCGCCCAAGCTGCTCATCACCTCAAGGCATGTCAAGATAATCTGTTAGCCTCCCCATCATCTCACCTTGCTGAATTGGAGAAAGAAGCTCACAAAATCTGGTACGAGTTAGCGCTCGCTGAGGAAAGGTTTCTGTGCCAAAAATCCAGGGTCCAATTGCTCAAGTGTGGAGACTGCAACTCTGCTTTCTTCCATAGAATGATGACAGCAAGGAGATCTACGAATGAAATCCACTACCTCATTGATCAGGCAGGCAGAAGAATTGAAAATCTAGATGAACTTCAATCTCACTGCGTGGAGTTCTTCAAAGATCTATTTGGAGCAACCTCTCCGTCTATTGACCAGGAGCAAATCGACCTCATCAGATCACTCTCTAGTTTCAGATGTGATAGTACGATGCAGCAGAACTTGGAAGCTCATGTCTCAGAAGCTGATATTAAGGCAGAGTTCTTTGCGTTACCGCCAAACAAGTCACCTGGTCCAGACGGCTACACCTCTGAATTCTTCAAAAAGACATGGAGCGTTACAGGACCAAGTCTGATTGAAGCTGTTCAAGAGTTCTTTACCACTGGTAGACTGCTAAGCCAATGGAACAACACTGCAGTAACATTGGTCCCAAAGAAACCCAACGCAGATAAGCTCTCTGATTTTCGCCCGATCTCTTGCTGCAATGCGATATACAAGGTCATCTCCAAGATATTGGCTCAACAGCTGGAGCAGATCCTCCCTCAATGGATATCTCCATCTCAATCAGCCTTTGTTCAAGGAAGACTCCTCACCGAAAACGTCCTCCTAGCGACATAGCTAGTTCAAGGTTTTGGCCAGCAATGTGTCTCAGCCAGAGGAGTATTGAAAGTTGACCTGAGGAAGGCGTTCGACTCAGTAGGCTGGAACTTCATCCTAGAAGTCTTGCTAGCAGCGAACATCCCCCCTAGGTTTGTGAACTGGATAAAACAGTGCATTACGTCCACCAGCTTCTCAATAAACGTAAATGGTTCCTTATGTGGGTACTTTAAAGGCTCGAAAGGTCTTAGGCAGGGAGACCCTCTCTCTCCTTCTCTTTTCGTGATTGCAATGGAGATTCTTGCTTCGCTTCTTGAGAACAAATTTGCTGATGGATCAATCGGTTTCCACCCTAAAGCGAGTGACGTGAAGATCCCAAGCCTTGTTTTTGCTGATGATTTGATGATCTTCTACGACGGCAAACCTTCCTCGTTGATGGGTATCAACTCGATCCTGAGCTCCTTCAAGCTTCTCTCAGGTTTCAAAATGAATACTGAGAAGTCTGCTGTGTACACTGCGGGTATAGACGAATATGAAACGGAGGAAACAAGAGCTTTTGGGTTTGTTAATGGTACCTTCCCTTTTTGCTACTTAGGACTCCCTCTCCTCCACCGAAAGCTTCGAAAGTCAGACTACTCTCAGCTGATAGACAAGATTGCCTCGCGGTTTAACCACTGGGCAACTAAGACTCTATCTTTTGCAGGCAAACTTCAATTGATCTCCTCGGTTATCTACAGCACAGTCAACTTCTGGCTGTCCTCTTTCATCCTACCCAAGTACTGTCTCAAGACCATTGAACAAATGTGCAATGGGTTTCTGTGGAACAACGACATTGAGAAGAAGGCAGGCATCAAAATGGCATGGGTGAATGTGTGTCTCCCCAAATCTGAAGGGGGCGTTGGTTTGAGGAACTTCTGGACCTGGAACAAAACTCTCAACCTGCGACTAATCTTGATGCTTTTTGCAAAGAGAGACTCATTGTGGGTTGCCTGGAACCACGCAACAAGACTTCGAAATGTAAGTTTCTGGAACGATGAGGCAGCCAACCATCACTCCTGGATATGGAAAGCTCTTCTAGCTCTAAGACCACTAGCAAAAAGGTTTTTGCGGTCAAAAATTGGTAATGGGCACATGATAAGCTACTGGTATGATCACTGGAATAAACTGGGTCCTCTTATCGATGTTGTGGGGGCCGGGGGGCCTATGCTTACTGGAATTCCTGAAAATGCTACTGTGGTCGCGGGATCTTCCTCTGATGGATGGATACTGCCTTCTCCTCGAACCAGGAACCCTGCTCTTGCGGAACTCAGGAACATGATGCTAAGTATGACTGCGCCATCGAGCAATGGAGGAGCTGACTCATATGAGTGGGCTGTTGAGGGATCTACTACCTCTTCGTTCTCAACAAAACTTACATGGGAGAAGCTCCGACCTGCAGCTCCTCCTCAGCGGTGGGCAAAGGCCATATGGTTCAAAGGACACATCCCCAAGCATGCATTTACCTTCTGGGTTGCGCATCTCAACAGGCTCCCTACAAGAGAAAGAACAGCGAGATGGGGTACAAATGTTCCCTCCCTCTACTGTATTTGCGGGTCTGCAGTGGAATCAAGAACCCATCTGTTCATTAACTGCTCATACAGTTCCATGGTCTGGCAACTAGTTCTTCGTCGGCTTGGGAGGAACCAAAGCTTCCTAGACTGGTCAGACATGGTTGACTGGTTACTAGTAGGTGTAGGACCTTTCAGTCTCACTCTAAAGCGCCTGGTTATTCAAACCGTGATCTATCACATTTGGAAAGAGAGGAATAGTCGGCTGCACGCATCTGCTGCATCTCCGGTAACATCTGTCTTCAAGCTAATCGACAGAAGTGTGAGAAGCTCCATCCTGGCTCGCCTCAACAACAAAAAATTCAAGAATCTCTTATCTCAATGGTTCACCTTTGAGTAGAGCTTCTCATTGACCTCCTCTCCTGTTATTATTAGGCTTTTTTCCACTTTTTTTTGGGTCTTCTAATAACGTCATAGCTCCGCCGAGCATTTGTATTAAAACCGTTCCAGTTTTTGGTAAATAAAATTCACATTTTATCAAAAAAAAAAAATCAAACATTACAGTTGATTAAGACAACAATATTAGTTCTTACCTGTTCGTGAAGTCCTTGATTTCAAAAAGGTCGGTGTCAAAGTAGAACTTGGTTGCTGGTGTAGAGTTCAGATACAAATTCCCTACAAAAGGCAATTGTTTGCCAAAGAAAGCGTGTAAAGTAAATCATATATAAAATATGATGTTGATTAAAAACGTATGAATCAATCATGTTTTATTTCCAAATTTAAAGACTTTCACCTCCAAATATCTTTGGATTAACCGTAGTAACAACCATCACTGTCTGTGTAGTACGACTCAGCCTGAGAGAGTCGAGGGTTGAGCGACTCAGCAGAGACATACACTTTCGAGAAGATGCTATAAAGTAAGACATGTAGAAGAAGCTATGAGTTTTTTTGAGATCAAGAGTTCCTCCGTTAAACATGAAATATATATAAGGAGGGTCTACAGAGGTGTTACGAATTAAAACCATTAATAAAAATGTGATTAAAGATGGGAAGTTAAGAAAAACAGCTTAGAAAAGACAAAGGGTCACGCTATGTGTTTTTGAGATATGCATGAAGCTATGAACCCTAGGTTTCTTTTGAAGACGACGATTAAAGACCATATGGGCATATTCTATTAGTTACAATGATAAGATTAGCTAGGGCTTTCAGAAACGAAACCTATTTTACATATAGGCAGACCGTAATAACACATGTCAATATCGGTCTTATTTTGAATTCTAGTGACGAAGCCCATTTACGTACTTAAGTACAGTTTTTTCTAATTATTTAAATGATTTTCTTTTGCAAGTGGGATCCACAAAAAATGAGAGCAAACTCCCTCGTTATAATATAGATTAGATAATTATTCAATATGTATTTAGCAGTATGTTTCTTCGGTATCGAATGATGAAAGTGTATTATTATATAATATACACCGTGTATTCTAGCTAATTAGGGGGTATAATAGTTAGATGGATGAATTATAATATTTTTGTTTGCTATCCGGTGCAATTTTTCATTTTGTTTTATCTAGCCAAATTTGTTGTAAGATATCTAAAGTTTCGTGGGCTCTTGGGTTCTTTTTTGGTGTTAATGCTATAGTAGTAGGTTTTAGAATTTCACCTCACATACAAAACAACAATAAAGTTAGATAGACAAAAGACCATGTGGAAGAAGAAAAGAGAAAAAATACCTTGGAGAAAAATGATTTGATGTCGATCAGTCCTATGGTGGAATTGGAGAAAAAAAGTTTAGCAAACAGTCACGCATTTATATGTTCGCTCTCTTGATGAATGTTATGTTCTTAGATATATCTTTTAACATTAATATTATTTTGTCTCTTGTCTCGTAGGTCACGGTTGTTTGGCGTAACAGCTTTGGCTATCGCCGAATGTCACATGATATGGAGTTTGCTGGTCGAAACTCTCATATTTGAGAACTCAATTGCATATCATCTGAACAAAACAACAATTTTATTAATAGTAAATTCATAGTGTGGTGACTGTGGTCACTGTTTTAATTGAAGGGCTGTAGTGACGACATAGTTGATTATTCAAACCAAGATGTTCTTTAATTATATTTGCTCACAGTCCCTCACTCTTTCTGTCTACCAATATTTCTTATTTAGTGGAGACTTTCTGAAACCGTGTGTCCTTTTCATCGTTAATGTTACTAAAATTAGGTAAAGAATATGTTTTCCTCGTAGACCATAAGGCTCAAGCCAGAATGATTTTTTTCTAATTCTTAGTATATATTGTATTTTGTAGTTATATTCGTACGGCCATTATTCTGATGTAACATATTGAGGAGTATTGAGCCTACCACGTTGTGTTCTTTTCAATTATTTATTAAACGTTGAATTACTATAATTGGTTCACAACTACAACTATTATGATCTCTTTACTTCCGTCGTTTTGAGCTCCGAATAATTATTTGTTTTTAAGAGCTTGTTCGAAATATGTAGGCGCGTTTTTATCCCAAACCGAAACTCGACCGTAATCCAAAAAGAAAAACGAAACTGCATTCAAACCATTATAAAAATATTCAAGCAGAACTAAAGAGTTTGGTAGGGTTCAGTTACAACCCAAACTGAACCGATATCCGAACTAGGATTCGAATATATTGGAAATTAGTTAAATTTGTTAGTATTTTTATATATATAAAGGTAATTGGATATTTTAGTGTATTTTTAAGCTTTTGTAATTTTTATTTATTTATTATGTTGAATAATTTAAAAGTTATATTAGGTGATATAGACATTGGTTATAATCCGATCCAAATTGAATTCGACCTAAAAACTAGTAAAACCCGAATGGAACTTATGAGCATAGTAACAAAAATCTAAAATCTGAATCAATCCAACCGGATCTGACTTGTCCAAACGTCCATGCCTAGAAATATGTAATATATATTTCTTAACTTCTAGTAAATTTCTGTAGAAAAGTACCAAAACATTAGACGGTACTGTTTAAACGGTACTAAACTTAATACTATTACACAATCGCAAAAATTGGTAGTCGTTGACTAATTCACTATATGCTATCTTGACTCAATAAATAAGAATGGTTTGATAAATTCATGTTCAAAGGGATTGGTTTGTGTTTTCCAAAAAAAGGGATTGATCTTCGGACTTATTGGTGAGATAGCCATGCTTCAATGTGAAATTAAGTAACTAACATTGATTTTGACTTAATTTAATGTCAGATTTTTTGTACACATTCTATCCGATTTTGCCCTTTCGTGTAATAGGTTGCCAGTTACAATTTATAAAGTAAGTGACGTTGTGGTTTTTTGAAAGAAAAAAAAACTATCCACGTATAACTTTATTGATCACATACATAAGCATCGAAAATTATATTCCACATCATCTAAGTTTTATTCCATATCATCTAAAAACTAAACTCTAAAATCTAATCACTAAACCCTAACCCAAATATAAACCCTAAACTCATATATCAAAATCTAAAAAATACATAATGTTATGTAATATTAAATTATATTATGTAATAATATGTCAATTCTATATTACTAAAATTAAAACACATGATATGAAAGTTCAGAAATATTCTATTCCATATCCAAACAGAATAGAAACAAGTAATGATTTCCCAATGGTGAACCCAATATTCCAGAAACTAAACCCTATCCAATCATCACTAAACCTTACACGAAAATATAAAACCCAACCTATATATCAAAATACGTAAGTTTTAAATTTTTATGAATTGAGAAGCAAAATAAGGTGATATTAAACGTTCCAATTTATTCCATATCATCTAAGTTTTATTCTATATCATCTGCACTATTCCATTTATATACAACACTGTCTGTCACCCACCGAACCTTCGAAAATGGTCTTTTCCTCCACAAAACTTCTCTAAGAATGTAGTCAATAGTATCTTTGTCGCTCAAATCTGAAAATGAATTTATTAACCTTTCTATATTTTATCAATGAAAATTTACTTTATTAGATATGTGAGAATAACCAAGGTCACGTTTTTTCTTTTTACAGTCACTAATTATTAATTATGATTACTTTTTTTTTCTTGCAAGTTTCACCGGTGGAATGAAAGGATAGTATAACAATATTATAGAAAAGACAAACAGTGTATTGATATATTAGGGAAATTGGCTATAAAGTGAATTATGGTTTTTTTCAACGTCATACAGCCCAATTTCCCTTGATCTTTAACCTCAACTTATAAAGCATTTTTTTCGAGTAAGAAGCGCTAGACCATCACTACGTAATTATGATGTTGCAAAACGAAATAAGTTCTTTTAAAAAAAATTGGAGATGGTTTATAAGTAGTTGTTTGTAATGTTTTTTCTTCATCAAACAGTCCTTTTTGTAATGTTCTTTTAACAAAATAATTTAGTCGTCTTTATAATATGTTAATACCCCTTAATATTAAGTTATGAAAAATAACTATGCATACATTAGGCCGAATTTTTTTTTTTTTTTGAAAATTATGAATACTAGATATGTTCTTTGCGAGTGAAAAATATGTGATTTTAATCAAAACTGGTTGTTTTCCAGATAAATGAAAGAAAACAGAAATTATACTGTTTTTGGCATCTTGTTATCCTGCATTATGTGGCGAGGAGAGGATAAGGACAGAAATTAGAAATGTATTACACAACTTCTATTACCATCAAGAATAAAAATAAGAATAACATCATTTTATTGTGATCCATCAAAAAAGAAAATAATTTAAAATTTAAAACATTAAAATTCGCCCTTTCCTTCTCTCACAGATCATTCTAGGGTTGCTGACAAAAGAAAGGAGCCCTATTACCTTTTTCTCTTTCCTTTTTTGTTGAGCTCCAGCTTTTTTCTCTTCTCCTCGACGTTGAGTTCATCCACAGATCTGTCACAATTATCTTCTGCTGAGAAATTCCTGATTTAAAATTAACCCTTTCTTACTGTATATCTCTTCTTCAACTAATCTGCCAACATTTCTTCTTGCTCCGGTGAGATTTTACTCCCTATCTCTCTCTTTTATGATTCTCGTTATTATCTTAGCTGGTCACTGGCTGGTTTAGGGATCCATCCTAAAGATCTTGTGTTGATAGAACGAAAAAGTCAAAAGACGATAAGATGGTGAGAGGAAAGATAGAGATGAAGAAAATAGAAAACGCGACGAGTAGACAAGTGACTTTCTCAAAAAGAAGAAATGGTTTGTTGAAGAAAGCTTATGAGCTCTCACAACTCTGTGATGCTCAAATCTCTCTCATCATCTTCTCTCAAAGAGGAAGACTTTACGAGTTCTCTAACTCAGAGTATGTCTTCTTGAATTTCTTCGTAATTCTTTAAAATTTAGGTTTCTTAATTTTACCTTTTTTGGGTTAATTAGACCGTTTACGTTATGTGTGTGGGTTTGGTCTGATTTGTTTCTGAATTGTAATTGACTACAGCTACCATCGTAGATATTGGTACTTGATGAGATTCGACCCTTGCCCGAATCCTAAAGATTTGTCTTCTTTTTTCTTTTTTTGTCTTCTCTACCTCTATTGATAGAAATATTATTTTATTATGATCTTAACAAGCTCATTTTTCATCTACCTGATTTTTTCTAAGTGTGTAGATCTATATGTGAGTGTGTATGCCTAGGGTTTCCAAAAGCTTCTTGAAAAGATAAACAAAAACATCATCGGAACTAGCTCTTAATGTGATTTAGATGATTATTTAGTCTGATCCGTACTAAGTTACACATATTTAACCGGTTTTGTGATAAATATTAAAATTTTACTTTTGTTGCCTCTAGTTAGCTTGTGTACTATCGTTTTTGGTGTTCGCTGTTTCTATTTGGGCTCTACTTTTGTAGTCATATACTAATTATGCGTGGTCTTCTTCATCTGATTCAGGTGTGCAGTAAACATATTTCCCTGTCTCTCTAGATATTTGCATGTATATATGCCATATCCTAGTAGATACGACTGTAAATAATTATTTTTCTATGCTAATTATATGTTTTGATGATTATAATTTTGTAAACGGACTAAATGTTTTAGATTCAATTATTTGATTTTGTGAAAAATAAATTGCAAAAATAATTAGACGTTAATAAATGGAGACATTTTATAAGAAAAGGCATGTTGAATCCATTTTTTTTGTCACTAGCATGTTGAATCCATAGGGCATGGGTTTAAATAGTTTTTTTTTTGTCAAGGTTGTTTCATTAGAATTGGAAGTGGTAGAAGACATTTTAGACCATGGGTTGAAATAGTTACCTATAGAGATATTTTTAACCAACAGGCAAAAGACAATATAGTACAACTTGAAAGAGATGGGGCGTTAGGTGAATCTTTACTAAAATTCAAATAAGTTAGATTTTCAAGTTTCGTTACTATGCTAGAGCACTTGTTATCTCTAAATGTCAGATGTAGTAGATTTAATTAGAGATTGAACAAATATATAACGAAAATTTACAGGTTCGTGAATTATAATTTCTAAAAAGATATGGCTATGTTTTGATCACCAGCATGAAGAAGACGATCGAACGTTACCGCAAGTACACAAGAGATCATGAAACCAGTAGCCACAACTCAGAAATTTACATCCAGGTTTTTTTTCGGTCTAATTTGATAAAGAATGTTAGAGCATGTTTATTGTAGATCTTTTAGATTGAGTCTTTTAACGTAATATAAGACATGGTCTCTTAGTTTTTAACTAAAAAAGGTAAGAGACATCTCTTAAATATTTTATTTAAGAGACGTATCTTACATTTTTTAGTTAAAAGTTAAAAGATTGTATTTTATATTACGTTAAAAGATCCAACCTAAGAGCATCATTAACGCTCAACCTCTTTAAATTAGGTTCTTAAGATTTTTTAATTTTTTTTTGTCTGCAAAGAAAAAAATAGAAAACCAATCGCAGATCGCCACATGTAGTGGGACCCGCGAACAAGCCACAAACTCTTCAAAACTCGCCTCTTATGTAGGAGGAGGAAGAAGCAAGTTTTTAAAACGGTATGGGACCTACTAATTTTTTAATATATTTTTTTCTTAGAACCCAAGGCTTAGAGCCATGATTAAAGATGGTCTAAGAGACCTACAATAAACATGCTCTTAAAGTATCATAAATAACAAATATTATTTATAAATAGTAAAAATTATAAAAAATAATAAAGAATTCACTATTCTCACTCATTCTCTATTCCCTTGGTCATTTAGAACCGAAATCATTTGGCTGATGTCCTAGAGATTTACATGATTTCATGATGTTGATTCTTTTTGGGCGTTTCATGGCCTACCAAATCAAATCTTGAGAGATATATCAGCACTACATACAAAGTAGAAAATTGATGCGATTTTATTAAAACAACGATGATTGTGAATGGTGTATATATATATTGGATCGCTCAATAATCACAAATAGTGTTCAACCGTTTATATTGGCCATATACAAAGATTATGTATTTTGTGTGTGTTGTAACTTTTTTGCGTCATATGTGATTTCATTTTGTGAGCGTAATGTAGCAATTGAAGCAAGAAGCAAGCCACCTGATCACAAAGATTGAACTCCTTGAGTTTCAGAAGCGGTATCATGCCTTAACCTTTTTTCTTTTTCTTTTTGCAACTTTTGTGATTGTTTATTTGCATTTGTAATGCAATTTACCAAGGTTTTAAAAACCGGACCGGACCGGCCGGTCGAACCGGTCCGACCGTGACTCGCTAAAGAAGCCGAGTCCAATTCAGTTTAAAATCCGGATTTGAGAAAACCGGTGAGACCAGCTAAAAACCGATAAAACCGGTGATCTGGTTCAACTTCAAAATCCGGTTCTACAAAAATCAACATATAATTATTGTATTTTTAATTGTTATTAAAATTTAATATTTCATAATCAACGTTTAACTCTTACTATTTTATTAATTTTTTTAATTATATTTTCTAGGAGAAAAAATGTTTAAAAAATCTCTTTTTGACTCTCATATTCTATTCTCGTTTTGCCATATTCATAAAATTTAAGACATTTAATTGTAAAATAAATAAATATGTAATTTAAACGGTCAATCATTTGTTTTTTTATCAATTTCAGTTGATATAATATTCATTTGTTAAATGTATATATAATTCAACTTATAATTAAACTTATAGTTATTGTTTATTATCTAATTAATAAAAAAGAGCATATAATATATTATATGTAGAACTATATTTTAGGTCCATATATTATAAATATATGATTATATATTTATTTATTTTTAAATAGAAAAT
This sequence comes from Brassica napus, assembly GCF_020379485.1. Taxonomy (NCBI): domain Eukaryota; kingdom Viridiplantae; phylum Streptophyta; class Magnoliopsida; order Brassicales; family Brassicaceae; genus Brassica; species Brassica napus. Next base: position 17,751,912 of record NC_063439.1, read on the forward strand.
CTGGTTCGACCGGTCGAACCGGTCCGGCCACTCAATTAGTAGTACCGAGTCAGTATCTGGTCCGGTTTTAAAAAATTTGCAATTTACATTACAGCTTTTCTTTTCTAAACGAACTCATTAATTATCTTAACAAATCAAACTAGAAAAACCCCTTTCGTCTGTGTTAAATGTTTGCCTTTATAGTTTACAATAAATATTTTATGGAATAAAAAAACTGAAATCGTTTTATATAAAACTGTATTTTAATGAAATAAAAAGGAATGTAAACGCAGACGCAATAACTGTATTAGAACTTTTCACAAAAAAAAATTGTGTTAGAACTAAATGTCTTGTTGGCCGAATATAAATTTTTACTAAATGCCAGTATGTATTTACTTCAGAAGTTAAATTAATATATAGACCTTTGCTGTTGATAGCATATTTCACTATCAATCTGGATTTGTAAGAGAAAGAAAATACTTGTTATCACACTATGCAAGTTACAATCTGTACTGGTTGAAGAATCTAAGAAATATATTTGATATCAAATATAAAAGAACTATTATGGAGTTCTTACAGATCTTACGCACACATTAACTCCCTTTTTTTTTTTTTTTTGAATTATCATTAACTCCCTTTTACGTGTGTGTAGGAAGCTATTGGGTCAAGAACTTGCTTCTTGTTCTCTAGAAGAGCTTCAAGAAATTGATAGTCAACTCCAAATAAGCTTGGGCAAGGTCCGAGCAAGAAAGGTATATATACTTCATTACTAGCTTGGTAAATATATATATATATATATATATATATATATTATATATAATGATGCTCAAATGCAAAAATAAAATTATATATGAATATTTTCCCATCCCAACCGTCTAGTCGTTGTCCTCATTTAGATACAAACTTGAACAGGGATTCATTGCAGTGGTTTGGCGACATATCCCAATCAATTTACTATAACATCGATTCACAATTACGTATAATTTCTATTAGCTTTTTTAACATAAAAGTTAATTAAAATAGTTGAAGTTTTTAGGCTCGGCTGTTTAGGGAGCAGTTGGAGAAGCTAAAAGCAAAGGTACAATACCATATAATATGTTAAAAAATGAGTGTGTGTATATATTTTGTTAGGTTGCACTTAAATATATAAATGGTTGGAAAATATGGCTTCGTTTCAGGGGAAACAATTGTTAGAAGAGAACGTCCAGTTACATCAAATGGTAATTCATCTTTATTTCCGATTAATATATTTAGACATCTGTATATTGATACTAGTCCAACTAAAAATACATTAAGAATTGATAATGTTTAAGAAGCTGAAAATATTATCTAAAGAGCCTCTAATTTTTCGGGATGATATTGCCTAGCTATGTCATTTCATCTTTTCTTTCTTCTATAGATAGACGTATACAAATGCGATTTTCTGTGGTTGATGAAATTGCAATCTATGTTATGAACAGACTGTCATGGATCCATGGAGAGTGTCGATTGATCAACAAGAGAAATTCAGAGTTGTTGATCTGAATTTGGAAGTTCAAACTGATTTATACATCGGCTTGCCAGAGAGACACTGCAAATAATTACTTTATATTTTATGTTAACTTTATCTGCAAATATATGTTAATTTACGTAACATCAAATCCTTATAACTCTACAATAAATTTCGAGGTCATGATTTGTGATATTATCTTATGATTGTAGTCCTTACATATTTAATAAGAGAATAATACCTATTCAAATCATTCAATTAACTATGAAGTATATAAGGGATGTTTTACCTATATATATAAATAAAAGAGATGCAAGTTATTTCTTATTAAGAGAATAAGCAAGTATATAAGGGATTGTAGTCCTTACATAGTTAATAAGAGAATAATACCTATTCAAATCATTCAATTAACTATGAAGTATATAAGGGATGTTTTATAAGGGATGTTTTACCTAAATATATATATAAACTAGGGGTTGGCCTGTTTACATTAAAACTATTAATATTTAAAATATTAGAAATCATTGAAACTTTATTTTATATTGAAAATAATAAATATAATATGTTTTTATTCTAAGATCATGTTGTAATTTTTTTTAAATAAAATTTCAAATTTATTGAACCATCAAAAGAATGTTATATACAAATCATACCATTTTAAGAACTGAAAAACTTTTCTATAGATGTAAAAATTATTCATAAGTTGTTACTTCAAACCATCTTCTTAATAACTCTTCCAGCTTATGATTTGGCTTGTACTGGAGTGAACTAATCATGTTCTTCATTGCCTTGTTTATTAGCCCTTGCCTCTTGTTTGTAGACATTCTCGGCTTCTTATTTACTAGCCCTCGCATATTGTAAATTTTATTTTGTTGGTTTGAGTTGACCACTAACAATATATTTTGTTAGAGAACACAAAATTATTAAATAAAAAATTAAGGAAAATAAAATGATATATATTTTTTATTTAATTCCTATTTCAATTTCATATAGTTGAAAAAAATATAAAGTAAGAATAGCTACTTTTTCTAAGAGTATCAGATTTCTCAATAACTAATTTCATATAGTTGAAAAAAATATAAAGTAATAATTTCATATTATTACAATAACTAATTTTTCACAATAATAAATTAGTACACCAACTCCAAGACAAATCATTGAAAATCAAATATAATGTGATAAAATTATAAACTTTAATTTTTAAAATAATAGACAAATAGTTTCAACAATGTCATAAATAATAATTAGTAAATATTATGTAACAACAAATGATGTTTTATAATATATGTTTGTTTCAGTCTATATTAGATTTTCAATTTATAAAAGGGTAAGTTTATTATTTTAGTTAAAAATGACTTCTGTAATATTTAAAAATTACTTATGTAAAATATTTAGTATACATTAATAAATCAAATTTATTATAATTTATTGAATATGTATTTAGTAAAATCTTTTTCTAATTCGGATACTCTTTAATCTTGCAACTTACGATTTAATCTTGTTTATTTAAATCGTTGTGGCAGGTAATGAGATTGTTTACTTGAGGATTAGTAATAAATAGTTGTATTGTAAAGATAATTGTATTGTAAAGGATAATGGTCAACTCATCAATATATCATTACTTAAATTTTAAAATCTTTCATGTTTTTATTTGGAGGCTTAACATTTTTTATGATTATGTTTGGTTATAGCTGAAAGAGTGTATTAACAATGATCTGCAACACTAAGCCGATAAGGCAAACTTAATTCCAGTTTTGGTGTTATATTATTCTTGTTTCATGTAGAAACTCTGAGTCTCTGACTTTGTTGTGTTCTTAGAGAATGTACATAATCAATTGATTCAGATTCAACTGTTTCTCACAATAGCTACTTTTGTTGCTGTCATTTTCTTGACCGCAGGTTTTTGGGATATATCTCCTTGAAACTGTTTTTAGAGATGAGGCAATGTTCCAATGGTGGCATTCGTATAATAAGTTTATTTTTTCTATTATAAGAGAATTTTTACCATTGGTATAATAGAGCGTAAGGTTAATCTCTTAAGTCAATTCTCAAAGATAAACAAATTTGAATGTGAAACTGTTTTTATTTATTTAATAATAATCTGCTATGTTCAGATTTAGATACACCAGAAGAGCAAACAAACATTAAGAAACGGTTAGGGGAACACTTTTTGGAATGAGTGTGTGTGTGCGCTAGCCGATAATGGTGATGTGTGAGATGATTAGGCTGTAAGATATATGTACGGTGTAGGTCTTCATTGATTCCAAAAGACTTATTTATAGGCCGAGCTTGTATATGTTACAAAAACCGTTTTCGTGAACCTGAATAAATGAGGCGGAGTGTGAGGAGAGGTGAGGTGGAGTTTAATAACTGAATTAAAGTAGGTGTTTAAGAAAAAGAGAAAACGTTACAGAAAATCTAATCGGAGACCATGACAAACGATAGGTTATGGGGTCGAAGAGGAAGGGAAATACAAAATTGATCTAACCCTGCCAAAGTGGACCAAAGTAGGAAGGACCCAAAAATAACTAAAGCCCATTAATGCTTTGCACTAAACGAACAGATTCAGAAAAAATAAGAAATTGTATCTCTATTCGACACGTGTCGAAAAAAGGGGATATGATGGGTGAGGTGGCGCATTGTGGGGCATTTCTCTTCTACTTTATTATTATAGAAGATATATAAGAGATGCAAGTTATTGCTTATTATGAGTTTTCATGCGTCATCCACATAAATAATAATTTTAAATAAAATATTTTTTTCTAATTAAAATTTTAAATTTACATTTGCACATCACTATTTTTATATTTTAACTTCAGTGGTTTGAAAAAAGCATAAATGTATTTTTGTATGCTTATTTCTTTTGATTTGGTTTAACTATTTCAATTTGATTTTATTTAACTTTTTCAAAAAGAATTAAAATTACATTTTATAATAATAATCTAATGATTATTTATTTTAAATATAACTCTTATCACCTAGTTCCCATATATATATTTAATATATAAATTCTAAAAAAAAAAATTTAGTTAAAATATGTTTAACTTAAAAATTAATTTGTTAATTATTCTAATGAGCCAGGAAATTTAAATAAATTTCAATCATTTATTTATTAAAAAAATAATTAGTGTTACTTTATTTTTTTATTTGTTGATGCACACTTACAATTAATATTGGTAAAACGTGCTTAGTTATGTAGAATATGATATATAAGTTGATGTAAGAAATTATATTCGTAATTATATTATCTTATTCTTATTAATGTGATATATATATATATAGATATAAAAATTTAGTAGTGATATATGAGGTATTAGTTATTAATATATTTTAATATTTTTTCCAAAATTAAATATTTATACATAAAATTTACATTAGTAATGATATACCGATGACACATGTACAAATTATTGAATGATCTGATGTCACATATATAACTTATTTCACAAATAATTTATAGGGGATTTAATTTGTACACTTCCAATAGTAAAGGTAACTTTTTCAAAGGAAACGATACTGAAAAAATCATTTAGTATCAAATAATTTTCTTACGGTTTAAACCAAAATTTTATTGAAAAATCTCAGTTAAAAAGATATTAAGAAACAATTCTTCAATATGTTAGCATTATATTCAATTTGAAATCTTGAGCAAATTAAATAAATTATGGAGAACCTTTTAACTAAATTTATTTTACTATAAGTTCTCTTTTGTTTCTTGTATTGATAAACCATAAACTCAGTTTGTTGAATGAGTAATTAAACGACATCATTTAAATATTATTTTATAATTAAAACAAAAATAAACATTCAGTTTTATTTTATCAAAACTTTATGTTATCATCACTTAGGTGGAATTTAATATCTTTTGAAGATATCTTTATAGAAAGTCAACTATACGATAAAGTGTTATTTCCAAAAATTCATTGTTATTTGTTTTAATTGCTACTCATTATGATATTTAAGAACAAAAACACCCAATTACTGTGATGATGATCAACTTGGTTGATTTATCGGTGGAACAGTATTGTGTTTGAATTTTATTGTCTATTTTCTGTTATCTATTGGATTATATTAAAAACCCTATGTTTTACACAAGCCAGATTTTCTGGTCTTGGACGAGTGGTTGAAAGTCATGGGTTATTCAATACTGAGATGGAAGACCATAATTCCACTCTTTTTATTAGTCGTTTGCTAACCAAAGATCTAGCTGAGACTATACTACACCATTCATAGGATGGTGAGTATGATCTTATCGGTTCCAGGGGTGATGCATTCCTGAAATACGTTCTTTGAATACTTTCAAAAATATATTTCCAGGCTTTTTGACCATACGCCAGAACTGTTTTCCAGCATAGCTGTATTGAAGTCCACCAGATCCTTAAAATCCAAACCCCCTTCATCTTTGTGGTGGCATAATTTGTCTCATGATTGCAAATGCATACCTCAAGTACTTCCTCCTGAGCTCCACTAAACCTGAGCATCATTAAGCGTCAGCTTCTTCGTTACTGTCTTTGGGATTACAAACGAGGACATTACATGATTTGGTAATAAAGTAACCACTGGCTTTATAATCACGTCCTCTCCTCCCTTTGTAAAGAATTTGAAGGTCCAATCATTGACTCTATTACTTGTTCGGTCTTGGACAAAACTAAATATTTGTGTTTTCAAACTACCCATACTCTCCGGAAATTCCAAATATGACCCCATGCCACCGATATTTAGGACCCTAATATATCCACGAGTTCATGCCTTATTGATTCTTCAATCTTGTGTCCAAATTGTACAGATGATTTCTGAAAATTTATCATCTGTCCAGATGTTACCTCACATTCCTTCAGAATCCTTAAAATGGGTTGATATTCGTATTTTCTTGTCTTGCATAAAAATAGACTATCATCTGCGAAGAGAAGGTAGAAAATCGACGGGTATTCCCTTGCTACCTTTAATCATGTCAGCTATTTCTTTCTTTTGGCCTTTTAATGTTTGCAATTAGAACTTTCGTGTACATAATAAATAAGTAGGGAGAAAGTGGATCACCCTGACGTAAGCATTGTTGTGGGGTTGTAAGTCCTCGTGGTTAACCATTCAATAACATTGGGTACTGAACTGATGATACATTCCATCATCAACTGTAACCATTGAGGATCAAACCCCATTTTATGGAGGAATGCTTGGATAAAAGCTCACTCCACCTTATCACATGATTTGTTCATGTCAGTTTTGATTGCCATAAATTTTTTCTGACACGATTTATTGGTTCTGAGACCATGAAACATTTCATGAGCGAAGAGGATATTGTCCGAGATCAAACGTCCAACCACAAAACCCGTTGGTGTTTTCCAGATACGGGTTGGAAGACAACTCTTCAACCTTTGACATAATACTTTGGATATAATATTATATCCTACATTGCAAAGACTTATCGACCACAATTTTGTAAATCGTGTAGGTCTCTATCTTTGGTATCAAGCAGGTATTTGTTGAGTTCAATCTGACATCAAGTTTTCCCGTTCTAAAAGAAATATTCACCAGATCAAGAAGGTTCTATTTAACGAGGGCCAAAAATATTGAAAAAAATAAGGTTGTCATCCCATCTAGTCCAGGTGCTTTCTCCGGATGCATCATGAATAGGCATGCATTACTTCCTCCTCTGTCACATTCCGAATTAACCTCAGGTTCATCTCTTGAGTAATACTTGATGGAATTTTGATATATGGTGTTTTTCACACCAATGTATATATATGTTTTCAATTAATTCTCAGACCTAATTCGTGCCTATTTGATCTCATTACAAGTCTGGAGCAGGTGAAAGAGTAAAGAAGAGGATGCATGAAGAAAGATGCCATTTGGAGTGTCCGATGCAGAACAGCCATGCGGACTAGTCGGAGGGTTGTTCCCACACAGAACAAGCGAGTGACTGTTCCCGACAAATAAGGAAACCTCCTAGATATTTCGGGATTTTTCCCTAGATACTCTTATTTCTCTCTTTTCCACCGGCGCCTCCGTATAAAAAGCCTATTCTATCTATTTTGTTGAGGACGCTAGTTTTTGCAAGAACTCTTGATTGTATTTTGGGAATTTGCAACTTGTAAGGGAGAAGGCTACATCTCTCATCCAGAGAAGATTATCATGAACCCTTGTTTTCTACTCTATTTTCTATGCAGTATTATTCAGAAGTCATATCTGTGTCATCTTGCATAATAATCTAGTAGTCGGCTAAGCTTGCTTAGGGTTTTAGGGTGTTTGATCACATGAGCTAAACGTAGATAAGCGATCTCATTAGTGTCTTAAATGCTTATCTGACTCACAAGTCGCAAGTCGCAACCAACAACCCGACCGTCTTAATTGCAGGGAATCCCCTTAATTGCAACTACTGGTTACTAGGATAATAATAAGATGCAGATAGGGTTATGTTACTCTAAACAATATCAATGCTTAAATATAAAGGAGATAAATGCATCAGCTTACGGTTAGCTGCTTATTCTGATGTTTTCAATTTTGAAAACTCACTAACTCCGACCGTTGCTTCTGTTAAATATTTGATTCGTTATATAATTTATATTATGGACTTAATGATAAGACTGTCATGGGTATCAGAGATTCAGAGATCAGTCAGGTGGTGAAAGAACTCACTAATTATATCTAACCAATATATATATATATATATATATATATATATATATATTTCTCTTACACGAACCATATATTTATGTTAACTGATTTTTTTTTCAAATAAAATGTTAAATTTGATTCAAAAGAAAATATTCTTGTTTACAGCATGAGCTACTTTGTTTATGACTTAGTTCCTAACAATGAACTTTGGTAAACAATATATCTTCTATGTTCCCACAAACCCAATCCAGCTTTGATAAGCGGTCTCCATCCTTTTGTCGATTCTTAGAGTTGCTATTATGTTCTTGACATGCCTGTCGATCAGCGTATCTGCTGAACGAGAAATGTCACCATGCTTCCTACTATTGGGCTCTCTACAAATGGTGTAGACAGCAGCCTGAAACACATATCAAAGAAGGAATCTGTGAACTAGTGAGATCCTTCCATGCGTGAGATGGTACACAATGTCCTCACATTCGGTGCTATAGAGGTTCCCCAATAGATTTTGCGCCAGCTTCTTCCACAAAGTTGAGAAGAAAGAACAGGCAAAGAAGAGATGGCTTCGTGTTTCCAGGTATTGGTGGCAGAGTATACAGTTTCCATCAATTCCAGTGTTCCATATAGCCATTCTATCTCCCGTGGACATCGATTATGCATAGCTAGCCATGCACAAAATTGAAATTTCGGTGTAGCTTGTCTGAACCACAGACCTTTGTGCCAAGTAACCTTTCCTCCGGTAGTTCTGATATGGTTCCATGTGTCCCAAGCTGTGAACTTTGCCTTGTAGGCATCATTATTCCCTTTCCATAAGACGACATCTTCCTCCTCTGTTCTCGTTAACAGCCTTAGATAGTCTTCAATTTGAATAAGGTCAAGCGAGCGATGTGTTCTTCTTCTTCTTTTTTTTACTGTGGTGGCACAAACTTTTTTTTAATAATATGAAAGTTCTAACATTTTTAAATTCTCTTGATTTCTAATGTCGCATAGTTTGTGAATTTTTTTAATAACCGTGTAAGTTAGCTTGTGTACTATTAGGTTTGTAAATATATACATTGTCATCGTAACATTCTTAAAACGGTCTGGAATTGTCCAGCATGCTTAATTATATATATATATATATACATTGGTGACGACAAAAACGTTTTGCCTAAATATAACTGTGTTCGGCACAAGGCTAGGCTTGAATAGAAATTCATCAAGCATGTGCTTATAGTTTAGATTGAGTTTATATATTTAGAGATTTTTAATAATGTGAAATATTCGGTAGCTATATGTTCATTTATGTAAATAGAGGTTGTGAGTTGATAGCTCTATAAGAAATTTATATATTTTTCTTTCAAAAACGGTTTATGCTTAAGGACCAAGAATTTAAATCTGCCGCGTTGCAGATTTATAGATGATATAAGTGCTGTTCGTTTGGTTGACGCAGCTTTCGGCGTCAGCGTCAATGAAAATAGTTGTTGTTCGTTTCGTAGACGCCGACGCAGATTATTGTTCGTTTAGAAGACGCTGACGCCGACGCAGGAAACAGATTTTTGGGTTATTCGTTTGATAGACGCTGCGGCTATTTTTATTTCTTCATATTTTATTTTAAAAAATTTGTAAAGTTATATTTTAAATAAAAAAAATGTAATTTAAATATATTTACATCCATTAAAATATTATGTTTACTTGGTATATAAGCTTGGGAAAATTGCTAAAACGGAACAAAAATTTAACATGGTTGTCCCTTTAGTATAATATCATCTTTAAGTTGTCCTTTTAGTATAATTTTTTTTATAATTCCAAAACTAACCTTGATTAATCAAATTAAACATAATTTAAAAGTTGAATTGAATTTTAAAAGTTTAATAAAAAGGAAAAAAAAGGCATTTCACAAAGGCAAAAGAAATTAAAACAAATTAAAACAAAAAGGGAACAAAAAAAAACGTAACCCTAATTGTTTGGTTTCTCTCGACGAACAGGCGATTCAAGGGCTTCTATGGAATGAACACGAAAGTGATTCTCTCCCTTCGTCTTCTCCGACATCGCTAGCACCTTAGGTAAAGTTTTTGTCCCTTTTTTTGGTTCTCTGATAATTGTGTAGAACAAAGTTAACAGTTTGATGCAGAGAATGCTAGACACTGAACTTTGAGTAGGACGAGGAATAGTGAGTAATGACGAAGCAATATCATTAGTATTTATTCATGCGCTATAGATCATAGGTTGTGGTGGTTTACACCGTAGAAGATTGTGCTTGTATTCTTTCAGATTTGTAACACAGCCTCTGAGGTTTTCAGTCTTTCATAGTGAACTTTGTCTTTCAGTCAAAGGAAAGATGGAGAAAGTTCATTTTTGATGTTTGGCTTTGCATGAAAATGGATGTTGAGTCTCTTAGTTTTTTTCTGTTTCTGTCTCTCTCTCCCTCTTTTTTTTGTAGATTGAATGTGAGCCAAAATATTTGATGTCTGTTTGGATCAAATCCTGACATCGATGAGAAGCAACCAATGTCTCTGCGTAAGTGTCTTGAGAAACTGAAGCCTTTCATAGTGGCTTACGAGGGAGGGGATCGAGGATCAAGAAGAATGGGAGCTAACATTGTTCAGTTTCCTTTTTATGCATCCACACAATACTTTTGTTTCGTTTGATCACTTTATCTTTCTCATTTTTTGTGTGCAGGAAGTAATTGGTGAGGTGATGGTGGAAGCTCCACTTCTCAAAGAGATTGTTGATCACGACAGTGTTCCTGATCGAGTAACTGCTAAGAAACAGAACGAGGAGCTCGATAGAATTGCTACAACAGTTCCCAAAGTTCACCTGATGCTGTAAAACGATTTGCAGATCGTGCTGCTCTTAGTCTTAAAAGGAGTATGAAAATAACAGTGGAAGAAGTCAGGAAGCAGAAAAATTCCCTTGAAATAGATTGTTTAGGAAGCATTCTATGGCTATTCTATGGATTCTTGGAAAATTAAGAAGCAAAGAATGAATGAAATCAGTCTAGTGGTTCTTAGTACTTTGTTCTTAGTGTTTTGTTCTTACAGTGGATATGGCGATTTTGTGGTTCTTACTGTGACTTAGATGAGTTTTTGGTTCCTCGAGTTTTGTTCATACTATGTTGTCTACTAAAATGAAAACACAAAAAATCATACATGAAACACATATAAACACAAGAGTTTGTGAAAATCACAAGAAATCATATATTGTTGAAGAAGAAAAGACAAAATCATTTTTTTTTATATTTTGATAAAGCAAATCGATCAAAACACGTTTTAGGAAGTTAGAATATTTTTAGAATATTTTTAGAATATTTTTTTAACAGAAACTTTCTTAATTTTCCAAAAAACAGGTTTTTTTTATCCGTAGAAGACACATTCTACAATGAGTAGAACCATGACAAAAATCATGAATGCAATTTCTACCTCATGTAGACGTATGTGTTGTATTTAGATTTCACAATCCCGAAATTTTAGAATACTTCATAAAAGTAGAAACTGCATTCGAGAGAAAAGTAGATGTCTTTACAATTAGTAGAATTCACATTCTCCATATTTAGAATTTTAATTAAAAGTAGATTGTTCGTTCTAAAAAACGTAGATGGACTTGTTTATTCTGGAATTCGTTTTCTACTAACCCATTTTTCGTAGAAGACGAATTCTACTTTTAGTAGAACATAATTTAAATTTTTATTTATCAAGTTTTTCAACAAAAAAAAATTTGTGTTTGTGTATATAAGTGTTTTAAAAATTGTTTATATTTTTAGTAATTTTTTATTCATAAAACTATTTATTTTATTAAGTTTCAGAAATAAAAAAGGTAAAAAGGAGACAAAATGGACAAAATAAGTTTTATACCAAAAGGACAACCTTCCTAAATTTTTGTTCCGTTTTAGCAATTTTCCCTATAAGCTTTTGGTCAAACATACGAATATAAAAATACAAACCCAGTAATAAGCAATATTAATTATGTTTATTTTTTTTAAATGTTTGTTAGCAGTTTATATCAGGGGTTTCTTGTTCGTTATTTTATTTCAGTATATTCGGCGGCGCTGTGTAAAATCTTATATAATGAGCATGCATGCAGACTTGAGACAAAGATCAATGTATGGACTTTGACTCTTTGAGCTCTAGAGTCCGAATAGAGAACATATAACATATTACGATATTATACACAATATATTATACATGCAGCAATCACGAGTTTCATGGAGCAGTAATTTTTTTACAGCGGTGTATACTTCTTCTTGCAGCAGTAAATTTTTTTCTCAATATATAATTTGTCTCAAATGAAATTTCGTCTAATGTTTTTCCAGATAAATAAAAAAATATTAAATGTTCAATTTTATTTTAATTATTTTTTATTTTAATTAGAAATAAAAAATAAATCAATACAGAAAACTGCATCAAAATCATAAAACAACATTTATTTTAAGTATCCCCTTACTATTAAAACATAAGCAAAAAATAAGAATAACCTTTGATTTAATACATATTTACATGAGTGTCTTGTGGCAGTATGAGAATCCTTCTCAGCTATTTTTTGAAAAAACTCTTTCCTAACTAGATTTATTACAGCTTGTGCCACTGTAAGTAATAATGATTAATATTTGCTAAGAATTCTATAGTTTTGAATTTAAACTTTTTTTGTTTAAAAAGAAAAGAATGTAAACGTTAAGTGCGTCAATTTAAAATGATACTAATCGTGTTTTTAATTTTTACTATTGAAACACGATGATTGAGATTTTTCAAAATTCATCAGTTCATATATCATTTATGTGAGTAGTTAATACATAACAGGAAAAAAAATATAACCAAAATATGTTATACATTATTATATATTTTCACATATTTCGGGCCCCCTATGATTGGACAAGTTATTTACACTTTCAATATTCTTTAAATATGAGTGAAATGAAAATGTGACAATCAAGCAAATGTTTAGGAATGGAAACGTTGACTACAATTATTTATGTATATTCACATAATTAGGATTCCGTGATTGGTCAAATTATTTAGGACATCTCCATTGACAGATCACAGAAGATTTCCTAATAAAAAAATAATAATATAAATACAAAAAAGTAGGAAAGAGAAATTATGTGAGCATTAACCTCAATTTTGTAATAGTTAAAAAAACATTTTGCTTATGTGTCAATCAATTACGTAGTTAATTAGTCATATGTGTCAGCTTCACATTGAAATTGAAAAACATGTTGGTCCAGTTCGATTTTTATATCTCACTAGAAACATTTAATATCAACTATATTAAATCATATGATATTAACTAAAGCAATGTGGCTATTTATTATATATTATTTCCTTAAATAAAACATATGGAATTACGTAATGTGATTATGATATATATAGTAATTAATGATTTTAAATAATGAAGATTTGCTAATAATATGTATGCTTTCTATCATTTTTGTTTAATTCTTTACTATTAAAATAAATTACACAATTACATTAATCATATATTAAAAATTTAGATTTTTTTTGTATATGTTGTATTTTGAATTTTTAAAAACAAGTATAAATTACTAAAACTGTTAAAAATCTCACATAAACTTTTGTGATCAATGTTTAAATTTTTTTCTATAATAAGATACAATGATAATAAAATCATATACATAAATAATTTTATTTTAATAGGTGTTTATGTTAATATATATATACTTCATATCATTTAAATTTAATTATATATCATATACGATAAATAAGATTGATTGTTTTAATTTATTTATTCTAAAATGATTGCGAATAAACAATGGCGGTCATTTGATTTATATGTGCAAGCTAATTTATTACATAATAATAATTTATTTCTTAGTTATTTAATATATAATTATTATTTTATTATTTTATAATATGCAAAAAAATATAAAATAAGTATTTATTCTGCACAAAGCGCAAATCTTAACCTAAGTGTATGTATCTCTTTAGTAATTTTGAATCTTAAACATTTTTTAAATATCATGCCAAAATAAAAGAAATAAATGAGAATAAACTCAAAAATCAATATTTATATCGAGCAATAACCAAAATGACACAAAAAAAAGAGAAAAATATCGAATATAGATAGGATTGGCACGTGACCGTAAACTTCTCATAACTATAATTAACTTTTAAATTGCTAAATCATGATATAAAACCGAGCTGGCATAGTTTCATTGTAACCAAATAGTAGGCATGAGATTTTTCGGCCTAAACGTTAGGTTTTTATGCGATACATAATTTTTTGACCTAAAATATTTTTTAAAATGGGATCAGTTCATTAGTAAACACATTATGTAATTAACAAAAAAGGTTTAACAAAATTGTTTAAGAGCCAAATATATTAATTCCATCAGTAATATAAATTCTTTTCCATACGATATTTCTTAAATAATTTTCATATAAACTTATCATGCGCACGACACATGTCTTATCCTAATATATATAAATATAACACATTAAAATATTAATTTCTTTTTGTTAAGTACTCCAAATCATCATCCCCACCGATGGAGATGGTCTTACACTTTCTATATTCTCACCTCCAATGTATACATAATTATATAAGATTTGAATGAAGATTTTGCCTATCTACACAAATGTATAGAAAGGAAAAGTTGACTACAATTATGTGATATCAATTATTGTATTTCAATATCTGTCCAATTAAAAGGGTGAAAACATTCTAACTTATTAATAATCAATATATACGAAGAAAATAATTTTTGAAAACCAAGATTCACCTAATTGAATTGACTATCGTAAAATATTCATTAATTACTAAACGTATACGGTTCTACACCTACATCAAAAATGAATTCCAAGTTACAATCATCTCTAAACATTCAGGCTCAGTTCTTAGCGTTTACAATGGCAGGTTTTGATACGATTTCCAATTTGAAGCCTAAAAAGTCCATGCGGAGAATTAGGATTAAGCTTATTCGCCTTAGTTATAGTGTCTTCCCTTCCTTCTCAATCTCTTAATTACAGTCGTGATTAGACCTCCAACAATTTTGATCGCATGTACTATAACTAAACGATTGAAGACTGTCCGTTTATAATATGAAAGTAGTATCTGAGCAACGATTAAGCAAACCAAAATGAATCAAAGTAAAAATCGAAACCAAAGAAGAAAATAATTCACCAGAATTACTCGGTTAATGAGTAAGTGAATATTTTTGATCTGTCGATCATAGAATTTTTAGAGCCCTAATTCCCTTGTGTTTTTTTTTTATTATACCGAAATCTTTATATATAAAATAGGCTTTGTTTCTCTCCCAGAGTGTCCACCTCAGCTGCCAGCTAGGAAATTCGAGCAAGGAGACGGCGCCACGTGTCCAGGTAAGTGATGTTTTGCGTTTCATTAACTCTTGGCGTGATGGGCTTCGATCTGATTAATAACTTCACTATTGATGGGCTTTGCTACATTACTTAAAACTGATTGAAATAGTTTGTTAGGCCTAACATAATTGGATCTTTGGGCTTTGTCTGTAGGTTAACACGGTAGTCGTCTTCTTCTCCAAAAATGTCGACGAGGAACGAAGGGCAGAGCCGCCGCAGTCACATATGCAGTTCAGGCTACGGCCAAGGAAGATTCGTATATTACTATGAACCCCGGTCAAGTTCAGTTGGATGGCATTGTATTTGTCTGTTGGATTTGATTTCTTAAACTCTTGATTGAATTTCTGAACCGTTATGGAAGTTTTATGGAAGACGGTTGGATTCTTGCATCCGCATTGACGATCACATTAACACCAAATTCCCACTACTCACACGATCTATCATTCAATGAATCCCCTCATTGAATCCTTCGCTTGAATCCTCCACTATAAATATGTTAGTTTCCTATCCAATCTCTCATCACTTCATTCTTTCTCAGTCACTTTCTTTCTTACTTTTCCAGTGACTGTGATAGTAACCTCTGCGCTATTACTTGCCGATTGGAGGCCGATCGTTTTAGCTCCACCAGCGAAGTGCGTCTCCTCAGATTCTAGGAGGTTCTTCCTCTCTTTTTGATCATCTCTCTACAAGCTATATGATTGTCCATTGTAGTCAGTTTCTTTGAACTTTGATCTTCAATTGTGATATGACTTGAGCTTTCTGAACGATCTTTGTGGATTCCTATTGTAATTTTGATCTCAGCTTAATTCTGAGAAGAGCCCATTTCAACGGACATATGCTGCTCAGGTAAGTTCATATCTCTTTTAGATGTTATGTATGTTGAAAGAAAGTATATCTTACATTTAGTGTATATCTCTCCTCACTCATTGTGTCTGATTGTTTTAGTTAGGGAACGCATGAAAATCCAAGGTTCTGTCTATGCCCACCGTCTGAACATCTCTACAAGGAAGGTTCAATGTGCTCGGTGAGTGGGTTTGACGTTACCGAAGCAACCACAACTTCAAGCTCTCTGATTCTACAACGTCCATAAGCGTCTCAAATTGATCCAATAAATAAGGCGATGTTCTGGTTCCATAATCGTGACCTAGCTCTGCAAACACCAACACCTACCTCCCTTATTTAACTCTCAACCAGGTAAGCTCAAAGTTTTCCATTCTTAGTGATCTGTTTCCAGAGCTTTAACTGATATATAATTCCATGCTGAATCTGTACCAATTATGATGAGGTCTCTGGACCAAATTATATTCCTGAATGCTTGAGCTTACATCTCAAAACTCTTCAACGGATATGCTATTTAGAATTACATGAGGGAAATAAGTTGCGGTTTACACTCTGTAAAACGCTTTCGGTTAATGAACACTACATTGTCTCTACATTCAGCTGGCGAAGAGATGATGATGACGAGAAGTTAAAAACTTGACTTTTGGGAACTTAAGAAAAATGCATTCTAGATTTGAAATTTTAAGATGAGCTGAGATTTCTTATACGAATCTGAAATTTCATTATAATGTATTAGACTTTTTCCCGTCTTTTATTATTTTTGATTCATAAAATGGTGGAACGACATAATAGTTCTGGGATTAAGAAATTATTTAGTAATCAGATTTTTTTTATATGATAATATTTTTAAACCACATTTTACAAGATTTCAACAAGAAAAACCACGGAAAGAAACAATAAAATTATGTTAGTTTGTTTTTCAAACCGAAAGGTTGTGTTTGACAGGTGACAGAAGAAAACAATATAAATCTTGCTTGAATTGCATCTTTAAGAGTCACATCATTATGTTAACCAAGCCTCCCTATCTTCTGCAGGCCGGTTCAAAGCCTTTGGTGTTGCAGCTTCCAGGAAACCAACATTTACATTCAGTTTATACAATCAAATCTCTTACTTAGCTACACTAAACTCTGAAGAAGAAATTTAATATGTCCCAAAGAGTTGATCATAAGATTTCTCCTCTTGACGTACATCTTATACATTTTTGAATGTTTATTATTTAGTAAATGTTTCGTTCAATTTATTTTAAAAATTTTATTTGCAAGTGAAACACCAAAGAATAACGATACTTCCATCTACCGTTTACTTTGAAACAAAAATAAAACTTTTAGTATTTAAATATAAGTCTCCTGAGTGTTTGAGCTTATAGTACTTGGATATTTAAATTGTTTTTCTTGCTGATCTTCAAATTTTTAAGAAATTATATAGTTGAAGTTTCCTCGCACTACAAGGATGAAAATAACATTTAAATCGCACAAGTCAAACATAGTTGATAATACTACACAATTTCAATAAAATATTTCCTTCAGCGAACTATCTCATTGTTTGTTTCCTTAGTAGTTCGGTTGATCATTTTAATTGATAATATTACACAATTTCAATTAAAAGTACCAAGTTTTTCAAAAAAAAAAAGGTCACTCATGGTGATCATTTTTTTGTCAACAATTCATGGTGATCTTAATCATAAAAATACCGAAGTCTTATTTATTTCGAGAAAGATATGGAGGCTTCGAAGGTCCTTAATAAAGTTGTAAATAAACCTTTTGTCCTTTATCCGCCGGGAACAAAAAAACTCATTCTGTGGAAAGCAAATAAGACTATGAAATTCAACCAGTTACTTATTATCTTCAATCATTTAGCTACAACATATGTTAGGTGTTAGCGTACATAACTAATAAAATATAATATTAGTATATTAAAAACAAAATTCACTCATCAACCAATTGTTATTTGATAATATGAACAAATACAACTTCAGGTTATTAAACAACATATCTCAACTTCAAAGAGCTACTTTCCCCATCACATAATCTCATTAGTCCATAGTTAGTGCCACCATCATGGGAGAATTAATTTACCATATAAACAATGGTATCTAAAATCAAAGTCACGATAAAAATAAACAAATTAACTAATATCCCGCCCGTAGGGCGGGCCGACCCTAGTACTAGTATACAGTAAAGATAGCACTTGCTTTTCCCCTTTAGAAAAAAAAAATGAAAACTAATGAGCTAATTCTAATAAGGGCCTAATTCTTCACTTTGTTTACAAAGCCCATTAATTCAAACAACATATTGGATTCACGAATTATAGTTTTAAAAGTAGGCAATTTTTACAAATAGCTATTTTAAATTTTTTTTTTGTCACAAAATAACTCAAAAAAATGACCAAAATAACTTTTTTTATTTTTAAATTTTAAATATTTATTTTTATTTTTTTTAATTTGAAACCCTAATCTCAAAATCATACTCCTTAACTCTAAAAAGACTATCCTAGAAAAATGTTCTTTAAAAGTTCATTGTTTTAGACATTTGTCCATATACGACATGTTTAGTTTGACAGATTCTTAAAGTATAATGTAGTATTATAATTTAAATTATAATTCATTACAATGTATGTTACACTTAACATTTACTAATTGTGTAGCCCATAATTTATTTCAACATTATGAATGTTCAATTACAAAGTTACCATTTTTAATCAAATCGTACTATAAAAATCTAAACCAACATGTAAATTAAATTTTAAAGTCAAATGCAAAAAAAATTTCCATCCCGCGGGTCTCAACCTAGTATGTTATCAAAAAGGAAGAGTAATAGTTATATGTTAAATAAGTACTAATTATTTGTCAATAAGTATTGTATCCATCATCAATTATCGTAATAATACGTAACTTTAAGGTATATGAAGCGTTTTTGGTAAAAAAAAATGGTTCATTAAGTTATGTTTCATCCCCAACAAAAAAACACATCTATCGAAAACTTTATTGAGTTCTTTATCAAAAAGTATTCTTTTTTTTTTATCAAATCAAAAAGTATTCATTAATACATTCTCGTACGTACATTAGTAAGAGGAGCCATGCAAAGAATTCTTTCTAAGACTTTACGTCTGCTTTCTAACTTTACACTTTTTCTATATTTTCTGTAAATCTTTTTCAGTTTACCTTTGGATTTTATAAATGTAATATTTTAGTGATCAAACTGGAACAAAAAAAAGAAATTCTTTATCTTAAAAGGGTCACCTAACTACATTTCCTATTAGTACGAAAATAGATATTTAGCAAAAACAGGAAAAAATTAATAGAAAATTATATAAATATCATATTCCGTATTTTTCAAACTGATCAGCGGCAATTTCAAGAATTACGTTCACTACAAGAAAACACAAGTTTTACGAGGGCAGTTTTCCTCGCTAATTCGTCGTAAAAGCAGTGTTACGACGAATTAGCGAGGAAACCCGTTTCGTCGTTATACGTTTGTCGTAACGCATATATCCTCGCTAATTCGTCGTAAGGTAGCGAGGAAATAATTTCGTCGTAAAAGCGAAGGAGGATATTTCGTCGTAAAGATTCCACGTAAGGACGTCGCTAAGTTTCCTCGTAAATACCACGAAAAGCTTTCCTCGTAAAAACCACGTAAATAAATACTCGTAAAATAAACGTAAATACCTTGAAAGATTTCCACGTAAAGAAAACGTAAAAACCTTGATAGATTTCCACGTTATTTCCTTGTAAATATTTCCTCGTAAAAACCACGTTAAGCTTCCACGTAAAGAAGCCGCAAAATTAGCTACGAATTTACTTCGTTTCATTATTTTATAGAAATATAAAAAATTATAATTATAAATATAATTTAAATTATTTAAATTATTAATAAAATTAAAATTCTAAAAAAATCAAAACCAAAATATTTTATATATAAATAAGTTTTGAATTCATAATACAAGAACCAAAATTAAAAAGAACTAAGGGTGGTCGTTAATCGCCTCGTAGAATTCATCACTCCTCGCCTGAACATCCGCCTCGGCATGTGAGTCGTCGGTCGGTGACTGGCCTGGGATAGGATTTTGTTGTCGCATGTTCCTCAACAAAGTCGCCCATTCCGGATTTGTGGCCGCTACAACGTCCAAGAAGCCCTCGAGTCCACCCATACGAGATCGCAGCTGAGTAGACTCTCTACACAGCTCTTCGGACTCCCTACGCAGCTGAGAGACTTCATCATCCCGTCGCTGAACATAAGACGATGTCGCTCTCGGAACATCGTTGACGGAACCAATCCCCAACGTCCGTCCCTTTTTTTTAGGGACAACCTTAAAAACAAAAAATAAATTTTGTTAGTAAAAATTTAAAGTTAAATTAAATGAATATTTAAGAAAATTAAAATTTTAGAAAATTTACCTCCTCGTAAAGCTTATCCACTTCAGGTGTGGATAAGGTGACGGGTAATCCATCGGTGGACTGTTGGGTCAGCTGGGTCTGGCGTTCTTCAACCCGAGCAGCCAAATCGTTGTAGATTTGCTCGGACTTGCCATCTATAAATCGGCCCGCCTTGTTCTTGTGGGTCCTCTCGTAAAGTTGCATAAGAGACGGGAATTCTCCCGTCTCTTTGGCCTAAAAAAACATTTAAGAAAGTTGTTAATTAGAATATATATAAAAATATACTAAAAATTTAATATAATTAAATTTTTAATTACCATTTCCAAACGGACACCGGCGTGGGGTTTTTGGCCCGTAGTGTGAAGCATCGGCCCGTTCCCGTGCTCATCGACTGTGTTACGGGAGTTAGAGCAAGACTGGGCGATTCTAATGGAATCAGGAAGACGCCAATATCGGATGAGGCCATCCCAGACATCCGTGGTGAGCTCAGCGGGTTTGCCACGCTCATACCCCTTCACGATCTAGTCACCCTTCCAGTTGGAGACCGTGTCCAACAAGCGAACTTTCGCCTTCGCGACAAACTTCTTCCTCACCCTCTCAGTGATCCCCAAGGCCCAATTATATTTTTGCTGTTGGAAAAAATAATTTATAATTAGTTTTTCAGAAAAAAATATATATATAAATAATGAAAAATTTTAAAGATATATATTTAATTAATAGAACTTACAGCGTAAATTTTGAACCACGTCTTTCTGACGTAATGGGGCGTCTTTTTCCAGTTCGGATGTGCCATGGAGAAGTAACCTTTTATCGTGTCGGTTACGTCCGATGCAAGACAATTGTCAATCCCCCACCTGAAAAATACAAATTTAAAATATAAATTATTTTTTAAAGTTATAAAAGAATTTAAAAAGAATAAAAAAATAATGAAACATACCATAAAGTTCCGTCCGGTCGGTCGGGGTCGATGACTGGTAAACCTTCTCTGCCTGGCAGACGGAGAATGTCCTCTACGGTGTACTGCGAGTAAGGAGCACTCGGAGGCACCATCAAATCGGGATGAATCTCGGCTGCGGGCATCGGAGGTGCCGGCATCGGAGGAGGCACAGGAGGAGGAGCCATCTGGGGAGGCACGTGAGGAACCGATGGTGCACTAGAAGAAGGAGATCCAATGACTCTCTGAGTGTACTGAGTCTCGGGGACAGTCTCCTGACCCGAAGAACCGGGAGCTGAAGAAGACGACGGGTCTAAACGACTACCCGGCTCACCGAACATCTCTCTGTAATGGGCAGTAAGTCTACCTTTTCGAACCTGAGAAAAAAATTTAATTTTTTAAATTTTCGTGAACAATATACTTCCCAACATTATCCACCTAATCAACACTAAATAACATAAGATCCGTAAACCTATCTAAATTCCCTATACCAACCACCTAATCTATCCTAAACTAATCAAACTAGAGAGGAATTAGAGAGACTTACCATTGCTACGAATTAGGGAGGAAGTGGAGAGGAAGTGGAGAGGAAAGACGGAGCGAGCTCGCTCGGGATATATATAAGATTACTTGTCCTCGTAATTTCCTCGTAAACTTACGAGGAATTACAGAGGCCCGCGTTTTCATTTACGACGAAATAGCGACGAAATACAAAGGCCCGCGTTTTATTTAACGACGTTTTTACGACGAAATGGGTTACGTGGAATTAACGAGTTAAACAGTTACGAGGAATTAGCGAGCCTTTATTTTCTATAAATACCCACAACTTTCCTTCTCAAACCACACACAAACTCACAAAACACACCCTATCTCAAATCACACTCCTCACCAAAATACCTTTCAAATTAGAAATATTTGAAAAAAAAAAGAAGAAAAGAAGATATTAGAATTTATGTGGGTGAGACTTAAGTCTCGCCACATATAATTCCAGTATCTTTCTTTTTTTCTTTTTTTCTAGTTTTTATACTATGAGGAAGTAGCTAGTCTCGCTTTTCACCAAATTAGAAATATTTGGAAAAAAAGAAAGAGAAGAGGATATTAGAATTTATGTGGGCGAGACTTAAGTATTATAATTGCTGGAAGTCTTGCCACATGTAAATCTGGTGTCTCTCTTCTTTTCCTTTTTTTTTCTAGTTTTTAAGTCTACGAGGTTTTTACGACGATTTCTATTACGAGGTGTTTACGTCGAAATCATCCTACGTGGAATTAACGAGTGTCTCCTTCGTCATTTACTTTACGTGGTATTTACGTCAATTTACCTTTCGAGGTCTTTACGACGATTCCGTCCTACGTGGAATTAACGGGTTTCGCTTTCTTTATTTTTTTTTTACTTTCGTCGTTATTTCCACGTAAGCTAACGAGTTCTTTACGACGATTTTGTCCTACGTGGAATAAACGAGGATTACGTCGTACATTCGACGTCAAATTACGATGTGAAGTGAGAAACTTCTTCCGTCAAACTTCCAGCAATTATAGAACCTTCAACTTTGGCGAGGTTCTTTGCTTTTCCCTTCAAATATTTCATGGCTCGCTCATACTGATACATCCATCCGTAATGTACAGGTCCACGAAGCAATGCTTCATATGGGAGGTGGACAGCTAGATGCTCCATGACGTCAAAAAATCCAGGAGGAAATATCTTCTCCAAGTTGCACAATAAGATGGGAATGTTCTCCTGAAGCTGTTCTACAACTTCTTCTTTAAGAGTGCGTATGCTCAGATCCCTGAAAAATGCTCCAATGCCTTTTATATTCCAAAAACAATTAAACACATTGTTAGTCGTATATTATTTTGCAAACTAGACCGTTATAAAATTATTGTGATGTAAAACATTACGAACCTGCAAGTGCTTCATGTACGTTTGTTGGAAGTAGCTCCGCAAATGCAAAGGGCAGTAGTCGTTGCATAAAGACATGACAATCATGACTCTTCATCCCAGAGAACTTTTGATCCTTTTCAACACATCTAGAGAGATCTGAAACATACCCATCCGGGAACTTCACTTCTGATGCCACCCAGTTGAACATCACCGACTTTTTTTCTGAAGACAGTCTGAATATCGGAACGGGAACTTGTCCATTGCTTTTAATATGTAACTCGCTTCTTGAGCAAATATCCGGCAAGTCCAACCTCGATTTTATGTTGTCTTTTGTCTTCCCTGGGACATTCAATATTGTATTCATGATGTTCTCAAAGAAATTCTTCTCTATATGCATCACATCGAGGTTGTGGCGCAGAAGAAGATCCTTCCAATATGGCAACTCCCAAAATATACTCTTCTTGTGCCAGTTGTGATGAACACCGTAAGAATCAGGCATATTACGAGGGACATGCCAATTACCACCCCAACGAACTGTTTCGTTAGCTCCGTAGTAGTCGATTTGTGCTTCAATTTGTTCTCCAGTTAGATATGGTGGAGGAGTGTCTCTCACAACCCTTTTGTGCCTAAACAAATTCTTGTTTCTTCGGTAAGGATGGCCAATGGGAAGAAATCGACGATGACAATCAAACCAACTTGTCTTCCTACCATTCTTCAGTTGAAACGCATCTGTCGTTCCATTACAATATGGACAAGCTAATCTCCCATGTGTAGTCCATCCAGACAACATCCCATATGCAGGAAAGTCACTTATGGTCCACAAAAGAATAGCTCGCATCGTAAAATTCGTCTTCGTTGAACAGTCGTACGTCCTCACCCCTGTTGACCACAAATCTTTCAACTCTTTTATCAGTGGTTGTAGGAAAACATCCAGGGACCTTTTTGGATGGTTCGGACCAGGTATCAATATCGTCAAGAATAGCAACTCCCGTTGCATGCACATCTCCGGTGGCAGGTTGTATGGCGTAAGAAAGACTGGCCACAATGAATATTGTCTCCCTGACATTCCGAACGGACTAAATCCATCTGTGCATAATCCGAGATACACATTCCGGCTATTGCTAGCAAAATCCGGATGTACTTTGTTGAAATGTTTCCAGGCTCTTGCATCTGATGGATGAGTCATCTCACCATCCGTCTGAGTATGCTCGGCATGCCATCTCATCTTTGCAGCAGTCTGCTCTGATTGATACAATCTTTTCAATCTGTCTGTAATTGGTAGGTACCACATCCTTTGGTACGGTACCCTATTACGTCCCCGTCCTTGCGGCTTGAATCGTGGCTTCTTGCAGAATCGACATACTTCTAGCTTCTCATCATCTCCCCAATAGATCATGCAGTTGTCGATGCAGACATCTATCATCTCCGAAGGCAACCCAAGACTATAAACTAATTTCTGAATCTCATAATAAGAATCAGCAGACACATTGTCTTCTGGCAAATACTCTTTAAACAAGTCCGCCCATTCGTTCATTCAACTTTCAGGTAGATTGTGATCAGTTTTAATATTCATCATTCTAGCAGCCAACGACAATTTAGAGAGACCTTCTCTACAACCACTGTAAAGTGGTTGATTCGCCGCGTTTAACATTCCGTAAAACTTTTTTGCATCTATATTAGGTTCTTCATCTTCATCATGAGCTACGAATGCATGAGCTACCATATCATGAACCCTATCATAATCTACCATCTCCTCCTGATGGTAACTATGTTCATTATGCAAATGATGATTAACCGGTTCTTCCTGAAAATTGCTATTACTACTACTAGCTTCATTCTGATCATAATTATAACCTTCCCCATGTTGAAACCAGATATAGTAATTTGGCGTGAAACCTCTATTTATTAAATGCTTCCAAACATTTTCACGGTTTGCCAATTTCGAATTGTTGCATTTCCGACAAGGACAGAACATCTTACCACTTTCTTGGGCGAGCGGTGTTGAATCTGCTTGGTGCATAAATGTCTCCAGCCCCGCAAGGTATTCTTTCGTCACTCTCCCGTTAGCATCTCTATGCATATACATCCAATTCCGCAACTCGTAAATAGTCCCAGAGCCAGCCATTTTTTTTTCTTTCACGTTTTTTGTTGTTGGTGTGTTTAAAATGATGTTCCAACATCCATATTTATAGAAAATTTCGAATCTGGTAGTTGTAATTTTACTATGAAATTACGACGAAAATTAATTGTATGGCCAAAAAAAAAACGTGAGCCACCTACCAAGTTGGTGGATTCAAAATTTCCTCGTTAAGTACACGTAAAATATTTCGTCGTAAAGCACTCGCGAAATTTACGTGGCTTTTACGAGGAAAAACTATTTCCTCGTAAAAGCCACGTCAATTTACATCGTCTTTACGACGAATATGTTTTGTCGTTACCTTACGACGAAATAACGATGCTTTTCTTTCTCCACGTACTTTCCTCGCAAAATCAACGTTTTTTTACGAGGATTATTTTTCCTCGTTAAACTTCCTCGTTAAAATTACGTTTTCTTGTAGTGGTTGTCTTAATTAATTTATACCCGACATGTAAGAACGTATAGGATGTGACTGTAAAGTATAATTAGCGTAGAAAGCCTTTTTTTCAAAGTATAATTAGCGCAACAATCTTCTCTATTAAAAGAGAAATACCATTTTTATCTACTATTTAGAAGTCTATTATGACCATTTCATTAATCACATAATATGACATAATAATTAATAGGAATATTAATAATAAATTAATTTTAACTATAGATTTGAATTTTATCTTCAGTTATAACAAAATCTGTTGAGAAAAATCTAACAAAATCATACTAAATTTTTAAATAATTTTTATTAAATATTGCATTAATTAATTTCGTAATTAAGTAATATAATGCTTTCATTTAAATAAATTATCATCTACCACTAAAACGGGTTCAAATTTATTAATCATGTCAAAAAAATTTTTATACTAATGAAGTTATTAACATATGTTAAAAATTTATTTCTACAGCTATATATTTTCAAAAATCATATGTTGAAGAATATTTTTTATTTGATTATTTCAAATTATGAAAACCCAAAAACGTAATAAAAAAGGTAAAATGTATAAAACAAATCCCTATATTAATAAAGTAATAAGAAACCTAAACAATAAAATTAAAGAGTTATAAAATACATAACACTAAGATATAAATTGTATATTTAAATTTATATAATAATATCAAAATTAAATATTTATAAAATGAAAATATATCCGCACGGTGTGCGGGATAAACTCTAGTTAATAGAGTAAAAAAGCTTACTCTCATTTTCATTTAAATGTGGCCAATCAATATGAAAAGAGATATATAATATTTACTCGGTTTACGCTGGAAAACAAAATCTTCATTTGTCTTTTATACTCTTAGTTCTATGGAAGTTTTTGGAGTGGCGGGTGTTTTTTGATTCCTATGGTGCTAATAGAGGATTTCGTCTTATTGCTAATAGTGCGGTGGCTGACAATAGGTGTATGAATGGCGACACAACAGCGGAACGTAATTGTAGAGAAGAGAGATAAATAACGCACTTGTTATCATTCAAGTAACAGTTACGTAGCAAGAAAAAACGCACTTCTAATTAGTCAAATAACGCACTTCTAAAAACAAAAAAAAAAGCTTTTTCTTTCTTCGGTTATGCTATAAAACCACACAGAGGTACGTACCGCTTTGGTTGTGGTGTGGTATGTGCACTAAAGTGCGTTTTTATTTAAATATTTTATTTATTTTAATATATTCAATATTTATTATTAATATAATTATTTTCTGATATCCAAATTTCTTCAAAAGTAAACAATATTTTTAAGTGTTAGATAGTTTCTAATTTTATTGTCTGAATTGAATCTAAAACCATGTAAATTCAACTTCTGGATATTAGTTTATTTTAAGTTTTATCATTTAAGCCAGAAAAATAAAACGACACAAATTCCATAAATGTCTAAATAATTTTATACCAATAAATATTTATTTCACCAATCTAGAATTTTATATGTTACATGTTTCCACGTCTGAGATGAAATAATTTTATGTGTGTGTTTTATTTGAGTTATTAAAATATTATTATCATTAATTAATTAAAATACCATACTAGGTTTAAATATATATACATATATATTCATATCTAAAATATTAGTTAATTTAATTTAAACAGTGTTTTAAAAACTATTTTGGACCGGCGAGTCGAACATGCCTCTTTTTATTTGGTTACGTCAGGACCAGCTGAGTAAGGAGGACAAACGGTGCGACCGCTCCGGATCTAAACCCGTGTTTCTTGTACATTAATAGTTAGGGGTTCAATTATTTTATAAATTTATATTTTTACACAAAAATATAATAAATTAAATTGAAAAGAGCCCAAATTTTTTTTTATGTATATACTTTTACTTTCATCAGAATATATACACAGTATTACTGATTAAAATTTTAAAATATTTGAAACATTAGATAAATATAATTATTAATGGGTAAATTGTTTTTTTTTTGTCTTTGGTCCCTTAACAGTGTTAATAAACATGTCCTGGTTACATGTTGTGTTAAAACTGTATTTAAATTAAAGTTATTTATTTTAAGAAAGTAGTTCAAAATATCATGTTGTTTGAAAATTTATCTAACAAAATCGCAAAATATTTTTTCACCAAAATAACAACACTAAATAAAAAAATTCAATTTTAAATTATATTGATATATATGTTTAGCATTTTAATTTTTTTGTTTAATTATTCAATTATGCAAATGATATATTTTCACCAATCAACACAATTCTGCTAAACGAACGAACCGCAGTTGAACCATCCCGCGATTTAATTCTGCACTACTTATATTAACAAATCCGCGGTCATCATTTGGACCCTAGTTTTCAGTTTTGAGTGGCGCGGGAACATCCAAGATGGCTCTCTTTTCTGTTTGTTTAGAGGATCTAAGGGGTTTCATGTTTCTTTGGGTTTGTACTGGCGGGATTTTTTGGTTGTAAAAATTATTTTTGATCAATGAAATATCCAGAAGGCAAAAAAAGGAATATGAGTATAACTCAAAACGTACACGAAAGTCAATAAATCTCTTTTTTTGTTTTTTTCTTCCATTTCCTCTATACTAAGCTAGTTCTTACCCCGTCACAACTATTAACTGCCATTCATGACACCATAACACCTAGAAATAGTTGCACAAACAAACCACTTATAAATGCTACGTTTCACATATATAAACAGAAGAAATAGTGGATGGACTTGGTTATTTTTATTGTTTTAAAATGAATTCACAACAAACTTGTTCAGAAATACCTGCTGTAAATTTTATGAACAAGTTTGCTGTAAATTCATTTTAAAACATAAAAATAAAACTTATAAATGTAAAAATCCTAGAGGCCATCATTTTTGTCTTAAAAAATATTATTCTTAAGCATGCCAGTAGTGGAAGAAAGTAACACCCACACATACCCAATTTTCCTCTCTTCAACCTAATCCGAATTTAATTTAGTTTTTCCGATCTTCGTCTTCAACCTGTCTCTACGGCGTCGTTCGGGGCTGTGAGAAGGCCCACCATATTCTTGCCAACTGCATTGTCCTCCCCGCCGTGGGATTGGGACGTTCAATCGACTTTGCTTTTGGTCTTGTTCAGTGAAGGTTTTGTCGACGTTTAGAGTTTGTTTTTGGTCTCAGTGTTTCTGCGACGACACCGCCTTTTCAAACACTCTCTTCACCAGATTAGATGCGCCTCTTCTAACATCTATGTATTATCACCGGCTTGAATCTTTAACGCGCGTTGCGTTTAGCTACCCCTATCAAAGGCTATTTCGGATGTGCTCCGCCTGAGCTCAAGGTCTCGGGATCTCTGACTCTAATGTGGAGACGTCAGTTACTTCGTCTCTCCCGTGATTTAAGCTTAGGCGAGTTGATATTGAGTGCATGCTTAGTTAGTTCATCTCTCATCCTTTGCTATTGATTTGGTGTGGCTTGTTAGTTTGTGTTTGATTTGTAGGTTTAACCGAGTTGAGTATTGGAGGTTATTTGTTTTCATGGAGCTTTGGGTTTCACTTTACTCATGGAAGAAGTAGTAAGGCCTGGGAGGTGGTGGTGTTATCCTTTTCTCTTCACTCGCTTAGAGGACGAGTGTGGTTAAATAATTTGAGCGCTATTAATAAGTCGTGGTTACCATTTTTCCGTCTTTTGCTGAAACTTGGGTTCAGTTCATTATCCCAGCTCGGAACATGAGGGCCTTTGAGCGGGCTTTTGTTCATGCACCTGAATGAAGTAGCTTCTTGCTAACGTTGTTGTAATGCTCCGACCGTCCAAAGTCCACGCCCGCTCACTCGGTCTATGGACCCCGACGGACGGTGCGTTAATTTTTGGGAGGCTCTAAATTCATGTTTACTAAACCTGCAATCACCACATGACATTTTTCCATGTTTTGGCTTCACTCGCACGATATTGCAAATAACTTCATGATATATCACCCATCCTTCTACTACTCCAACTCAATCACTCTTAACTCTGGAGTTATAAACAGATATGTGCCCAAAAAGGTAAGCGTGTTTTGGTGACATAGGTAGCCAAATCAATTCACTTAAGCCTTCCAACGTATACTGCAAACTAGGATGTTACAATTCATCCATTCTCAAAAAACGTAACGGGGGACGTTGCACCCCAGGATTGTTATCCATGTTAGTGTAAGCCATCACTTACTTCACTTTTGACTGGGTTTGGCTATGATACCACTTGTAACGCACCGACCACCCTCGGCTAATGGGCCTCCCACACCCGCTCTCTCGGGCCGTGGGCCCCATTCCATGCGTCGGGTGTTGTGTTAACTTTCGGGAAGCTCGTTAGTTATTTTTACTGACCATGCAATCACCACATGAGATTTTTGCCGTGCTTTGGCTTCACTCGCATGATATCGCAAATCACTTTTCGATAGGTCACCCATCCTTCTACTACTCCAGCTTACATACGCTTCACTTTGGAGTTCTAAACAAATGTGTGCCTAAAAAGGTAAGCACATTTTGGTGACATATGTAGCCAAATTAATTATTTCGGCCCGTGAGCCCTATTCTGTGCGTCGGGTGTTGTGTTAATTTTGGGGAAGCTCGTTAGTCATGTTTACTGACCATGCAATCACCACATTCTTTGGCTTAACTCGCATGATATCGCGAATCACTTTCCGATAGGTCACTCATTCTTCTACTACTCCAGCTTAAATACGCTTAATTTTAGAGTTCTAAACAAATGTGTGCCTAAAAAGGTAAGCGCATTTTGGTGACATATGTAGCTAAATAAATTATCTTAAGCCTTCCAATATATACGAGAAATTGGGATGTTACAATTCACCCCTCTTAAAGAATGCAATGTCTCCATTGTGCCCTATGATCATTAACCATGTTAGTGTAAGTCTTCACTGACTCTCCACACTCGAGTGGGTTTGGCTCTGATACCAGCCCCGACCGCTCACGAATAATGGGCCTTCCACACTCGCTTTCTCGGCCAGTGGACCCCATTATGTGCAAAGATTGGTGCGTTAATTTTTTGGGAGTCTCGAAAGTCATGTTTACTGACCATACAATCACCATATGACTTTTCTCCGTGTTTTGGCTTCACCCGCACGATATTGCGAATCACTTTCCGATAGTTCATCCATTCTTCTACTATTCCAACTAAAATACGCTTAATTCTAGAGTTGTATACGGATGTGTGTCTGAAAAGGTAAGTGCATTTTGGTGACATAAGTAACCAAATCAATTTTTTAAGTCTTCCAACATATACCATAAACTGGGATGTTATAGATGTGTTCTTTGTTCTCTTGTATTCGGGTCTCTCTTTTTTTGCTTGTCTCGGTTTAATATTTCCTCGGCTTTTTCAAGATTGTATTGGTGCTTGTTGTCATGATCGCTCCAAGTAGAACAGTTTTCAGTTTCTATCACTTTTGCTTTCATGTTATTTTTTTCTTTTAACTTTTTGTCGTGGAACCAAGTATAGAAATCTTATAGTTTGTTAATCACTTATTGTAAAGTTCAACGTTTATTTCTTAAATGATATATATTTTTAGCCAAAAACATTATTGTTAATCATGAATGTTTTTCCAAATTAAAGAAGAATGTCTTTCTCTTTTGGTTATACGCACGTTATATTATTATCCATACGCCAAGTGAACTCATGTATATTATATATATATATATATATATATATATATTTAATTAATATGGGTCACCTGTTATTTCTTTCCCGCCAAACAAAGCAGACATTTACAATTTTGCTATATGTATTTGGAAAATAAATATGCACAACGTAAGAGTAATCCCATATTGGACTACATTACGTATCTTTTTTAATTTATCTGGATATTTTACATATAGATTTACCAACAACATTTAATCCCCACAAACTTGGCAATCAATTAATATATCTGCAAGAAAAGATGCAAAGAGGTTAACTATTTTATATGAACATCATTAAATAGATTTTGGTCAACCCTGTAAGTATGTGGAATTAAAATAACAGTTAGCAAAGATAGATCATATAATTAAAAATCTATCCATGTGACTTTGCTCTTATGTCATATATTTTGCTGCTTATTTTGAATTTCCCGCCCAACGGTCGACAGTTCAGTTGGACAGTCGACAAACAAGCTATGACTTGCTCATATGACATATGGGATAATATGTGTATATTAGTATATTCACACAAATATATAAATAAAATTGCATAATTGCGTACGTAAACCTTTGAGCTTATTTTTATTATAGACAATAGATGTTAAATTTTGAATGTTCCACAATGTTAGAGACTGAGCTGTATCCCTTTTGATCTCAACTGTTGTAAATAAAAATGCTGGATATGACTAGATATGTTGAAGTAATAAAGAGAAAATGTTATAATTATATAGTTTGATCTGCTTGATTATTTCTGAATTATTATTTTTTGTTAAGAGTATTATTTTCAATGCTGAAGTTGGTGCTGATAATATGGGCTTGTAACTAACAGTTGTTCGAATTCCATATAGTGATTAACATTAACAAGAATGAGATATACATATATAAGAAGCTATGCTATATGCATAATAATTTGATTGACTGGTGTCTTCGTTACGACAGATGTAACTTTAATCTTCACGTAAATGTCTCGGGTCCATGCAAAATCTATCTTTCGTGTTGTCTTTTTACTACTTTACAAGGTTCTCTTCTCCTTTTCACTTTTCTTTTCTTCCCCCTTAAATATTACATATTTATACTCACAAGAAAATTTATTCTTACGCTCCTTTTAAATAAAATAATTATTTTTAAAATAAAATAATTATTTTGGACACTCGTCAGAATTATTTAAGTTCTCTGAGATGCACAAACTCTCATGACATGATAACAAAGGATACATGAGATTCCTCTTGAAATATACGTACGTTTTGTACTCATCGTCAACGTCATAATCGTCAAGAGCTTTTGAAAAGTTGTTGCTTCATGGCTGTAGGTTAATTTTTTTTTAATTATAAACGTCTATTCTCCTGGTTTTACCTATATAGTTTCAATAGGTTTAATAAATTAAAATACATGAGCTCGAACAAGAGGATGAGAAGTCGAATAATAAACAAACAATCAAACAAACAAATTTGAAATTATCCAAAGAGTACCATGTACCATATACTATTTCTAATTCAACTTTTCATCAAGATGGCTAAATAGTTATAGTTCTCTCATGTATTTAATTACAAAAGTGTGAGAATTTTGTCACATCACCGTAACTATAAGTCTATAATAATGTAATATTTCTCACACAGTGAATAATTCTTTTCTTTTTTTGATCAAGGAGTGAATAATTCTTTCTGCAAAAAGTGTGAGTTGTGTCACATCGTCAGAGAGCTTGAAACATTTAACTATTATTGTGTGCTCCATGTTTGTTCCTTTTTTCCTTTGATAAAAAAATGAAGCTGGACTAGTAGCGCATATTGCAAACTCGTAATTATGTAATAATTTCTGAATGATCTTGTAAGTTCATATATTTTGATAGTTTCAATATATATATATATATATATATATATATATATATATATATATATATATATATATATATTTGTGAATGTTTTGTGAAAATAAAGATCTTCGTTTTCACTGGAAAAAAAACATATCCAATATATTTTTTAACTGGATGACACAATAAATGTAACTGGATGCAGTACATGTACTACATGAGACCACAATATAGTTCTTCTGCCTACATCGTGATAAATTGTAAACAAAGTTACTTACAAGACTACGACGAACGACTTTATTTGCAGAGCAGACTGAAACTTTTGATCATATTCACATTCTGTTAGAAATAATTAGCAGGGAAATAAACAAAAATGGTTTCTAAACACTAAACAGTGTAAAAATGTAATTTCATGAAAAAACTGTAAACAATAATTTTGAAATAAGACATAAGTC
Source organism: Brassica napus (assembly GCF_020379485.1). NCBI lineage: Eukaryota > Viridiplantae > Streptophyta > Magnoliopsida > Brassicales > Brassicaceae > Brassica > Brassica napus. Next base: position 17,785,790 of record NC_063439.1, read on the forward strand.
TAATTTGAACAAAACAAAATTTCAAACTACGAAAAGTTTTTATTATTGCAAGAGCCAAAAAGACCCTTAAAATAGTATAAGGTTCTTTAGAGCATGATTAATGTAATTTTTTTAGTTAGTTTCTTACTATTAAAATATAAAAAAGTAATTAAAAATATGAAAGAGAAATAAGATATGTCTCTTATTTAAGAGATGTAAAAAATATTTCTTAACTTAGAGTCTAATGGTTCACCATATTTTCACTCTAAAATAGAGTAATTTTATAATAGAATTGTGATATATTTTAATAATACTCTATTTTAGAGTGGAAAATAAAGTGATGAATAAAAAACAACTTACTATATATATATTTATATAGTGAACACATTGTTTAATCTATTATAGAATGAAACATAGAGTACTATTGAAACATTTTTTAACTTTAGTGTGAAAAATAGAGTAGAGTTGGAGATGTCTTCGTGTTCTTAGACTGTACACTATTTTCAAACCTATATATACGAATCTAGCTACGATATGATTGATCCTAGACCCCTTGATTAGTTATCATCAAACTGAGCGAATGGAAAGTTATATTAAAACATTGATATTTGAAAGTTTTCCCTACTTTGACCCAAAAAATGTTTTCCTTACAAAATAAAAAATAAAACTAAATAGGCAACAAGATAAAATAAAAAATATTCAAAACACACATGAATAATACTATTCATTAGTCTACCACAGCATATGCAAACCCCATGGGATGTTGGAATACACGGGGGACATAAACATCTGACAGATCTATCCAACAGAGCACCATACTACTCCACATTTGAAAAAACATTATTTTATATATTTAGTTATTTATAACGGCTACAAAAAAACTTAACATAATCAAAATAAAAGGGGGTCTATACTCTATACAAAAAAAAAGCCAATAAAAATGGCAGCCATGTATGTCGAACACTTTCTATCCACGTGGATGCCTCAACCACGAGTCGTGGTGGGACCCAGCGTTTGAAGGGTATCTCGTCACGTGAACTCCCCACGTGCCACTGACATCATCGTTCCTCTTGACTGGCGCCGTTTTGATCCACGTGTCGTAGCAATCCGTCGTCGTTTCAGTCACGAGGGCTTCGAGGATTCCTCTCTCGATCTCCGCGACGATCCCTTCGCCTTCCTCCTCGAACGCTAACTCCGACTGAACCGCCGTCTCCGGGAAATCTCCGGCGACTAGAGAATCGATATCCTCGAGAACCAAACACTCGGCTAACGGAAACTTCTCGATTCGCCGACTCAATTCGTCGATCAGCACCGATCCTTTAAGACTCCTCCGTGATCGAATCGGGTAACGGCAAACCCACGGTTTCAGGTTAATGTGCGGCTTTAAGATATCGGCGAGGATCTCGTCGATTAGATGGAACAGTAGCTTTCGATTGCATCGGAGAGAGAGACCTTCCGGCGAGTTTCTAGGTCTACTCGACGTGATCGCGAAATGCTCGAGGAAGTAGAAGATCGATGGATCGAGTGGGTGCGAAGGAGAGAACCATTTGGCGTATGAGATTGGTGTGTCTCTGTCGATTCCGGTTCGTCTTAGGGTTCTTGTGATGTACTCTAACTCGCCGCCGGCGATTGGTGTTAGGGATGATGATGATGATGATTGGCTCTGAAAACGAGGATGCTCTGTTGATGCTCTGTTTCTCGATGATTGTGATGATGACGCATCCACTTGTAACTTTGACTACAAATATATATTAATAAAAAAAATTTGAAACTTTAGAAAACAGTAAATGTCTAGAAAGGATGTGGAGAGGCTTTGATTACCGATTTGTGAGGTGATGAATCTTTCTTCTTGATGATGGTGTGAAGAGAGGGGACGCTAGTGAAGCTGACGAGATCATTAATGGAGAGAGACGACTTGTCTCCTTGACTAAGAAGAAGATTATTGCTTTTGTTGTTGTTGTTGTTACTTGTTGATGGTGATCTAACAAACGGCTCCTCCTGCATTGTCTGTGGAGGCTTCACTAGTCTCGACTTGAAGTTCTCCTGTTTCTTGCATTTCTTTACAGACTTGCTCTGTCTTTTGCATCCATGTGCCTCTTCTTGCACTGTTGGTAGCCTGGTCTTCTCTTGAGCCTTCACTGTTGACTCCATAGTCTTGGGAGAAACGCTATTTGTCTGAAGTGATGAGGCTGGTTTGGTTTTGGGGGTTTCCGTTTGTCCTAATCTCGGGGATGATGTACTACTATGTGTGGTGATTGTGATCTTAGAAGCTTTCTTGGGCTCATGGGTCTCTCTTGGTTGTTGCTCTTTGTTGGTGATATCAGTTCCCATTCTTCTTCTCCGGCTAACGTTCTCCTTCAACTGCATCACTATCTGCCTTGCGTAATCACGTGGGCTCCGGTTCTCTTTATCTTCATGTATCTTCATCTCTTTGACCCTCGTGCACCTGACATTGTTAACACCAAGCTCTCTTTCAGACGACAAGTTGTTATTGTTGTTGTCTTTGAGATGAAGTGAAGAACGTTGGTGTTCGTAACAGTTGACGTCGACTGATCTCCTTCCGAGCGAAATCCTCGGTGTCTCGGGAAGAGATCGTGTGCCTCCGTCGACAGAGTTTCTTTGGAGAGAGTAATGTCTGTGTCTGTTGGTGTGTGAAGATCTTGCTGCTGTCTTGAGATCATTTAAGGAAGAAGAAGATGGAGTAGGAGATGATCTGTAATTTTCCGGAACAAGATCAAGACCCATGAGCCTAGCGACCAAAGTTGGTGTCTTCACACTGGGAGAGTATGATTCAGTGGCGGCAAGTGACGATGTTGATGATCTTATTTGTGGTTTGGTCTTGATTTTAATACCCATCTGCAAGTTATGATTAAGGTCATGAGTATTAGAAATAAAGGAGGAGGCTTTTGGGGAACCCAAGAAGATAACAAAACAGAGTGTTATTTTTTTAAAAAAATTAGTCACTTACAGAGATATTTAAATTTCCATCTTTCCTGGTCGGTGAACATGGAGTTTCCTCCTCCTCCTCCATTGATTCCAAGCTGTTTCTCGGCGCATCGACGCCTGTAGTTGATTTTTTAACAGAAAATCAAGCAATGAACTTAGAGACTAAGAAGTGAAGAGTGAAAAAGAGATGGCACCTTTGGGAAGATGAAGATGGTGGTGGTTAATGGGGAACTGTAAATGTTGTAAATCGAATATGTTAAACACAGCACTCATGCATCCCGCCGCCGTTGCAGTATTGCCGGCTGGAGATGAAGACGGAGGTGGCGGCGGTGGCGTGTTGATGTCTTTCTTTGACTTGCTTGAAGGTTTCTTCTTCCCTCCTCCGCCGAGCCAAGACCAATCTCTTCCCATTTTTGTTTTCTTTTCCGGTTTAAGGACTTGGCTCTGTTAGCTGTATGTTGGATTATTTTGTGACTTGAGGAGGAAGGAGGAGGAGTGGGGGAAATGGTTTTTATATAAGCTCTATGTTAAAATAATGTTATCATTGAGAGAGAAAGTGGATCCACGAGACCGTATAAACAAATAAAACTATCTCTGTTTGTATACATTTCCATAGGGTGGGTGTCTCTCTCTTTCTCCAGCTATTTGTTTTTGGTTTCGTAGGCTTTTTAAACTTGGAACAAGTTCGTCAAATGTAAAATCAATTAAAATTTTGAAAATCAAAATGATGAACAAATGGGCTCTATGTGATTACAATAAGAATAATGTTTTTGGTTAGAAAAGGGCAAAATAGTGGGGGCCTGCTGGCTTTGGCTTTAGCTCTGGCTTCTATAAAATATATACGCTTGGTATTCTGTCGATATCACACAATGTAACATACTCTGTGTATTTGTTTATATTTTTTCAGTTTGATTTAGATTCTAAGATTTTTGTGTCTATGTATATCTGTTCGAAAAAGACATATCAAGCTATTTTCTTTTTTTGGTACTAAGAGCATCTCCAATGTATTACTCCATTTTTTACTCTAAAATGGTGCAACACCAAAATGGAGTAAGGTTTTACTCCAATGTATTACTCCATTTTTTACTCCAAAAATAATATTTCTTAAATGATTTCATTTTTATTTTATTAATAATTGCAAATAAAATCTTATACTTATAAAAATTTAACAATTAACCCCAACTATTTTATGTTTACGATAAATAATTAAAATATAAATTATTTGAATTAAATATTTATTATTAAAAAGTACAAAAAATCATTAAAAAATATTTTATTATTAAAATCTTATACTATTTTCATGTTAATGTATCATTTTAAATATTATTTAAGTAAAAAATAAAAACATTAAAGATTTAAAGGACCATTTTATAAATAAAAAAAGTTCAACTCCAAAATGGAGTAATGAGTAAGATTACTCCATAAATGGAGTAACCCTAACCATTACTCCATTTTGGAGTTGAAAATGGAGTGGGATTGGAGAAGATTTTACTCCATAATAATGTTTGGAGTTGAAAATGGAGTAGGGTTGGAGATGTCCTAATATCAAGCTATTTTCTTGAGGAATAAGAAGCTTGTCCAATCGTGTGTAGCAGTATACACTTATTCTATTGTAAATTCAAGAAGAAATTATAGTTGTTTAGTTTTGGAGAAAGGGAGAAGCTTTCATGCATACTGTCTACTTTATAATTTGAAAGGGAAAGCCACATAACGTTTAAAGCAAAAAAAAAAAAAAACCCACATAACGTCACTATAACTACAAAGCATGTAAGAAGTAAGGTCGAATTGTTTCTTTTTTTTGTAAACTCGGTCGAATTGTTTCTTAAAAAAAAAACGTATTATCGATATCAGTTTTAATACTTTATGATGTACACAACATACTGAACTCGATACCGTAAATTATATAATGAACTTTAAAATATGTGGAACTACCACGAAAAAATTAAACCATTTTATTTATGGAAAATTAGAAGTTTTTATGCACCATTCGCATAAATAATTGTTTAATACAACATACATTTGTTTTAAAACAAACTTTTAGTTTCTATTTGGATATTATTCTTTTAAAAATTTAACCTCTTCAGTTTGAAAAAAAGATAGAACCATAAACTTATTTTTGTAGTCTTATTTCTTTCTATTTGCTTTAGCTATTTTAGTCTGATTTTATTAAATTTCAAAAGAGTTAAAAGTACATTTTATATATAAAAAAATTATTTATATAATATTTTATTTTATGATTATTTATTTTAAATATATATCTTATCACATATTTTAAATAGTCTATATTTAAATATATAAATTCTAATAAATTTTGGATTTTTATTTTAGTAAAATATGTTAATTTGTAAGAATCATTTATTAACTTAATGAACTGATAAATTTAAATAAAATTTTAATTATATAACTATCAAAAAAATTATTTGATTATTATTTTTTCTTTCTCATCAACATAAACAAATTCTATTAAGATTTTGATGACCAAACTAGGGACTCTGTATTTATATGGACAAAGTAAGGTTGTTGACTCCTCACATGTCGTGCTAGATTATCTGCTTTTGTGTATTGAATCATGGGGATGTGCTTTAGTTCAAGAAATGTGAAAATCTTTGTCTGTCTTTGTATTTTCTCATTATGCAAAAGCATACCATTTTTCATATTTCAAAACTATCTTGACAAACTGAAAATAATATATTGCAAAAATCACATGAAATTATCTGAGATATTTCATATTTTTCATGTCCCAAATGAGGGCTTCAATTTGTGGATGTAAGGTTGATAAGCAGCTTTTTTATTTCTTGCTAGTTTATTTGTTGATGTACACTTACAATTAATTTTAATAAGATGTATATATTTGTACAAAATATAATATACAAATTGGTGTATAAATTATATTTGTAATTATGTTTTTTTATTCATGTGATATATATATATATATATATATTATTTTAATGATGACATATGAATTATTATTTTTTAATATATTTCAATACAAAAATAAATATTTATATATAAAATTTACATTAATGGTGATATAGGAGTTAATATTCATTACTACATTTAAGAAACTTTGCGAATATAAATTTTTATTAATGACATGTCACAGTTACATTAATGACATGTCACATTTTTCAAAAATTATGTCATTTTTCTTTTACTGAGATGCCTTCGTAAATAGTTGTTAGGAGATAGCAAATTTTTAAAATGTTTATTAATGATCAGATACGATATGATCTATAAAAAGAAGATGTTATGATCTATATTTACCTGCTAAAACCTATTGTTGAAGTTTGATGTTATACCAGTGTCAAAAGTGATAATGAATCAAAAAAATAAAGGATTTTTTTTTCATAGTTACTGTTAAAAGAAGATAGATTTTTTTTACAAGGCGTTTTTCTGCATCATGTGCAGAAAATAAAAATTTAAAATTTAAATAATATATAAGCATAAAATTTAGTTAACTTTTAGATTTTATTATTTTCATACAATTTAATTTTAAATTTAAATTTAATTATATGTAAAAATAAATATAAAATAAAAAAAATTTAATTAAATTTATAGTTAATAATAAGTATGTATATATTTTAAATTATAATCTTGAAAAGAGTTTTTATCTATTCTTTTGGTTAAAATATATTAAATCAAATTCTTCAGAATTAAAAGAAAATTTTGTTAGGTATAATTATTTAAACCTAATACTAAATAATATTTTAAAATTTTGAAGATATTAGAAAGAAACTAATAGTATTAGGATTAGAATATTACAGTTTAAAAAATTGCATAAAATTTTGAAGAAATGTTTTAGTAATGAAAAATATATAATTATAAAAATATAGTTAAATAATATTTTGAAAATTATAATTTATTATTATATTTCTGGTTCTACTATTATTTTATTTATTTTTATATTAATGATGATTTATGAGATATTACCATATTTTAAAAAATTTACCAAAAATATAAATCAACATAAAATGTAAATGTGTTTGTCACAGACTCGCAATGAACATCAAACCATGTTATCATTATTAATATTTCATGTCATCATTATTATTTTTTTCAAAATCAATTTGGTGATTAGACATGGAATAACTAGGGATTTTGTTAATCAAGAATTGAGAAATGTTCTTTTGCTATTGAAGACGTTTATGATGACTGAAGCTTATTAAAATCACATATAAAAGTTTGAGAACTTTGTCAATAAAATAAAGCCACTGGAGTGAACTTTCTTACAACTAGACAAATGGTGATGCTATATATTTCTCATCGTTATCACTATCACTATCAATATGACCTGTAACAATCGTGATCAAATTCAAACAAGATCGTAATCTAAAAAAAAAAACAAAGACCGTAGTCTACAAGAACTTGCATATTGTGGAGCTTAATTCATATTTTCTAGTGTACCATTTTTGAAAACTATTGTGTAGTCTTGTTTTACAATATAGAGAATAAGACCTACGATGATAACGATATGGCATGAAGAGTATTCGAATAATAATAAGATATTGTATAGTTACAATCTGTGTAAGACACAACAATAACACTACTTGGATATAAAATTGTTCCTCAAAAACAAGTAATTTTAAAACTACTGAAAAGCTCAAACTACAATAAGATTCGTACACAAACTCCATGGCGGGGTTACCGAACAACGGGGATCTTCAACCGTGACTCTCATGTTTCAAACCATGACGTCTTGACCCTCCTTTCAAATTTTATCCTAACTTTCATTTGACTTCCTTTCTCCCACATTAATACCATCCACTAACCATTAAAAAAGTACGCCATGTTCTTTCCACCATTTTACAAACTATTTGTAATTTTGTATAAATAGTTTGTAAAATGGGATCACAGTGACCGTTGTACGTATGGTTATCACTCGTATGATTATGACTAATAAAACTAATAGTGTTAATAAGTGTGACGTATATCATTTTCGAATTTGTTGCCAATATCATATTGGTTACACTCATACGGATACGTGTAATTATCCTTCCTTAGATTGTATGTACATAAAGTCAAAAAATTAAGCTAGCAGTGAAAGTTCAAAAAAACTTAACCCAATATATAGAGCACATGTCACATGTAATTAAAGTGATACGATTGTGTACAATGTAGATTCATAAATGTAAGGGAAGACTGGACCATGACATGATTATATTAAAGTGAATGTGGCCAATACAAATCACATGAAATGTTAGTGTCTGGTCATAGTACAATCCACATTAAAATTGTCCTCATAATTTAAACAAAACTAAAAACAAAGAAGAGAAAGGACGATTTTCTTTATAAGATGTGCTTAAATCAAACAAAACGGAGAAGAGAGAAAGGAACCAATGCGGTGACATTGTCTCTCCAGTCTCATACTAATTAAGGAAGATCTAGTTTACAGTTCTGGATTTTTCTTCTGTAAACATCAATGCAACCTCCATCAACTTTGCTATCACCTATAAGGGACCACACCTTCTAAATTATATATATATATTAGACCATTTTTAATACGTTTGTTTGTCAAGATTCTCAGTAGTAGTAATCACAATTCAAATTTGTTATTTATTTAGCTTAATCCTAGATTTATTAATTAAATTGATCATGTTAACATCGATTGTTAGCATAAATCATTTTTTGTTGAATGTTTATCGCTGTAAATCTATGTGGTGTTATTGTATTTTCAAATAAGAAGAGAATTTAATTTAGGGAACTTTGATTTAGAAATACATGCAATGATTATTTGTGAAACCGGATTTATGATTAAGTGGCGAGTGAGCGAGTCAAAACTTTGATAAGATTGAAAACATAATAATTCTAAATGTTCCTATAAATGTACATCTACTGGCCTTTATCTTATGGATTCGAAAGTCCAATGGAATAGTACTAAAATATGTCATAGTGAAAAGAAAAGTTAGTAGAATTAATGTCAATTAATGTTGTTGTATCATTTCTTCCGTATGGCAGAGTGGCAACATTAATGTGCTAAATTAACCAGTGGCTGCTATAAGAGAATAGGTCCATATTCTAATTTATAATGAAACATCAATCTTGGCAAATTAAATAATTTTCATGTAAATGTGCACTGTGCACCTGTGAGTGAGCTATTGTGCCCACAAGTTGTTTCTTCCAAATCAGTACATAATTTAATATGAAGACTTAGTTAAATTGACATGGTATCATTAAAAAAAAACATTCTTTAAGAAAATGAAAAGAACAAAAACTATTTTGTAATATTGTCGCCAAGAAGATATGACAAGTTTTTTCTATCACTTAAAGTTTTATCTAATCCATTAATTTAAAATCTTAATCTTATCTACTATTAACAAATTATAGTAAGACCAATTAAAAATTAACATATTTGATTATTTACATTAACTTTTTTTTTTGTCATCGACTTTTACAGACTCATACTGATCCTGTAAACCAAACTGGGCGATCTGTATCCATGTGAACGACGAAAGACGGCTGCTTCCTAACACTGCGTGCTAGTCTATCCGCCTTTTTATTTTGCGTTCGTGGTACATAGATAATCTCTGATCGGGTAAAACTCTCTTTCAGGGTCTTTACATCTTCCAAATAATTTGCAAAAGCTGGCCATTTTTCTAGTTCCGAAACCATCTTCACCAATTGAGAACAATCCGTTGCAAACGTAACCTGAGATTGACGTAAATTCCTCATGCATATTATTGCCGAGAGTAGCGCTTCCATCTCCGCATGAAGGGGAGAGAGACTAGCCCTAACATTCCTCGCCCCCAACAATCCATCAAATCCTTCTAAAGTACTATACCAACCTTGTCCTGAAAAGGTATCACCTTCTTTCCATGAGCCATCCGCAAAACACCATCTTCCTGGAATTGATGGCATAATCGTAGCTACTATTGGTGGTATAGCCCTCTGCTCATTTAATATTTGTGCCTTAGCCCACAATATTGATTCTGTTTCAGCTAATTTAAGCGTATCCAAAGGATCAATATCCATATTACTGAAAACTTTATTATTCCTACCTTTCCAGATATACCATAGTATCCATGCAAACTGATGATCTTCCATCTGCGGAAGCACTCTCCAGAACAGATGATCTATGTTTGTGAAGAGTGCACTTGTCGGAAAGATAGCTGGATTTGATGGTATCTTCGAAAGAGCCCAAACTTGAATTGCTGGAGGACACTCAAAGAACACATGGTTTATGGATTCCTCCTGGGCTCCACATCTTCCACAACAAATATCCCCTTGTATTCCTCTTGCATGTAAGTTCTTCTTCAGTGCTATACATCCTGTCACTAACTGCCATTAACAATAATCCAAATATAAATTTGAATTTGAATTTTCAATTATTAAAACATTTTGACAAAAATCTAAAAAATCCTACTAAAACTTTAAATATTTATAAAAATAACACATTAATTAATTTCGTAATTATTAGTATACTATTATTATAAATAAATTTTAATTAAGGTTTATTATAAAACAAGAAAATAAGATTATATAAACTATTTTATTATAAATTTTATAATTATATTCTGTATTATATAAAAATAGAAGTGCTATATGAATTAAATATGGCAAAATGTATTAAATAGGTAAATTGACCTATTATTTTTTAAATAGTTTCATTTAAATAAATTATCACTCATCACTAAAATTGGTTAAAAATTTATATTTTAAAATATTTTTATACAAAATTAAATTTATTAACATATGTTAAAATTTTAGATCTACAACAATATATTATCGTCTTTTATTTTGAAACTCTCAAAAATATATTGCTTAAAAGTTTTATATACAAAAAAATAGTATATGACTAACTTTTAGTTCATATACTATTTAAAAATATGTTATTAGAAAACTATAAAATTTTAATAGTTCATTTAAAATATTAATGACAAATCAAATTTTAATTATAAATTTAATTTTTTTAATTATAACAAAAACTGTTTAGAGAAATTTAAAAATTCTTACCAAAATAAAAATATTTTTTATAAAATAATGTAATAATGTAGTAACAAATACAAATTAAAAATTCATGTAATCTTCCAAACTCAAAAATATAAGTGCTATATGAATTAAATATGGAAAAATATATTAAATAGGTAAATTGACCTATTATTTTTTTAAATAGTTTCATTTAAATAAATTATCCCTCATCACTAAAATTGGTTAAAAATGTATATTATACAAATTTTTTATACAAAATTAAATTTATTAACATAGGTTAAAATTTTATATTTACAACTATATATTATCGTCTTTTATTTTGAAACTCTCAAAAATATATTGCTTACAAGTTTTATATACAAAAAATAGTATATGACTAACTTTTAGTTCATATACTATTTAAAATTATGTTATTAGAAAACTATGAAATTTTTATAGTTCATTTAAAGTATTAATGACAAATCAAATTTTAATTATAAATTTTTTTTTAATTATAACAAAAACTGTTTTGAGAAATTTAAAAATTCTAACCAAAATACAAATATTTTTTATAAAATAATGTAATAATGTAGTAACAAAAACAAATTAAAAAGTCATGTAATCTTCCAAACTCAAAAATAGTTTTAAAAATTTTCAAACTTTTCTTGACAAAATATACAATTTTGAAATAAATATTAAAACTCAAAATGATGATATTTCAAAATTTAAAAATAAAAACATAGATAATAAATAATAACTTTTTGAATCTCTATCTCTCTCTCTCTCTCTCTCTCTCTCTCTCTCTCTCTCTCTCTCTCTCTCTCTCTCTCTCTCTCTCTCTCTCTCTCTCTCTCTCTCTCTCTCTCTCTCTCTCTCTCTCTCTCTCTTCGGGCTTTCTTTTCATCATGGTTCTGGATTGCTGCTTGAACTTTCGTTTCTACTCGCGATAGATCTGGGGGTTGAGGCTTCGATGGTCTTAGATCTGGTGTGAAGGAGAAGATTAAGGCGAGCTTTTGCTGTTGGAGTCTTCGTGGGAGGTCGGAACTTTAGATCCGTTCTTGAGTCTCCTTTGGTGGGTTTGGCGGTACCAGGGCAGTGAGGTGGAGTGCGCTTGGGATCCGTGTCGACCCTCCTTCTCGTCTATTCAGATCACCGGATAAAGTTTCAAATTTTGTGGATCTAGGGTTTTTGGGCTTGAGCGTGATGGCGTATGTTTCTAGACTTATGGGCCTTGGTCGATCATGTTGCTGATTATCGGCGGGTGCATGTGAGGGGCTACTCTCTCTCTTGATGTAGTCGCCCGAGGCTTATTGGCTCATGTGGCAGCGCGTTGTTGAGCCACAAGGATGTATCCACGTCTTATAGTGGTCTCTGTCACCTCGTGCTTGGTTCTGAGTTCGCCGGTTTCGTGAGCGTGTCCTTGCGTTGGTGGCCTTACTGGGTTCGGGCTCACGTTCTTTACCGATGCTATCACCCTCTCAACGGCGGCATCCGGTCTCGTGTGAAAGGATCCTCTTGTTGCCTCTCCATTCAGTCAAGGCAATGCTGCGTAGGTGATGTTGTCTCAGTTGTTATTGTTAGTTGTGTTTTTACATTCTGTATTTTGGTGTTGTGGTTTGATTTCATTTCTGCAATTATGTTTCTTGTTATTATCCTCTGTACTCTGGCATAAATTAGAAAAAGGTAAATATACTTAACATTTTTACCAAAAAAAAAGATTAGAGGACAATGTCAAATGTTAGTCTCATTAGATATTTTTAAAATTTAATGATAGTATTCATTGAATAAAAAGCTAAAATGTAAAATTAAATAAATATGTTTTTGTTTTCTGTTTGCATTATTTAAAAACATCAATTCGACATTAGTACAACTCAAAACTTACCAATTTATTTAGTAAGTATTAGCTCTTTGTAAGATACATAACTTACTTTATAGTCCTAGAGACATGAATGACAGTACAAACAAAAACTTAATTTGGTTTTTAAAGAGAGCACAACTATCATATGTTGTAATACCGTATTAGGCCTAACTTTTCCAAAATTTTGACTTTCTAATTTTGGTTGTTTCAAAACTAAATACTAAGTCGGCCCATTTAGTGTTTACAAAGCCCAAATCGATGATTTATGTTTATGCAAAAATGCAAGTCTGAGCTTGTTATGAATGAGACTTTTCAAAGGTAGATCCATGTAAATAGTATATCAGTTGCAATACAACAAGTATCAAACATGTTGTAAACCATAATTTTATGTGTTTTTAAATTGTGTATATAATCTCTTTCTTATGATTTGATTTCGATTTTTTTGTTAGTGTGATAAATTTTTGTGTCTCAGAGATATTCTTAACCAACTGTACGAAAAATTATGGGTTAAATACAGGTAAAACTACAACAAAATATTGTTACAGATTGACATTAGTATCTTATTAACAATTTGTAAATGATATTAAATTAATAGTATCATTTATCATATAGTTGAAAGGATGAAAATATATTGTATCTTATCATTTTTATTGATTGAAAATTTTATAATTGTTGTTAAAGATATTTCAATTTGAAATCTTAATACTATGAATAATATAAATATATATTAAAAAGTGCACATTCCCGAAAACGTATAGGTCTCCAATATTTTGGTTCAATATTTTAGTAGATCTATAAATATAAATAGGTTTTAGATAAATATTAACTAAATAAGTTAAACATACCTTTGTATTCTGAAAATTGTTGATTTTTGAAATTATATAGATTTGATTGTAATTCTTTTTCATAAATATTAATTAACTAATAAGAACATGTATATTCTCAAAAGTTAGATTTCAACAATACATATATTTCAAATATATCTAGATTTCTTAAAATAATATGAGTATCATCTTAAAATTATTTTATGACTATTTATTAGCTGTGACATAAGCATAAAATAAAGATATGTAATTTTAAGGATTATACAATCTTATATAATAAAGTAAAAAAAGACACCCCTGCATGCTGAATGTGACGCATTAATTTGGGCAATGGAAAGTGCATGAAGAACCTGCAATTTTCAGATGTAGTTTTTTGCGACGGATTATTCTCAATTGGTAAAGATGGTGTCGTCACCTGAAGAATGGCCAGCTTTCTCTACACACATGGAATAATTCAGCCGCAGTAAGACTTTCTTCCCTAACTTATAGATCAGACATATCCCAAGAGCACAAAACACCTTGGCGGACAAACTTGCATGTGGTGCGAGGAGTTCTCCTTCAGCTATGCTTTATGTTGATTCTATCCCACTGGTTTGGCTTGCTGAATCGGTTGGATCAGCTTAGTAGTTTCTAAATGTTGTTGTCAAAAAATAAAATAAAGTAAAAAAGACACATGTCTCCTTTAAATTAATACAACTCACTTTTTTTCTTCGTTGAACAAACCTCGAATCGATGTTTATGCAATAATGCCAGTCCATACTTGCTATGAATGAGACTTTTCAAAGGTAGATCCATGTAAATAGTATATCAGTTGCAATACAACAAGTATCAAACATGTTGTAAACCATAATTTTATGTGTTTTTAACTTGTGTATATAATCTCTTTCTTATGATTGATTTCGAGTTTTTTGTTAGTGTGATAAGTTTTTGTGTCTCGGAGATATTCTTAACCAACTGTACGAAAAATTATGGGTTAAATACAGGTAAAACTACAACAAAATATTGTTACCGATTGACATTAGTATCTTATTAACAATTTGTAAATGATATTAAATTAATAGTATCATTTATCATGTAGTTGAAAGGATGAAAATATATTGTATCTTATCATTTTTATTGATTAAAATTTTTATAATTGTTGTTAAAGATATTTCAATTTGAAATCTTAATACTATGAATAATATAAATATATATTGAAAATTGCACATTCCCAAAAACGTATAGGTCTCCAATATTTTGGTTCAATATTTTAGTAGATCTATAAATATAAATAGGTTTTAGATAAATATTAACTAAATAAGTTAAACATACCTTTGTATTCTGAAAATTGTTGATTTTTGTAATTATATAGATTTGATTGTAAATTTTTTTCATAAATATTAATTAACTAATAAGAACATGTATATTCTCAAAAGTTAGATTTCAACAATACATATATTTCAAATATATCTAAATTTCTTAAAATAATATGAATATCATCTTAAAATTATTTTATGACTATTTATTAGCTGTGACATAAGCATAAAATAAAGATATGTAATCTTAAGGATTATACAATCTTATATAATAAAGTAAAAAAGACATCTCTCCGTGCTGAATGTGAAGCACTAATTTGGGTAATGAAGTGCATGTAGACCCTGCAATTTTTAGATGTAGTTTTTGCGACTGATTGTTCTCAATTGGTAAAGATGGTAAAAAAAAAACACATGTCCTCCTTTAGATTAATACAACTCACTTTCTTTCTTCGTTGAACAAACCTGCTGGAATCCATGAGCCTGTTTTCCAGTTATGTGTATCGTTTCAACTTTCAACCTTTTAGGAACTTCGAGATGCAGACCTCAGTAATGTTAAACTATAATCTAATCTATCCTTGATACATTTACATAAGTTAGTTATTTATGTTATTACACAAAGAGTTGTAACTCTTCATGTTGTGTCCTTTAGTATAAAGAGTTGTGTCTCTTATACTTGTATTGATTCGATCTCTATATAAAGATCAATCATCTGTTGTAAACATATTACCGAATCTCAATAATACAAAAGTATTTTCAGAAAAGTTTATAAGCCTGAAAATCTTATTCTTTCTCTCGAACTCGTGTGTAACACACTGTGATCGTTGTGTAACACAAGCGGTTGGTAAAAGATTAACATGGTATCAGAGCTTTACGTTTGAGAGGACAAAGAAAAAAGCACTAGTAAGAGAAACACTTGGCGTGGAGAAAAGGAGGCTAGAGGATTTTGTCATACGATTTTGGAATCACTCGAAACGATGAAGAATCAAGTAATCCCCATATTTGATGGAGAGAAGTACGACTTCTGGAGCATTAAGATGACAACCATTCTCAAGACCAGGAAGTTATGGTCTGTGGTTGAAGAAGGCGTAGCAGCCCTACCAGCACAAGTGGATGAAACCCCTGAAACAGCAAGGGCAAGATCGCTTAGAGAAGAAGCGATGATGAACGATACATTGGCTTTGCAAATCTTGCAAACTGTTGTATCGGATCAAATCTTCTCACGAATTGCAGCAGCATCAACATCCAAAGAGGCGTGGGATGCATTGAAGGAAGAGTATGAAGGCTCTCCTCAAGTTCGTTTGATTAAACTTCAAACGCTGCGAAGAGAGTATGAGAATCTGAAGATGTATGAGAATGAAGACATTAAGATCTTCACAGATAAGATAGTTGAATTGGCAAATCAATTAACTTATCATGGTGAACAGAAGTCGGATGTTCAACTCATACAAAAGATACTCATCTCTCTCCCAGCCAAGTTCGATAGCATAGTCAGTGTGTTGGAGCAAACAAGCGATTTGACTTCAACAAAGATGACAGAGTTGATCGGGATCTTGAAGGCTCATGAAGCAAGGCTGGCTGCAAGAGAAGAAAACACCAGTGAAGGAGCATTCGATGCTCGTGTTAAACACAAAAATTCTGGTGTTACACAAGACAACTCAAAGCGCCAAGGAGGCAAGAAGTGGTGCGGTTTCTGCAAGAGAAACAACCACAATGAGAGCGAGTATTGGAGAAAACAGAAGAAGGATGATCCAAAGAAGGATCACAGAAGTAACAAGGAGTGTTACAATTGTGGCAAGTTAGGCCACTTTGCAAATCAGTGCTACTCAAAGAAGAAAGAGAAGGCACATGTAAGTCTCGAAGAAGATTCAAATGAAGATCACATGTTGTTCAGTGCGAGCGAAGCAGCAACAACAGTGATGGAAGATGTCTGGTTAGTAGACAGTGGAGCAACTAATCATATGACAAAGGAGGAGAGTTACTTCTCAAAGCTTGATAGGAGTATCAAGGTTCCAATAAATATTGGAAATGGAAGCACAGTCATGACAGCCGGTAAAGGAGACATTACCGTCATGACTAAAGGTGGCAAGAAGACCATCAGAAATGTGTTCTTGGTTCCGGGTTTGGCGAAAAATTTGTTGAGTGTTCCACAAATTGTTTCAAGCGGATACCGGGTGAGTTTCCAAGAGAAGAGATGCATCATAGATGATGCAAAAGGAAGGAGGATAATGGATATCCCAATGACTCACAAAAGCTATCGAATCAGGATGAGTTCGGCTCAGGTAGAAGAAGCCATGAGCGCTAGTGAGCAAGGAAAGATGGAGACATGGCACAAGAGACTTGGTCATGTAGGCGACAAAAGGTTGCAACAAATGCAAGACAAAGACTTGGTAAAAGGATTACCAAAGTTTAAAGTCAAGAAGGAAGCATGTGAGGCGTGTAGACTTGGAAAGCAATCACGCAAAAGCTTCCCAAAGGAATCTCAAACTAAGACAAGAGAGAAGCTTGAGATTGTACATACGGATGTATGTGGGCCGATGCAGCACCAGTCTGTTGATGGAAGCCGATACTTTTTGCTATTCTTGGATGATCATACTCACATGTGTTGGGTATACTTCATGAAGCAAAAGTCAGAGACATTCTCACTGTTCAAGAAGTTCAAAGCAATGGTGGAGAAGCAATCGGATTGTACCATCAAGACACTGAGATCAGATGGAGGTGGTGAGTTCACTTCACGAGAATTCAACCGGTTCTGTGAAGAAGAAGGAATCAATAAGCAAGTCACCTTGCCTTATTCACCACAACAAAATGGTGCAGCAGAGCGCATGAATAGGACCTTGGTGGAGATGGCTAGATCGATGTTGGCAGAGCAAGACTTACCGCTCAAGTTATGGGCAGAAGCGGTATACACTGCCTCATATCTTCAAAACCGTCTGCCATCAAAGGCAATAGAAGAAGATGTCACTCCTATAGAGAAGTGGTGTGGACACAAGCCAGATGTGTCACACATGAGAATGTTTGGTAGCATATGCTACATACATATCCCAAATCAAAAGAGGAGGAAGCTAGACGTCAAGGCAAAGCGTGGAGTCTTTGTTGGATATAGCAACAAATCCAAAGGCTATAGAGTTCTCATTTTGGAGAATGAGAAGATTGAAGTATCAAGAGATGTCGAGTTTGAAGAAGGAAAGAAGTGGGATTGGAAAAGGCAAGAAGAAGTGAGGAAGACATTGGAGTTGTCTATGGAAGACTCTCACTCGCCTGAGGAACAAACCGAAAGTGCATCCAGTCCTGAGGAACAAACCGAAGGTGCATCCAGTCCTGAGGAACAATTTGGAGGTACTTTAAGTCCTATTTCTTTTCAAAATGATGATCATGATACTAGTAGTGGAGATGAAGAAACTTCTGAGGCACCAAGGAAGTTCAAGTCCATGGTTGATATCATGGAAAGGGCACCGAGAGTAGAGCTTGATGAAGCGGCTCAAGCTATAGAAGCTTGTCTTCATGCAAATGAAGAACCATACACTTATGATGAAGCGTGTGGTACCAAAGAATGGAGAGAAGCAATGAATGAGGAAATAGCCATGATTGAGAAGAACAAGACGTGGGAACTAGTGGACAAGCCAAAGAAGAAGAATGTGATAAGTGTGAAGTGGATCTACAAGATCAAGACCGATGCAAACGGCAATCACATCAAGCACAAGGTGCGGCTAGTTGCAAGAGGGTTCTCTCAAGAGTATGGTGTTGACTACCTTGAGACGTTTGCTCCTGTCTCAAGACATGATACAATACGAGCCATACTTGCCTATGCGGCTCAGATGAAGTGGCGATTGTATCAGATGGATGTGAAGTCAGCCTTTCTCAATGGCGACCTCAAGGAAGAAGTGTATGTCACACAACCGCCTGGGTATGTGACACACGGGAAGGAACACAAGGTGTTAAGGCTACACAAAGCTTTATATGGTTTAAAGCAAGCTCCAAGGGCATGGTATGGAAGGATAGATTCATACTTTCTTCAAAACGGTTTTGAGAGGAGTATGAATGATGCGGCCTTATACATCATGAAGCAAGGAGGAGATGTGTTGATCGTGAGTCTATATGTGGATGATACAACATTCAGAGCATCAACACATTCAAAGAGAACATGAAGAAAGAATTCGAGATGGTGGATCTTGGATTGTTGAACTACTTTCTTGGAATGGAAGTAATTCAAGACGATGGAGGCATATTTCTTTCACAAGAAAAGTATGCAAACAAACTTGTAGACAAGTTTGGGATGCGAGACAGCAAGAGTGTAAGCAACCCACTTACACCACAAGGAAAAGGAGTTGAGGATGACAAGGAGTATGGAGATCCGACTAAGTATAGAAGCATCATTGGAGGGCTTTTGTACTTGTGTGCATCAAGACCTGATGTGATGTATGCAAGTGCTTATCTCTCAAGATACATGTCATCACCTCGCATGAAGCACTACCAAGAAGCCAAGAGGGTGTTAAGATATGTCAAAGGAACATCAAACTTTGGAGTGTACTTCACAAGCGTGAAAGAACCAAGACTTCTAGGCTACACGGACAGCGATTGGGGTGGTTCTAAGGAAGACAAGAAAAGCACTTCAGGTTATGTGTTTACTCTTGGATCAGCCATGTTTTGTTGGCAGTCAAGCAAGCAACAAACAGTGGCGCAATCAACGGCTGAGGCAGAGTACATAGCCGTGTGTGCAGCAGCAAATCAAGCAGTGTGGTTACAAAGACTATTTGAAGACTTTGGTCAGAAGTTTGAAGGAGGCATTCCGATCTTATGTGACAACAAATCAGCAATAGCAATTGGGAAGAATCCGGTGCAACACAGAAGGACGAAGCACATAGAGATCAAGTACCATTTCGTGAGGGAAGCTGAGCAAAAGGGAATCATTGAACTGAAGTATTGCAAAGGGGATGATCAACTCGCAGACATTCTCACAAAGGCATTGGGCGGTTCAAGATTTGAATATCTAAGGAAGCAGCTTGGAGTCAAGTCGAGATATGATTAAGGAGGAGTGTTAAACTATAATCTAATCTCTCCTTGATACATTTACATAAGTTAGTTATTTATGTTATTACACAAAGAGTTGTAACTCTTCATGTTGTGTCCTTTAGTATAAAGAGTTGTGTCTCTTATACTTGTATTGATTCGATCTCTATATAAAGATCAATCATCTGTTGTAAACATATTACCGAATCTCAATAATACAAAAGTATTTTCAGAAAAGTTTATAAGCCTGAAACGTCTATCTTATTCTTTCTCTCGAACTCGTGTGTAACACACTGTGATCGTTGTGTAACACAAGCGGTTGGTAAAAGATTAACAAGTAACTGGTTGTTTCGGAAGAAGCCGCTGCCGATCAACTTTCTGTAACGTCTTCTTTTTTCATTTATATTCTACCTTAATCCGAGCGCATTTATGTGATGTATACCATTCCTCCCACAATCAGGAACCTTTATCAAGAGCTTACGAGCTCCAATAGTAGCTTTTCCTCTCGCCTCAAACCACCGCCGCAGATGGACCGCGTCGAGATGGGCGACGGAGGTTTGGTGGTGAAAAGAACATGACATAATTTGTGTCTCAATTGGTTCGGTGATATGCATAAACCAAAAGGTAACGGTTCCTTATAACTCATATGGATTTTAATCTGCAATTACTGGTTCTCTTGATTTAATTTCTTATAATTTGTCTATATTGATATTGGATTAGAATTCGTCACAGCAAAACAGATTTGCTAATTTAGTTGCTTATCTTGCTGAGAAACTTTTGGTAGCTCAGTTTATAGACATAAAGATCTCTTGTGAACATTAGTGCAAGCCTCACAAGGGGAGATGTCAAATAGAGGAACTCTCCCAGACAGTGAGCAGAATAATAATTAAATAAAAAAAACATTGACTCTGAAGAAGAATGGAAGAAGAAGTTACTGATAATTGATTCATTTTCTATGAAGCATTGGCACTGACCTCACAAGAGAAGACATGAAGAACTGTACCGGATTGATTTATGTAGCATAAACCTTGAACTCTGTTTGCAGGTGTAGTCAGGGGCGGATGTACATAGGTGACTACGGGGGCACGTGCCCCCCACTACTTAAAAAAAATTATATGTATATTAATTAAATATAGTTATGTAATAATTGGTCAAGAAACAAAGCTTTATATTTTCAGCTTAAACAATCTATAACACATTATTATATGACATAAATCTATTGTAGCCCAAAATAAATATAAGTTCAGTTTTAAAAAGTTCGATCAAAAGCTAAAGGAAATAATAATGAAGTTGAAATCTACCTAATTACACTACACCCAGAACTAACTACACCCACGTTTTTCTATGTCTTCTCCCTAGGCCCAAAAATTTAAACACCGCAGATAAAAAGATTGACGAGTTCAAGAGAGAAACTAAAAGGTAAAAGTTTAACCGTAAAACTAAATGAAATTTTGATTTATGTGATTTAAGTAATAAGAAATTATGAGAACGTAGAAACTATAGTAATGTACTAAAATTTTTTTCATAGAAAATTTTAATAGAAAATATTTCAAGCCTAAATTTTTTTTGTTGCATTTACGTCTGAAAACTCTAAAGATGATTTGTCATCTAAAAAAAAAAACTCTAGAAATGATTTAAAGAATTTATCTAGTAATCCTGGAAATAGAAAAGTAATAAATGGATATCCAAAATATGAAATTTCCTAAGATAATTGTGTAAGGAATTTTTTTAGTAATGAAACATTTTTTTTTTAAATGAGTTGATTAGAATTTTGTGCCCCCGATTAATAGTAGTTCTACATCCGCCACTGGGTGTAGTCTTCATGTTACCTCGAACATCTAAGCAACAAAGAGAGCAACATGGTGCATACGACGGTGCGAGAAGGAGCATCCGAGCATGAGATGGCAGAGGCTATTTCTGAAGTGCAAACTGTCACGGGAGAGCTCTATATTCTATAGGACATGCTGAGTTTATAAGAGCTGCTATTTGTGTTCAAAAAAGAGCTGCAATTTTTTGGTTTGTTTTTTATTTTGTTTTGCAACAATTAGTATGTAGCGGGGAGGATTCTAACATTAGTTTTAAAAATAAGTTGTGTTGAAGAGTTACAAGAAGTTTCAAACTTGATTGCAAGAATTATTGCTTAATACAAGAACCATATTGAGCCGTGTGTAATCCAAAAACATAGATGCTAAAGTTTGAGCATGTCTGATCCAAAAAAAAATGTTTGATTTATTTTAGATATACATTGCATAGCATGAAATATGAATACAAAGAACCAGAAAAGTTACTCAACAACAGGTACCTAAATCATCTTTGTAATACATATGACGACCACACAGCACATACGTATATATCACTGAAGTTTAAATTATACAATATAGAAAATAATCAAAAGACTACGAAATAAAATAAATTTGTTGACTAAAAACCTTAAGTTATGCCGGCAAAAAAGTATTTGTGATAAAATTTCCCTAACACATAAATAGTTACAAATTTAAATAAACAACTAAGTTACGAAATATATAACATGATATATTTCTGCAAACAGTTATCTAATTTTTTTTATAGCATTTCATGTTAAGATTTATTAACCTACAAACGTTTCGTCGACTTTTTCTCTTCACGGAAATATAGTAAAAAAGTAATAATACAAGCTATACTAATACAAAAATATATTTCAAACCAAAACATTTTAGTTAACAATAAAAAAGGTTTTTCGAGACGATAAAACAATAATAGAATAAAAAACATACATAATCAAATAAATATACATCAAATAAAACTAAATAAAATATAGAAAACAGTAATTAACATCATTTAGTTACTCTTAAAAATATGATGGGACGTGGATAAGA
Organism: Brassica napus; assembly: GCF_020379485.1. NCBI lineage: Eukaryota > Viridiplantae > Streptophyta > Magnoliopsida > Brassicales > Brassicaceae > Brassica > Brassica napus. The sequence goes on from NC_063439.1 coordinate 17,808,459, forward strand.
GACGGTCTACCACATGTATGGTTTTCATGCTTGGAAGGAATTTTGTTAGCTGGAGATCAAGCCTGCATGATGTAGTACCATTATCTTCAACATAGTTAGAGTATATTGCTTTGTCAGAGGCAGCTAAGGAGGCAGTATGGTTAAGAGGCTTGATGAATGAGTTGGGTTTTGATCAAGGAGCAGTTAGTGTGTATTGTGACTCACATGGCGCCATTGCTTTAGCAAAGAATGTGGTGTTTCACGGGAGAACAAAACATGTTCAGGTCAATTATCATTTCCTAACAGATTTGATAACTGAAGGTTGGGTGAATGTAGTGAAGATTGGACTCCTTATAATTCAGCAGATATATTCACTACGGTCTTACCAATTGGCAAGTTTAAGAAAACCTTAAATTTGCTTAGAAAGAAACTGAGTCGTGTATAGGCTTTAAGAGAAGAAGCAGAGAGGGTTTTCCTTGAAGGATATAAAGCTGAGGAGTTTTTCATGAGATATGAAGCTTGGGGAGTATTCTCAAGGGATTGTGAAGCAGAGTGAGCGTTACTCGGGTGTTTCAAGTTTGAAGGAATTAAAGTCAAAAGCTGATGAAGAACAAAGTTGAGAATTGAAGGATTATGTTCTTAATCAAGATTATACGATGGTACAATAAATCCAAGAAGTAGAGGCTGGTTTAGGTGATTGTTAACTGAACCGGGAACACATGTGCACAGCACGTGCGTGTACATGATTATTAAAACGACGGAGTATGGGTCCATCCTAGCTCTGGTGAATATAGCAGCTTTTCACATCGAACAGTGCGGTGAGTATAACAATTTCTTTGTGTTTTTACTTGTTCATACACACTAGTGATTCATACAAGAGAGTAAGTGAGGTTTAGCACAATTCGATCAAAGATCGGTGCAATATGTTTATGCAAAGGCAAGGGATATAACTACACTACACTGAGAGTTATGAGATAAAATGTATTTAATATGAGTTAAATGTTGTACACGTGAAGTCACTAGGTGTGATGTAATATCAAGCTAATTATGTTATCTCATATAATAGTGGTGATGTTAGTCGTAGGGATTAGTTGAATAAGAGTAAATTCTTTTGTCATGAATAGGAGTAGATTAATGGGGACAAAATGATATAACTGAACCAAAAACATAACTTTATCCTACTATAGAAAAACTATTAATTTTGAGGCTTCTTAGAAGTGCCACATAAAATAAAATATTCTCTACCAATTAAACTATCACGTCATCGCAAATGTTTAGATGATGGGTCTCGAACCATCCAAACCCATCAAAATAGCCAGCCCATTGTATAACTTATAGCTTCCTTTTCTTTAGCCTACTTGCCTCAGACGTTTCCAGCGACTCCAAATCTGTTTGTCTACCCAACTTCACCGGTGTAATTCCTACGACTACAACAATGGCACTTCAATGCTCCATTATAACTCATCAAGTGAAGACTCTTTGTACCTCTTCACATCCCTCTTCTCAATCTCTTGCCCAGTTCCTTAAATTTGATTTGTCACAAAAAGTTAGTGCATCAGATAGTTTTTGAAATTCAAATAATACTAGGTGTTTTTCTGCACCATGTGCAATGATAAATTTTTTAAAAGTTAAATTATATTTAAAATGAAATTTATTAATATTATATATTTTATTATTTTTGACTAATATTTAATATAAAGTTGACTATTTTTGAGACTATAATGTTTGCTATTGTGATCAACACCTTTTTACAGTACTCTGTTTGTATCTTTTTTTATTAGTCATCTTCCTGTTATTTTTTTTTTGGTAAAATGATTAAAAAAAAGACTGAAGCTAAAATTGATCTTTTTGTTCTTGATCATTCATGTTATCTTCAAAGTTAATAACATAGCCAACGTAAATGATCGACGTTGAGATTTCAGCTTTTCTGATTTTTACTATTCTAATGTTCAATATAATTTGAATATTCTCTTTGTTTTATAATATAACTAGGGCCGGCCCGCCCTACGGGCGGGATCTGATTTACGTGTGATATATAAAACTATAATATTATATATAAAATATATCTTTTATATTTATTTTGTTTTGAAAGTTTTGGTTATATATTATGCATAAATCATTAATTTTGTTATTGCTTTTTTTTTAGTTCTGGTGCACTAAATTATTTTTTAATATGATTGTGTAGATTGTTTTTTTTTTGAACTGAGATTGTGTAGATTGTTTTAGTGGAGCTATGTTTTATTTTTTATTTTTGGACTGTAAAACTTTTAGTATATTTCATTGATGTTTTTTGTTAAATTGTTTTATATTATGATTCAGTAAGTGAAATTATATATATATATATATATATATACATATCACTATTAGATTTATGTTCAAGATTTGTTTTGGAAATTCATGACAAAATTTTTAAAATCTATTTTTTTTATATTGTTCTTATGTTGCATATTTTATTTTATATTTGTTTTGTGTGTGTTTTATTAAATTTGATCGTCGTCTTGAATCAATAGGTTAATTTCAATTAATTTGCATTTAGTGATTAAAAGAGGAAAGTATATTAGATTCAATGTTTTTAATTTTCATTGATATATGGGAAAAATATTGTGACCGGGTTTTATATTTTCAAACACATATATGAAAAAGTGACGAAAGGTTGAGCAGAAGGCCCTCTTAGCTAAACCATAAAGGCAAAGCACAATTCTCACATAGAATTGCTTGCATTTGGTGACAACTGTATTCACAAAAGGCTCTCTGCATATGAAGCAAACAAAGGGGAATATGTATCTTTGTCTTCGTTGATGTTGTTTTCAGTACTCAGTTACTTACATTATCCTAATTTTCAACTCCTCCATAGTTTTATTTCCATTTCTAACTTTCTCTGCCTTTTTCCACACTTTCTTTATCTTCATCCTGGTTTGTATCATTCCACACGGTCACGTGAGACTTACATCCACCCCCACCTCCGTATCCACATAATCTGTCTGTTTCTCTTTTTCTTCAAATAAATCTGCAGACGCCCTGTAGCTTGGCCAGTTCATCACATGGCTGTACTCTGTGGCTATCGCTGGCATATCTACAGCTATTGACCCTCAGATCCCATGTTCCTCTGCTCTCTCGGAATCTTCTACATTTAGACATAGAGTTGTATGTATAAAGAGAATGTTTGAACATGTATGAAAAAAAGGAAAATACAATTGAGCTTTGTTTGTAATGAGGATTATTCCCCTTGCCAGGGCTTTTGCTTACACAAAAAAGTGTGATCAAATAATTTTCGTATGAAAACTATAGATAACACCAGTACGTATGAGTTTATAATATATATGCTTACTTTGTGGCCACTGAGCAACAATGTTCCATGTCAAAGAATTATGGATTTGTGCAATCGGCAACGAAGATATGAGTTGGGAAGAGGATGTGGATGACAGACATAACCTCAAATGTCTCTGGTGCGACTGCCTCGATCACCGAGCCAACTCAAAGGAGCGAGTTGAACAAACCCCTCCTTAACTCTCCTGCCGTGTGTCACTGTCGCAGAGCATCAGCTTCTCCTCCGCTAAGTTCACATGAACTGGAATTAGAACCAGAACGCCACGGGTACCATGGTTGTAAGGAAACTACAGACACACCATCCCTCAATTTTCAAATATATCTTAGAATGTAATCTTATAAACTGATACCTGAAAAATTACGTCAAAAGTATTTTAAATATAATGGAACTGACTAAAATATTATAAATACACACAATAAGTCATAATAGACTTAATCAAAGCAAAGAATCATGGTGATCTAGATTCCTAACGTCCACAAAAAATATAAAGAATACCAAAAACAAAAACAATCAATTAAAGAATTTTAACTGAGCTGGCAACATAGGAAAAATTAATTAACTGAATCATTATTTCTAAAGACTAAATTAGATAGACAGTTACAGATGTATCCAAACTCGATTTTCTAATAAAGCTAAGCGAGTAATTACATAGTTCATGCTTATGGAGCTCCTTTAGCAACAGATTCATAGCTAAAAGTGCATAGAAAAAGAGAGAGTATATGATCACTTACGTTAGTTATTTCTTCAGTCATCAGATATTTATGGTAGAATAGGCAAATCTCGTTCTGTTTCGGTGACGCTTAGTTTACTTACTCAGACCTCATCCGAATGATTTGCATCGTCTTCTTCTTCCCTTGATGAGCCACTACTTCTTGTAGGCTCATCAACCGAAGACGTTTCAGTTTTGGTGCCACTTACGGTATCGTTGCAAGACCAGATGAATCACATTACCGATTTTGTGTTTGTGTTGTTGGTTGGTGAGCGAGTGATTCATTGCTTTCACGGTGGCTGAAACACATGTACAAAGAAAAAAAATAAATAATCTGAATGTTAAAAAGAGAAGTGTGAGAGAGATAAAACCTTTAAACATGGAGAAAGACCTGAAGAAAAAGCCTGGAACTGCCGTGCACGATCATTGCAGCTTCCCAAAAAAGGCTGAGGCAGACCTTCATTGTTCTCAATTACTCTATCCTCATCTTTATTCTTCAATTGTCTACAACACATGAATATACCTTCTCAATTTCGTTTTGCCTAAAACACATTCGTAACGTAGCTGAGAAACAAAATTATATAAGCTCCTCTCCATATACAGATAAAGCTTTTAGATTTCACATTAAGTAAATTAATAAACCAACAAACTTTAATCTTCTAATAAGAACGTAACTTTGAATCAACTTCAGTCAAATAATCAAACCATTAACCAAGGATCTAAACCCAGAAACCATCGAAAGAGGAGTTAGCCATTTCTATGGAAATAATCTTTATGACATCCACAACTTTGAGAGGATGATGATCAAGGGAAGAGGACTTACCATTTTATAGGTGTAGAGACACCGCCTTGCAAATGGATAAGCTTCATTCAATGTCAGATCGTGCTTGACGTGGGTTGATATAATTAAGAAGTATGATTAAGGCGATGAATCAATAACATAACGTTTTGGTTTTGATTTGAACAGAAGACAAAACATCAAGATTGAAGATTCACACAGCGATTCTTCACGTCGATCGAACACCTAGAAACTCCATTGTTGGTATCAAAGAACGAAGAAGAACATTTCTGGTGTCAGAGATCAAAGAAGGACATAAACCCTAAATTTTGGTGCCGACTTTGTTGAAGACTCGTCTCTCTTTTTTGGGCTCACAGAAAAACATATCAGTCCAATCATGTTAGATAAGCCCAACAAACTGCAGTTTAAATGAAACGATGAGTTTTCAGTTTTCTGTGACACGTGGCAGTCTGAGGTATGTCGACTTTCTGACCTGGATCCTATGTGGCATCATAGGAGAGAAGCAGACAATTTTATATATATATAGATGGTTTAAAAGTATTTTTTGTTTCACTATATAAATTGTTTTTAGATTTCAATGTAAATTTATATTTATTGGATATTGTGTAGCCAATTAAATTATGTAAATTACTGTGTAATTGATTAAATTTATATATTAAATGACAGATTTCTAAGTGGGGGTTATTGGTTCTAGTAGTTTAGTGGATTTAGAAATTCTTTTTGGATTTAGAAATCATTGACTAATCCATTGATTCTAAAATCAGACAAACAGATTTCAAAATTAACTATATAGATTTCAAAATCAAAATAAGTGGATTATTATAAATCAATGAAATGGATTTGTAAAGTTCTCATTGAGTAATTATGCATCTAGTTCATCATTTGATATATATATATATATATATTTTCTTCTTCTAAAGTTTCTTAATGTCTAAAAAAATTATATATTCATGTTTGATAATGTATACATTTGATAAAAAAGCTTAAGAACCTATCAAAACACGCACAAACACATTGCTTATGTTATTTGAATCACAGTAATGATAACTAATTCAGTTGTTCGTATGCGAGACACGTTTTGTTTGTACCTATCAATTTGAAAGTTTAAGAAGTGTCAATAAATTCTCTCTTCACAAGAGAAAACAACTCGAGAAACAATTCATCATCACTTTTGTAGCAACAAGATAAGTAATAACACCAATTTCGTTTTCTTTTGTTGAAAAAAAAAATGTACCTAATGCATGTTTTGAAAATGAACAAAAGACGTAATATTAAGGTTCTTATCAACTACGTATACACACGAAAAAAAAACAAGGAATTGGAAAAACCTAATAATACAAATCCAGTCAAAATAACAAGGTTTAACTCAATATTTGCTCTTTTGTGTTTTACTCTTAAAATTATTTATAAATCCACTCAAATCTAAGTTAAAATCAAATTCTTAAAAAAATCATTAATATTGAATAACACATGATTTTAAAATCTATTTTTAAATTATAGAACCAATAACAACAGATTTGAAATTAGATTTTAAAATGATAAAACCAATAACACTTGATTTAGTTTGGATTTTAAAATCCATTAAAACACTTAAACCAATAACACCCCCTAAAGTAATAACTTTTAAATATTACATATTTTAATTAAAATTGATTACATTTTGAAACAGATAGAGTAATCTATAAACTAACTCTATATAGATATGAGGACAAAATTGTAAACTGGTCTCATCTTGAATTTCTCTCATTCTGTGCATTCCTAATTGGGAGGAGATAATCAACATCTAATTTTATGTTACATTAAGGATGATGTAAGGAAGACATAAAGATATATTTCCAGTTATCACAAATATAGAATCAATTGACTACAACGTAATTATGTCCAGCGTAGGACAACATAGAAGAGTTTCCATACCTTTTAATATTATAATATCTCACTATATTATTGGTTAAATCAGTTTTCTCTAGCACAAATACTCACTCAATTCTTAGAGTTTAAGCTTTTCTATATGATGATATTAGTAGTTTGATCCAAAAAAAAAAAACGGTCGAACTGTACACTATAATTGGAGAAAGAAAACAAACAAAAATCAACCGAAGACTTTTAAGGTATATGAAACAAAAATTGGAAATATCAATTCTCTGCATTTAAAGAATAATGCAATAAAATTGTAAAAATACAAAATAAAACAAAAAAATACACAGAAAGAAAGATTTAGTAAAATAAAATCATAATATAAAATTGATAGTGCTCAGCTACACTAAAAAGTCTAAATTTACAACATACACAGTTTTATTTACATCTTGAAACCTATTATCTAATTAAAATGATTCTAAAAAAAGTGCCAGCACGAAGAGTTAAAAAATATACAATAAAATACAATACATAACGTTAAAAATACATTATCACTGTAGCTAAAAAAACCTTATATAGGCTGAATAAGCTGAAGGTTATCTGCCATGTACTTATGCCAAGCTGTCAAGAAAAATATGTGAAACTTTGGTAGATAAACCACAAACTATTAAAAGAAGGTCGTATATAATTCTGCAGAATATGTTTATTTGCTATGTTTAGAAGAGGGAATCTTGTATGTAATTACTATTACTGAATTGTCATTTCCTAAAGACAACTTTTGAATACATCCCAAAACTATAAGACTTATCATTTCTTTGTTAGCCAAGTGAAAACCCATTCTAGTTGCAGATTTCTAGCATAAGAGAAATTCGAGTGCATTTAGAGGAGGAAACACATAAAAGAAGAAAAAAATAATAATTACATGAATGATGAATCCAGACAAACCAAACAACAGTACTTGTCGTTGAACAAACATTATTTTTCTTCTAAACTCCAAGTCTCCAACAATTGCATACAGAAAAAAAGTCATAAGAAAAACGCTCTACAAAGTTTCAAAATTTTCTAGTTGACTCTTTTCTTTCTGTAAACATCAAAGATGTCTCCACCTCGAGCTTGTACAACGTGTTTTTTGGTTGCTTGGAAGTAACAGCAATCCTCTTCGTCCACAAGCTCAAAATTCAGATTATACTTTGACACTGAATTTGTTGTTTTGATTCTTATGCGATGGCATCAGATCATATGGTGCCTTTTAAATGACCAATATGGTCACTAAACTGAGCAGTACCTTCTGATTTTAGAGCAGAGGCTTCCCAGTTAACACATCGGGTAAACTGTAAATCTCTGGGGATTCAGGGTGACTTTCACCGCAAGAAACAAAGTCGTGAACTTCGTTTCCATTGAACTGCACACTATTTCCTCCTCCATTTGCCTTTCCTTCATCAAAACCCTCTGTCCAACCGCCTCTTCTAACAACCCAAAAGAAGAATAAGTATTAGACATGAGCACATAACAACAAGTGTCATCTGGATCCAGGTTCATCAAACATTTTACTTCTTGCTGAGCAACCTCAACTTTTCCTGCAAGCACAAAGAAAACAACTCCATATAATAGTGTCTTCTTCCACCATTATGGTCGTTATTACTCTCTTCTTGAAACTCTTTACTTTTTGGACCCCAACACAATGGTTTTGTGATTCCTGAGCTTGATTCTTTAAATTCTCAGCTTTGCTCTCTGCTTCTCCAAGCTTTGACTGCGTCTTGTAGGCTTGATTACCAACTAATGCTAGCTTAATCAAATCAAATATGGCCGACAGCAATATCTATTTTGTTGACTGTGACTATGACTTGCTCCACACCAAAAGCTATAAAAACCCATGTATGCTCCTTGTCTGCCCTTTCAAATTATCTAAGCCAGCTTCAAAAGCACCAATAGTTGCATCTATGACCAGAATCACAGCAAGTTCGGAACCATGAGCTAGGTAAAATACTGAACTCCTAAAAGTACACCACCAGTTCTGTTGAAGGAGTGTGTTCAATTTATTTTTAAAATATGACCGAATAAGTGAAAATCAAAGCAACAAAATGTTTGATGAGGGCTTACGGGGAAATGAGGAAATGGACTACAACTCGAGTAGTTGCGGTGACATTGTTGAGAGCAGAGCCTTGGACAGACTGTATGTGGCCTACAACATCTACAAATAAATAAACTGGTTTGAAATGGTAACAACAACAACCAAAGCTCTCTTGTCCAAAAAATAAGCTTCTTCATTCCAAAGAACCTATGCATCCACGCTAGCCTTAGTACCAGTTACAATATTCCACGGATAAAACTACAATTCAGACCCAAAAGAAACAAAGGAAGAAAAAAATAGATGAACTCCAAGCATTTAGATGGGACTTACTTCTCTCTCAGGCTTGGGAACACAACATTTGACTAAGCATCATTTGATTATTGTCCTCAGCTTCCCTATACATATGTTCCAGTCAGAGAATAGATTAGTTCCAAAATGGGGAATCAAATCAATTTCCTTTCAACTAATAGACACGCACACTTTTTAGCATCTTCTGGTTCTCTGTCTTGATCTGGATTCTACATTGATGAATGCCATGGATCCCCTTCTAATTAGGTTAGTTCAAGATGAGGCAAAAATATTTTAAAATGAAAAATTTCCCAATTGAAAAAGATAAAACCGGCATAAGTGAAGGTTACGAAAAAATATAGTGCCATGTCAAGCCATGAGCTCTTGCTTTCTGCTATGTCTAGTAGCTTCTGTTTTCGGATCAGCCTACACAGAAGAAATATAAGAGACATATTAATAAAACATCAAATTGCAAACATCGTATTTTCAAATAAAACCCAGCCATTGTTACCATGTTTCCATGTCAGGATCTATGCGGCAGAAGGATCCACTGTTGATTGCTCCGGTAACCATGACGCTAGCGCTGAGGGGATCTGGCCGATATTGACAGTATATACTTCTAGATCTAGAAAATGGAAAGGCTTGGTTCAGATTTAGACTGCAACTATTGATTTCAAAATTCACTATACCTTTGGCGGGTGGATTTGTAGCCGGAGCTTTTACCAGCTCCTTCACTACCTTTTGAACATGGCTTCCTAAGTTCACATGAACTGGAATAAAAATCACCAGAACTCCACTTGTACGGCGTCGTAGTAGCTTAACTAAACAACCAACACAAACATCCCTCTGTCTTTAGAAAGGACTCTTAGAAACTGGTACGTGAAAAATACATCAAAAATATCTTCAGATATTATGGAAACGACTATACCATTATAAACATACACAAAAGGAGCCAGAATAGACTAAAGGCAAGGAATCTGGAGCCGCTGTGAAAAGAAATTGAATTTGTCAGGAAATAGAGAGAAAGCAGTTGAACAAAAATATGAAACAGATAAATCCAAGGAAACATACGATGGGCTCTTCATAATCCTTTGAACTTATGTATTCGACATGGCTGGCTGAGGACGTTTAAATTCTCTTTCAAGCTTCGGTAAAGAATAAAAACTCTAACATGGTGTGAGATTGTTGAAATACAATGCAAGAGGAGACTTGCCAGAGGATTGAACTGATTTCATGGCCATCGATCCAAGTTGTTGAATATGATTCCATGAAAGCTTTGACGACGGGTTTATATAAGCAAGAGAGGAAGGTGGAAGGAGCATAAATGAATAATTAAGAGTGGGTTGCGAGTAAAACGGACAGGATTGGAGGAATTTGGAACGATGAAGACATATGAATTTATCGACTCAGCCTCGACTGTTTTAGGGTTTCTTTTGAATTGGGTTTATGAGCCAACTACTTCAATTTACGGATCAAGAAAAAAAAAAGCAGCCCAACACCGGTGTGACGTGGACAAATAAACTCATCCCATTGGCTGATTTTAATAGCCGACGTGGATGGTCTCTCTGTTGCTCGTATTCGGCTTTTAGTATTGTAGATGATTTGTTTCTACTGTGATGTTATTATTATTGGTACATACATAGATTACCCGGTTTGTTATTATTATTGATATGATGTATGTCTATTTTAGTATGGCTAATAAAATAGTTGTATTTTAAATGACAATATTTTATCAGTAGAAAACAAATTATATTTTAACAGAATACATATACGTCGTTTTTATGTCAAAAGACTCAAAACTTTAGAAGTGATTTCTTATAAGAACTCCAAATAAAACTTAAAATTAAACAAAATTCCAGATTTGACCTAATATTACTTTTCATCGCGACTCCTATAAATGCCATCTCAACAAAGTGTCGAGAGAAAAGCTTTGAAAGTGCATAAAATATAATTCCGAAAGTTTCTACCATTATCATATAAATAAACCGCAGTATGTCCTCCATTACAAATCTTCCCCATGCAGGCTTCGATGCAAAAGTCTTAAACAACCAACCAAGCAACATACCATCGGAATACGTATGGTCCGACGAAGACAAACCCTCAACCGACATCAAAGAGCTCCAAATCCCTATCCTCGACATCTCCAGTTTTCTCTCCGGACAAGACAACCATGTCGCGATTTCTCAAGCGTCTAGGCTCGCGTCCGAAGCTGCGAAGCTTCACGGCTTCTTCCTCGTCACAAACCATGGAGTTCAGGAGGGGATATTGGCACGTGCCTACAAGTGTATGGGCACGTTTTTTTACTTGCCGGCGTCGGAGAAACAAAAGGCCAAGAGGAAATGGGGTGAGATCTCCGGTTACGCTGATAGCTTTGCCGGAAGATTCTACTCGGAGCTTCCGTGGAAGGAAACGTTGACGTTTAGATTCTCTGCTGAGGAGAAGCTCAGGAGCGGCACGGAAACAGTTAAAGATTACGTTTCTAAGACAATGGGAGACGGGAACGAAGAGTTTGGGTAATATATACACCTTCCGTATTTGGAAAAGATATGTTTTAGACTTTAATTAATTCAATTTGATTTAAAACTAAAATATAAATTTAAAATATGAATTGTATACCAATAAAAATAAAACTAAACAAAGCTAGTAAATGATAGATAAGAATATGTATAAATCTTAAACCTTAATCGTTCAAATACAGAAAAGTATCAGCCATCTAGAACTATTTATAAACTAGTAAAATCATATATGTTTTAGCTAACTTATATGAAAATATTTTATCCAAAGAATGTCATGCAGATCTAGTTAATAATGTATATTTTGTGATTGTTTCATGCAGAACTGTGTTTCAAGAATACTCAGAGGCGATGAACACACTTTCGCTAAATATCATAGAGTTTCTTGGAATGAGTCTTGGGATCGAAAGACGCTATATGAGAGAGTTTTACCGAGATAACGATTCGATACTTAGGTTGAATTACTATCCACCATGCAAGCAGCCAAACCATACATTAGGGACAGGACCCCACACCGACCCGACTTCTCTAACCATACTTTATCAAGACCACGTCGGTGGTCTTCAGGTTTACGTGGAGAACCAGTGGAGATCCATCGCTCCCAAGCCTCAATCATTCGTGGTTAACATCGGCGATACCTTCGTGGTAATTAAGTTAGCATTTTTTTTAAAGTTAACATTTTCTTTACGTAAGAGACAAAGATTTTGACATTTTGTATGTGCATCCAAAACTCATATTTAAGCGTGATTCAAAATCTCATAATGCTGAGAATGATTGTTTTTGTACCCACTACCCATGAGACTCGAGACAAAAACTGTCTCGTGTTTTAGATGTGGGTCGCTTTATTAGGATGGTGGAACCGTTGCATATGCACTACATATATTATGTATTACATCGAAAATGTATCCATGGTATACTCCTAGTAATTTATATATATATGGACTAATCGAGTTATTACAAATCGGTTTTGTGTTGACATAGCATCAAGTATAAATTTATCCAGGTATTTTACATATGAAATATTTTTCCTGAAACTTATCATGCAAGAAACTTTGTAAGAGTATTGAAAGTCTGTATCTTCTTTTATAGGCGTTGACGAATGGAATATACAGAAGTTGCTTGCACCGGGCAGTGGTGAACCGAGATAGGGAAAGGATGACATTAGCATTTTTCTTATGTCCACAAATGGACAAAGTGGTGAAACCACCGAAGGAGCTACTAGAAGTGTCCGGCCAAAGGCTGTATCCTAACTTTACATGGTCCATGTTTCTTGAGTTCACGCAGAAGAATTATAGATCCGACAAGAACACTCTTCAAAAGTTCTCAGACTGGCTTAGGAGCAAAGAAGTTATCGACAACAAACTTGCCGGACAAAGTTAGAAAGAGACTGAGAGATAGTTAAATAAAAAGAAATTGAAGGGTTTGTTTTAATGGAAATTTCAGTTAATGTTTTCTGAGCTTCAGACAGTTTATCTATAAAGAATAGTAACCAAGCAACCAACCGCCTTAAAAACAAGAATCCCAAAGATTAGTATGAGCTAACCAAACAACCAACCGCCTTAAATAACCAAAGCATCAACTGTAAGTCTATAATTTTATGTTGTTTTGTCTCCAAAACGTATCCATGAATATATAAGAATATAAAAAAATTAGATCCCTTGTATCTCAAGTGATAAAAGAGTATGTAACTAAGAAGAGACTGCCCTTGACAAAAGAAAAAGGCTTCAATCGTACGTGTTCCATTAAAGGACTTGCATTTTAGCTGAACTGAATCCAATAATTTAGAAAGGTTAAAGTAACATCTTAAGCAAAAAGCTCACAAAACTGTCAAGTTCCAAACACCATACTGGAGAGGATATATGCACACAACTAGCTTTTGATTTTGATATATCAAACCATAGATATTTTTAGGGGATTGCCTCTTATCCTCTGAAGGTAAGACTAATTCTAACAGTAGTTGCCATTAATAATTTGGAGATATATTGTTATATCAACAAAACCCACATGTCTATAACCGTGACAAGAGAGTAGAGAAGCAATTACGTATATACATTACATATATAGGTGGCACAAAAAGGTTGCGCCATGAGTTAAAATAGCTTTGGACCCCTTGTTTATGTGCCATCGGAGTAAATATTTTAGGTTTTAACATGCATATACATACATTAGTAGTCACTTTGTTTCATAGACCTTTTCCACATGTATTATGAAAAAAAAATATAGAGTTATTTGTTTATAGTTACTTTTATTTGCCCAAGAATTATAACCAAAACTCCAAAAGAAAACCCCACATTAACAACTATTATACAACACTCTGATTTTTAATTAATATTCTTATAACTTTATTCGCTCAAGACATGATACAGTTTGTAATGCATTTTTTCCTGTAAAAAGATGCGATCTTAATTTATATATGATTGACTATTTGTATTTTAGGGTCAAGACAAGAGAACAAAATACAGAAAACAAAAGAATGGCCCATCTAAATAATTTTCTTGGTGGCTTCTCATGAAATGTATTTGCTGATGATTCAGCTATACATCAAAACTCGACAGTCGACACATCACACACTAATTTCTTTTCGTTTGCTTCCTCCTTTGTGTTGACAAGATTATCACAATACTTCTGTAACTCACATATGTTAAGAGTAAATTACGTTTTTATGACTTGAAAAGTTATGGAAAAAGCTTCTAAACATTTAGTTTAATCATCCAGAAACAGTATCTTTCATTTCTAAAATCACCTCACCTCAAGATGTCCAATGATTTCAACTCTTTTCTCCAGTGATGTCGCGGAAAGGAAGAAAAAAATAACAATAAGCCGAAAAATATGTTTCTTATTTTTGTCTCTAAATCTATGTTAGATTCGGCAGAGAGTAGGGGCCTGGGGTTGTACCAAGTAAAGAGACGATGTGTTTTTTCTTTGTTATCTTCTTGTATTGTTTTACCTTATAGCCGGTGTTATTAAATTATAGTTTCTTGAAGTATTTAAATGAAATTAAACCTCCAAAAGTACCAAATAAAGTGAAACAACTCTAGAGATTAATCGTTTTAGAGAAATGTTGTAATTGTTTTTGCTTTCTACAACACGAACCATGATGAATTCATTGACAAAAAAAATATATAGATGATGATGGTACTCACTCTGCGTCATAAAGTTAAAATATTCACTTGTACTATTATCATTGTTCTTTAATTACTATTATTTTTATGACCATTATAAGAGCAACATTAGATAAGAACTCCAAAGAATTTTTTTTAAAAAAATATTAATATTTTAATGAATTATAATTAGAAATTAAAAGTTAATTGTAATACAAAATTTCAATCAATCTATTGTTTACAAGTGTCATACAGACTTTAGTGGAGCTTTAGAAAATTCTAATATTAGAAGTTTTGTCTATTCTCTCTCTTCTCATTTGATTATTTTTGATTATTTTTTATTATTTTTTATTCTAAAAACAAACTTTAAAATTCTTAGTTAGAGGTGTTCTAACAACAAATAATTATAATATAAAAATCTGATGCGTTTTATCATTTTTGAAACTCCAACCCTCAACAAAGAAAATTTTATGTAACTAATAATAAACCATATAAACGTTGACAAAAAAACCCATCTAAATATTTAGCTTTGCATAACTGCGTTTAAAAAGAACGGCACGTGGAGGTAAAGTGTGCGAAGATCAATCTCCTTTTATGAAGGCCTACCAATGGCCCATCAATGAGCTTTGGCTTCCTAAAGAGAGGTCCGCGTCACATGCATCTCTTTTGTTTTTTTATTCTCTTTTTTTTGTCATTGTCTCTTTCAAATACTTATAACTAGGCCTGGAAATATTGACTTTACCTATGGGGCCCGGCCCATTTGACCTACGGCAGAGCGGATGTGGATTAAACAATTTGAAAAAATCGATTCGCAGATGTGGATTATGAACATTTTATGAAGAGTGGATGCAGGTTGGTGGATTTTGAATTGTATCCACCAACCTGTAATTTTTATTTTTTAATTTTTTTTGTTAAAAAGGTATTATTTTTTAAAGAAAATATGCGAATTTAAAAAATAGATATAATTTTAATTATAAATATATAATTTATATTATTTTTTACAAAAAGTAAATTAAATAATTATTTTTTAAAATAAAAATATAATCCGTGGATCACCCGCAAAATTAAACAAGACGGATGTAGGCATAAATTTATTTGTTCGCAGATCGTACGGATCGGATTTTTTGATAAAAAAAATTACAATCCGTAAATTGGCGAATCAAGCGGGACGGGTTTGACCCGCAACCCAGCCCTATTTACAACACACCATGTAATCTATCAGTCTATGTAATGTTTGGTTGCCCTAGTCTTTGTTTTCTAGTTGGGAATAAATATCAATACAAAAAACAAAACAAAAAACCACCAAGAAAAAGCAAATTGACAAGATTGCAAGAAAACAAACGACATATCATCTTATGAATGAGTCCAAATAAGGAATTAGTATCATGGACCTACATATCATGCGTCACTCTCACTATCACAAATTTACAGTATTGTCTTCTTCTTTTTTTTGTAACTGAATTTACAGTATTGTCTAATCATTGAAATAATAGGTAGATCACGCTTCGTTAAACTCAGAATTGGAAAACCACATATTATCTGAGTATCCAATTTTACATTTTTTTTAAATAAAGAATCCAATTTTACTTATCTATTCCCAATCTATTATATAATGAGGGAGTTTCTCACCCCTAAGCGTGCCACGTCGACAGTATGGATTCCACAAGCAAAAAAAAAACTGCGTAATAATGATTTAAGGCAAATGGGTTTTGAAACCGAAATAAAAGATAAGACCCCTTTGAAATGTGTTATAACGAGTTTCCTATATATCAAATGGGTTTGGTCACTGAAAATAAAGAAAATGCCCATTTGATTTTATGCATTGTAATAGTTAGAGTAAGCTCATATGGTCAAGTGTCGTTTTCGAAGGAAATTTAGGGTTTTCTTTATCGCTTCAGACAGATCTCAAACACAGCGTGACCCAGTCTTTTCCTAAGATGTTTATCACTGGCAAACTCTACATCTTCACATCTTTAATCACTTCATCGTTAATAGTCCTGATTCGTAACACCTCCCTAAAGCCTCCTTATATATACTTCATCTTTAACAGAGGAACTCTTCATCTCGAAAAAACTCATTGATTCCTCTACCAGGCTTACATCTTCTCAAAAACGTCTCCCTGCTTCTCCAGTTGCTCAAACCGGCATCCTTCTCTCAACCTTCGACTCTACCCGGCCTTGGTCGTACTACTCAGACCATAGTTTTTCTTCTCCTCCGCTTTAGGGATTTCCGCAACACAAGAAAGGTGGTGAATTTGTGGGATTCAAGCTTCTCTTCCTTGGTGAAAAGGTAAGCACATCTTTGATCTGTCACACTTATCTAATAGAATTGTCTTTCTTCTATCACCACTGATCTATTGTTTCTGTCCTATAATCGATTGTCTAACTCTTTCCTCATATGTATCTTCTCTCTGAATCTACAGGATTCCGTGATCCACAGGTTCATCCCCGTTGGTCTTGCCAATCACTACCGTCCATCTTTGCTTGCTAGTTCAGTTGCGAAAGTCGGTTTGAAGATTCATCCAATCATAGGCTTGGTCATGTAAAATCATCTCTCAAGTTTACTTTGTCTGTTTAATGATTTGAGAAACGTAAATTTATTGTATTATCATTATTGGTATCAGGGAAATAGTGGTTACGCAACATCTCAGAAACCTTTTTATCGAGGCAATGCAATGTTAGGTCCATTCGAAGTTGTATACAGGTAAAGTGCCTGGTGTTTACGAAACAAAATCTAAATCTGATCCATAGATTGCATAGACTGAGTTACAAAAAATAAATTCTTTAAGGTTTATCTTCGCAGGCCTAATTCAACCACATGAGGCAAAAGCAGTTTGCTATGTTCTGGAAACAGAGAAATGAATGAAGGGCCAAAAGCTTTGATGCAGAGGTCAAAGCCTTGAGAGAAACAAAGGAAACAGGAGGCTGACATGGAAACAGAAAATCAGTGAAGGAAGATCTTGATACAGCAAGATCTAAGCTCAACGAGAAAGAGTACAAGTTGTGAGCTGCTCTGAAGGACTCGAAGAAAGGTAACCAAAACCATAATCATGACATCTAAATACTTAACACTACTTCATTTTGGTATAGAAATTCATAATTTTGTATGAGTTCTCGCAGTGTTGAAATGAAAATGCAGGGAATATGAGTAGAGTGATTCACAATTCACAATTCACAAACTAAGGGGTTCATGTGTATTTAATTATAATAGAGTTTTTCTGTGCAGATATGAGATATTGCAACAGAGACGTTTACGTACGCAACTAAGCATGACAATGAAATTTCGACACAAAAGATCTTCACGCGGGGGAGTATGGAAGACTCAATGGCAAAAGGTTCATTTTACAAAGCCGAGGATGATAATAATATAGTTACTCATGATGGTGGTAGCAATCACAATGCCTTGATCATGTGCAAACAAGTGAAATCCATGCAAGGAATGCTTGTTCCAAAAACTATCTCTCTCCTCCATGCAATGTTTTATCATTAATTAGAATAAAAAATCTCTAGCTTTGTTTGCAAGTTTTGTTATTCTATAAATAAGTTGTAATCTTCAATGAAATAATAAGAGTGATTTGATATTTTTGGAAACCTTTGAGAGTGATTCTCAGCTTTGTTCCTTCGGAAACTTACTGATCCGTTTTGGTGCGTCATATCCAAGGGATCTTTTGTCTGTATGGATATCGTATTTTTGTTGTTAGGTGTGTGAACCCAAGCAACACATCCTTCAAAGTCGTCTTGGTGTGTCATATCCACGGGCTTAGGAGCGGGTAAATCAAAGGCTTTCCGCAATCTTTGTGTGACCATTCGTTCCACTTTCCTTTGATCGAGTATTCGATTCAAAGCCTATCCTTTACCAACCTTCAAATGCTGATTACCGGGAGGGTTTTCATTACTTTCTATACAACTCGAAAGTTTAGTTAACTGTTTGTACCACTATTTTCTTTTAACAAATCTTCTCTGTTTAAACGAAGAACTTAACTTTGTGTGACCTCCAAGAGCACCATTGGTTTCCAGTATCCATATTGAATCTCCAGGGACTAATACAGTAAAGCATCTGAATGAACATCTCCATAGTTTTCTGAATTCTTCTCATTCGTTGATTGTATCCATAACTTCCACATTTGATATAGTATTGATGAAGCCAACTTTGATTTCTCTGTAAATCCAACTTCCCCAACTTTACAGTAAACTCAACTTTGGTTTTTCCTTCAGAGACTGATGAGCAGTAACCAATGGAAAAGCTGAAGATGAAAGATCGCTTTTGCAGCTTCTACGATATGATTAATGAAACCAATGGAAAAACTAAAGGAAGGATAAAATAATCAGAGGAAGTGGAGGATCTTTTCTGGATTAGGGTTTTGTGATTAGAGGTGATGATTGTTTCCTTGATTTTTAGATTTTGGTTTTCGGTTTTTAGATTTTAGTTTTTGGTAAGTCTTTGTGATTTCTAGTAAAAGACTAAAGTTACGTTAGTTTTCATTTACAATAGTAGATGTTGGATTGATTTGTTTAGTTAGAAAATATTTTTGGGTAAATTACAAGAGGGAAGTGTGTGGCAAGCTCAAAGCATGAGAATGTGTAAATGGAGAAGATAAAAGTATGTGAGAGTATAATTGTTTCTTGTTTTCACTTATCATGAATATTATAAATTAGGTAACTTTTTCGTGCTTGTGCATGAATATAAAACTTTACAAAAAAATCAAACTATAGTTACTGAATGTGTGGTTTTCATTCTTGATCAATTTAAAATCATTTTATAATCTATATATATATATATGAATAATTAAATATAATATTATGTTTAAAATTATGTTGTTATCTCAATTAAATATCTTATTTTATATAATCATTTTATATTCGGGTTTCTAAAAAAAAATCAAAAAGTGTCAATCTTAACCAAAATTCTGAACCGAACTAACCAAAATCCGAATCGAAATAACCAAAGTAACTGAAATAACCAAAATGAACTAACCAAACTAACCAAAATTTGAACCGAGATAACTGAAATTAACCAGAAAGTTTCAACTTTTATTCAGTTTAACCGAACCAACTGCAAAACCGAAAAATTTCGTAAAAAAAATTGAAACAGAACTAACCAAAAACCAAACCAAAATTTTCGGTTCACTTTGGTGAGATTTTGACCAACCCGAACTACCCGAAGAAACCGAACCCGCATGCCTATGCACTACTCTCGTTTGGAAGAATCAAACATGATAACTCAGTGTCCTTAGCATTTTTGCTTAAGACCAATTCCTCACTGGAAATGAATAAAACAGAGTGGACATTTCTCGAAACCTACTCCTCCACTTATGGTTCCTCTAGTCTCAGTGCGACCATATATATATATCCATAAGTGTACGTTTGTACATAAAAATCCCAAAGATTAATGGAATTGAAACTTTCATTGCAAGTCTTAATAGAAAGATACACAGTTGACAAAGAAAAAAAGAAAGATACACATGTATTTCAAATAATGAACACATGTAGATAGAGCTTCCAAGTGTGCGATTACGTTTCCTTTGGAGTTTATTTTATGTATATTTTTTTTTTATAAACCAGTGTGAAACTTATCTAGTATAATGTATAGCCTAGAGATCATACTATTGGAATTTCGGTTTGAAATTATATAAGATCTGATTTTCTAAAAGAAAAAAACCATGTCTATATTCTTACAACAGTTCAGAACTGATTTCATATTTTTATATCGATACAATCAAAATTAAAATAGTTAATATAAATTGAATCTAAGTCTCATTCCGGTATAAATGTCTTGATTTGGATTATCAGGATTTAACAATTTTTACATAGTTACATGCATCAAACAAGATAGAATATATATAAGGTTTTGAAAATGATACAGACGCACAACAAGATTCAGAACCATGCACACACACAAAAAAAACAAAGCTGAGTTTTGCTGTAATCAAAACCTTGTTACCGTTGGCGTCACCCAAAGCGATAGTTATCTGATCCATTGACAAATCAAGGGAGAAACAGCTAGTGGTGACAATCACAGTGCAAGGGCAGTTTTCTTCTTCATCATGAGGGATGGATGATAAAGAGAATAATTATGTGGTCTTTCTTCAGAGAGATGAGAGCTGAAAAGAGCGCATGAGAAGTTGCGTTATATAAAGACTGGTGGTAGCGTTTTTAACTTTTGATTAATTATGTTGTTACAATGAGAAATATTACGTAGATAATTTTACAGCCGATAATTCTACCACTATATGAGAATATGTCTGACTGGTGGTAGCTTATAACTTACACTTTGCACACTACATAACCCACTAACAACAAGCTTAGAGCAAGAAAAATATCTTTCCTCTAGCAAAGTGACGTATCATTTCTATTAAATTTAAATTAGTTTACACTGTTTCTAATGAAGAACGCAAACATTATCTCATTTTAACATTACAAAAAGTGCGTGGAATTATAAAATGGTTACATATGTACATATTACACCAACACGCCATCATCATTTGTTAAAGGTCAACGTTCTTTGGGTGCACTTTTCTCCCGTTCATCACAGCCAAATTCGGTTTTCGTTAACAACCACATCTGATACCAATATCTAGATTAGTATTGGATCATGCGCGACTTCTGAGGTACCGTAAGCCATGCCCGTACCACCAAAAGCAGTGATTCAATCAACATGAGAAAAAGTTTTAGTGTTCCAACATTCTGATTTATGAGCAAAGTAATAAGATACTGGATAGTGTAACGGAGATTACTCCTATAACTACGCTGCGCTACTCAAATGCTCAGGTTAAAAACTACGCTGCGCTACTCAAATGCTCTGCTCAGTTGCAGGAGATGGGTACCCCAATTGATCACATCTCAGGTGCGCCTTTCGTCCTTATTCCGGATGAAAACATTGAGGCCGCCAAGATGGAGTTCAAAGATTTCATCTATGCACGCTTCCATGGTGATTATCCCTCAGTGGGAAAAATTATCGGAGTCGTCAATGTTGTCTGGGCTCGAACTGGTCCTCGAATCTTTGTCCAAAACCTTGGTCAGGGTACTTATCTCCTCCGTGTCACTAATCCAAGAATCCGTGAGGTCCTTCTGTCTCGTACCTGTTGGAATATAGGGGGTCTTCCTATGTTTGTTGCTCCCTGGTCTCCTGAGTACTCTCCGGATGAGCCTCCCCTCACAAGTGCCATAGTTCCTGTTGAGATGCGCAATGTTCCCTACCTGCTGTTCAACAGGGAGAGTCTGAGTCGTATCGCAACGGCAATTGGCAAACCGGAATCCCTTGCCCCTGAAACTGAGCGCAAGGAGAACTTTGAGGTTGCTAAGTTGTATGTTCGCGTTGATCTTACATCCCCACTCCCTCATAAGGTTGTCTCCGGATTCTCTAATGGCAAGGAGGTAATGATTGATGTCTCTTACCCCTGGTTGCCTATTAAATGCGATAGCTGCAGCAAGTTCGGTCACATAAAAGAGAGATGCCCGACTGTTGCGAAGGAAGCTTCCTTAAACCAGGCAAGAGATAGGATGTTAGCTCATCAAACATCAGGGAGAAGATCCAAATCTCGCCCGGGTCGTTCCTATGATAAAAAATCGAAGAATTTGGAAACTCGTTATGTTCCCATTGTCCGTGATACGAATTGTGGAACGGAGCCTCAGGAGAATGATACTGTTTCACCCAAAGCTTAGGAATCTGGTGCTCTAGAGGAGGGTGAAATTTATCAGGAAACTGAGGATCATGAAGCTGATGCTGATAAGTGTGACAGAGTAGTGCAAGATACTGCTCATGGTGGAGTCAGTAATTCGGGCGAAGACAGCAGAGGAAGCGCTGATGTGGTAGTTAGTGATCAACAGTCAGTAAAGGACCGTCGAGGGGATCTGCAAGATGTGATATCGGATAGAGTGGCAGTAGAGGTAATTAGTTCTGAATCATTATCAGAGGCGGTGCCAGCTGCTGTGGTTGAGCTCATTACAGAGGCCTTAGTGTCGAATGTAGATCCTGGTGGCTCTGCAAATTAAGACTCAGATCAAGATGTGGCTAAGCAAGAGGGTACTGAACGTCAAGATACGGCTCCGACACTAGAGGATCAGGATCGTGACAACCTGTTTATTCTGGTTAAGAATAGGAAGAGTGGCCGCAGGGCCATGAGGCGCCAATAAAAAAATTTAATATGTTTTTTGCATGGAATGTGCGTGGACTGAATAGCGATAGACGCCACACGATGACCAAAGATTGGATTAATATCCATAGGCCACTTTTTGGAGCTTTTTTGGAAACTCATATTATGGAGAATAATAAAGAGAGAATTTTAGGAGCAATTCCTCGGGGCTGGAATTTTTTTGGGAATTTTGAGGAGGATGTTTCGGGTCGTATCATCATTGTTTGGGATCCTACCGTCACGATGTGTATCTACCATGCAACTGCTCAATCAGTCACTTTTGGAGCCACTATTCTCTCTGAGAACATTACTCTAACTGTCACATTTGTTTACGGTTTCAATCAAGTGGAGGAACGTAGAGCTTTGTGGGACAGTTTAGTCAAGTTACAGGACACTTCTCCGGTTGCCTCGCATCCCTGGTCTGTTATCGGTGACTTTAATCAGATGTTGAGGACTAATCATCACTCAAATCATCTATTATCTCGTGTTGATGAAGCGGGAATGGATGATGCTAATCTCGGGTTGCAGGATGCTCAGTTGTTTGAGGCGCAAGCCAAAGGTCCCCCCTACACTTGGAGGAACATGCAGGATGACAATCCCATCTCTACAAAAATTGATCATGCATTCATCAACCACGCCTGGTCGTCTGCTTTTCCTGACTCCTATGCAGAGTTTTTGGATCCCTCTCAATCGGATCACGCCCCTTGCCTTCTTCGGATGCCTTCAATCAGGCTACTGGTCGTCAAACCCTTTAAATTCTTCCACCATGTGATTGATCACCCTGAGTACGCAGAGACTGTTGCTGACAATTGG
This sequence comes from Brassica napus, assembly GCF_020379485.1. Taxonomy (NCBI): domain Eukaryota; kingdom Viridiplantae; phylum Streptophyta; class Magnoliopsida; order Brassicales; family Brassicaceae; genus Brassica; species Brassica napus. The sequence goes on from NC_063439.1 coordinate 17,832,045, forward strand.
AAATGCGATGATATAGTGGGGACTGATCAGTTCAAGTTGGTCCGCTTGCTCAAGAAGTTGAAGCGACCGTTGCGCAGTATTAACAAGCGGCACTTCAGTGGCATATCTCAGAGAGTAAAGGGTCAGAAAGAGAAGGTAGATGCACTACAGCGGGTCCTCCTTACCTCTCCAGAAAACGCTACAGCGGCAGAGGAACATGTTGAGAGAGATAAGTTAAATACTATATTAAAGGCTGAGGAGAAGTCTTACAGACAAAGGTCTAGAGTTCGTTGGGCAGACGTTGGGGATCGTAACACACCCTTCTATCACAGAACGGTTTCTCAGCACGCGTCAAGGAATCATATTCATTATCTTAAAGATACTGATGATCGCATGCTGTTTTCGATGGATGATATAAAGGCTCATGCTGCAAATTATTTTCAGGGGATTCTAGGTTCAACGGTGCTTCCGTTCTCTGCGGCCTCCTCTGAAGACTTGACATCCCTCTTACCGTTTCGATGTACTGAGCTTCAACAGAATTATTTAAAACGCGAGGTCACTGCAGCAGAGATCAAAGCCACGTTGTTTTCCATGCCCATGAATAAGAGTCCGGGTCCGGATGGTTACTCTGTGGAGTTTATCAGAGCTTCTTGGGACACTGTGGGTGAAGATGTCATCAAGGCGGTTCGTGAATTCTTCAGGAACGGTAAATTGCTAAAAGATATGAACACAACTGCTATATCTTTGATTCCTAAGAAGCCAGAAGCTTGTTCATTGAGTGACTTCAGACCCATCAGCTGCTGCAATATTGTCTACAAGCTAATCTCGAAAATCATTGCGAACAGGCTTAAACCTATTCTGTCTGAGTGTGTTAGCCCCAACCAGGCCGCTTTCTTAAAGGGTCGCAGTCTCGGGGAGAATGTACTTTTAGCAACTGAGCTCATCAAAGATTATAACAAATCCTCTTGTCACAAGAGCGCTATGCTAAAGATAGATATTCATAAGGTTTTTGACACAGTCTGTTGGGATTTTGTCACCAAGGTGCTTGCGGCTCAGGAGTTTCGTCCTATGTTCATTGCTTGGATCCAAGAAGGCATATCATCGCCTAGATTCTCGGTTGCAATAAATGGTGAACTGGCGGGGTTCTTTGAGGGCAAGAAGGGTCTTAGGAAAGGAGACTCAATTTCCCCATATCTGTTCATTATGTTGATGGAGGTTCTTTCTCGTCTATTAGATCGCGCCCAAGCTGAAGGCTCCTTTCGCTTGCACCCACTTTGTTCTGACCCGAAGCTAACCCATTTATTATTTGCGGATGATCTCTTGGTGTTCTCTGATGGCTCTAGGACATCAACTGCTGGCATTAAAGAGACTATGAATCTTTTCAAGAACTGGTCTGGACTGGATATAAATGAGACAAAGTCAGAGATCTTCTATGGAGGGTATTCTGACATCCAAAAGTCAGTTTTAAGTGATCTCTCTGGTTTTCAGCGTGGTGAGTTTCCGACGCGGTATCTTGGTCTGCCCCTAAGCCCGAAGAGAATTTCTGCAGCTACGTTGCAGCCGTTCGTTGATCGAATAACCTCAAAGCTGCACTCCTGGACAGTAAAGTTTCTATCGTTTGCAGGTAAGGTGAAGATGATATACTCAGTTATCTATGGGATGGTCAACTTTTGGAGTTCTATTTTTTATAAACCAGTGTGAAACTTATCTAGTATAATGTATAGCCTAGAGATCATACTATTGGAATTTCGGTTTGAAATTATATAAGATCTGATTTTCTAAAAGAAAAAAACCATGTCTATATTCTTACAATAGTTCAGAACTGATTTCATATTTTTATATCGATACAATGAAATCAAACTAGTTAATATAAGTCGAATCTAAGTCTCATTCCGGTATAAATTTCTTGATTTGGATTATCAGGATTTAACAATTTTTACATAGTTACATGCATCAAACAAGATAGAATATATATAAGGTTTTGAAAATGATACAGACGCACAACAAGATTCAGAACCATGCACACACACACAAAAAAACAAAGCTGAGTTTTGCTGTAATCAAAACCTTGTTACCGTTGGCGTCACCCAAAGCGATAGTTATCTGATCCATTGACAAATCAAGGGAGAAACAGCTAGTGGTGACAATCACAGTGCAAGGGCAGTTTTCTTCTTCATCATGAGGGATGGATGATAAAGAGAATAATTATGTGGTCTTTCTTCAGAGAGATGAGAGCTGAAAAGAGCGCATGAGAAGTTGCCTTATATAAAGACTGGTGGTAGCGTTTTTAACTTTTGATTAATTATGTTGTTACAATGAGAAATATTACGTAGATAATTTTACAGCCGATAATTCTACCACTATATGAGAATATGTCTGACTGGTGGTAGCTTATAACTTACACTTTGCACACTACATAACCCACTAACAACAAGCTTAGAGCAAGAAAAATATCTTTCCTCTAGCAAAGTGACGTATCATTTCTATTAAATTTAAATTAGTTTACACTGTTTCTAATGAAGAACGCAAACATTATCTCATTTTAACATTACAAAAAGTGCGTGGAATTATAAAATGGTTACATATGTACATATTACACCAACACGCCATCATCATTTGTTAAAGGTCAACGTTCTTTGGGTGCACTTTTCTCCCGTTCATCACAGCCAAATTCGGTTTTCGTTAACAACCACATCTGATACCAATATCTAGATTAGTATTGGATCATGCGCGACTTCTGAGGTACCGTAAGCCATGCCCGTACCACCAAAAGCAGTGATTCAATCAACATGAGAAAAAGTTTTAGTGTTCCAACATTCTGATTTATGAGCAAAGTAATAAGATACTGGATAGTGTAACGGAGATTACTCCTATAACTACGCTGCGCTACTCAAATGCTCAGGTTAAAAACTACGCTGCGCTACTCAAATTCTCTGCTCAGTTGCAGGAGATGGGTACCCCAATTGATCACATCTCAGGCGCGCCTTTCGTCCTTATTCCGGATGAAAACATTGAGGCCGCCAAGATGGAGTTCAAAGATTTCATCTATGCACGCTTCCATGGTGATTATCCCTCAGTGGGAAAAATTATCGGAGTCGTCAATGTTGTCTGGGCTCGAACTGGTCCTCGAATCTTTGTCCAAAACCTTGGTCAGGGTACTTATCTCCTCCGTGTCACTAATCCAAGAATCCGTGAGGTCCTTCTGTCTCGTACCTGTTGGAATATAGGGGGTCTTCCTATGTTTGTTGCTCCCTGGTCTCCTGAGTACTCTCCGGATGAGCCTCCCCTCACAAGTGCCATAGTTCCTGTTGAGATGCGCAATGTTCCCTACCTGCTGTTCAACAAGGAGAGTCTGAGTCGTATCGCAACGGAAATTGGCAAACCGGAATACCTTGCCCCTGAAACTGAGCGCAAGGAGAACTTTGAGGTTGCTAATTTGTATGTTCGCGTTGATCTTACATCCCCACTCCCTCATAAGGTTGTCTCCGGATTCTCTAATGGCAAGGAGGTAATGATTGATGTCTCTTACCCCTGGTTGCCTATTAAATGCGATAGCTGCAGCAAGTTCGGTCACATAAAAGAGAGATGCCCGACTGTTGCGAAGGAAGCTTCCTTAAACCAGGCCAGAGATAGGATGTTAGCTCATCAAACATCAGGGAGAAGATCCAAATCTCGCCCGGGTCGTTCCTATGATAAAAAATCGAAGAATTTGGAAACTCGTTATGTTCCCATTGTCCGTGATACGAATTGTGGAACGGAGCCTCAGGAGAATGATACTGTTTCACCCAAAGCTTAGGAATCTGGTGCTCTAGAGGAGGGTGAAATTTATCAGGAAACTGAGGATCATGAAGCTGATGCTGATAAGTGTGACAGAGTAGTGCAAGATACTGCTCATGGTGGAGTCAGTAATTCGGGCGAAGACAGCAGAGGAAGCGCTGATGTGGTAGTTAGTGATCAACAGTCAGTAAAGGACCGTCGAGGGGATCTGCAAGATGTGATATCGGATAGAGTGGCAGTAGAGGTAATTAGTTCTGAATCATTATCAGAGGCAGTGCCAGCTGCTGTGGTTGAGCTCATTACAGAGGCCTTAGTGTCGAATGTAGATCCTGGTGGCTCTGCAAATTTAGACTCAGATCAAGATGTGGCTAAGCAAGAGGGTACTGAACGTCAAGATACGGCTCCGACATTAGAGGATCAGGATCGTGACAACCTGTTTATTCTGGTTAAGAATAGGAAGAGTGGCCGCAGGGCCATGAGGCGCCAATAAAAAAATTTAATATGTTTTTTGCGTGGAATGTGCGTGGACTGAATAGCGATAGACGCCACAGGATGACCAAAGATTGGATTAATATCCATAGGCCACTTTTTGGAGCTTTTTTGGAAACTCATATTATGGAGAATAATAAAGAGAGAATTTTAGGAGCAATTCCTCGGGGCTGGAATTTTTTTGGGAATTTTGAGGAGGATGTTTCGGGTCGTATCATCATTGTTTGGGATCCTACCGTCACGATGTGTATCTACCATGCAACTGCTCAATCAGTCACTTTTGGAGCCACTATTCTCTCTGAGAACATTACTCTAACTGTCACATTTGTTTACGGTTTCAATCAAGTGGAGGAACGTAGAGCTTTGTGGGACAGTTTAGTCAAGTTACAGGACATTCTCCGGTTGCCTCGCATCCCTGGTCTGTTATCGGTGACTTTAATCAGATGTTGAGGACTAATCATCACTCAAATCATCTATTATCTCGTGTTGATGAAGCGGGAATGGATGATGCTAATCTCGGGTTGCAGGATGCTCAGTTGTTTGAGGCACAAGCCAAAGGTCCCCCCTACACTTGGAGGAACATGCAGGATGACAATCCCATCTCTACAAAAATTGATCATGCATTCATCAACCACGCCTGGTCGTCTGCTTTTCCTGACTCCTATGCAGAGTTTTTGGATCCCTCTCAGTCGGATCACGCCCCTTGCCTTCTTCGGATGCCTTCAATCAGACGGCTGGTCGTCAACCCCTTTAAATTCTTCCACCATGTGATTGATCACCCTGAGTACGCAGAGACTGTTGCTGACAATTGGAAATGCGATGATATAGTGGGCATTGATCAGTTCAAGTTGGTCCGCTTGCTCAAGAAGTTGAAGCGACCGTTGCGCAGTATTAACAAGCGGCACTTCAGTGGCATATCTCAGAGAGTAAAGGGTCAGAAAGAGAAGGTAGATGCACTACAGCGGGTCCTCCTTACCTCTCCAGAAAACGCTACAGCGGCAGAGGAACATGTTGAGAGAGATAAGTTGAATACTCTATTAAAGGCTGAGGAGAAGTTTTACAGACAAAGGTCTAGAGTTCGTTGGGCAGACGTTGGGGATCGTAACACACCCTTCTATCACAGAACGGTTTCTCAGCACGCGTCAAGGAATCATATTCATTATCTTAAAGATACTGATGATCGCATGCTGTTTTCGATGGATGATATAAAGGCTCATGCTGCAAATTATTTTCAGGGGATTCTAGGTTCAACGGTGCTTCCGTTCTCTGCGGCCTCCTCTGAAGACTTGACATCCCTCTTACCGTTTCGATGTACTGAGCTTCAACAGAATTATTTAAAACGCGAGGTCACTGCAGCACAGATCAAAGCCACGTTGTTTTCCATGCCCATGAATAAGAGTCCGGGTCCGGATGGTTACTCTGTGGAGTTTATCAGAGCTTCTTGGGACACTGTGGGTGAAGATGTCATCAAGGCGGTTCGTGAATTCTTCAGGAACGGTAAATTGCTAAAAGATATGAACACAACTGCTATATCTTTGATTCCTAAGAAGCCAGAAGCTTGTTCATTGAGTGACTTCAGACCCATCAGCTGCTGCAATATTGTCTACAAGCTAATCTCGAAAATCATTACGAACAGGCTTAAACCTATTCTGTCTGAGTGTGTTAGCCCCAACCAGGCCGCTTTCTTAAAGGGTCGCAGTCTCGGGGAGAATGTACTTTTAGCAACTGAGCTCATCAAAGATTATAACAAATCCTCTTGTCACAAGAGCGCTATGCTAAAGATAGATATTCATAAGGTTTTTGACACAGTCTGTTGGGATTTTGTCACCAAGGTGCTTGCGGCTCAGGAGTTTCCTCCTATGTTCATTGCTTGGATCCAAGAAGGCATATCATCGCCTAGATTCTCGGTTGCAATAAATGGTGAACTGGCGGGGTTCTTTGAGGGCAAGAAGGGTCTTAGGCAAGGAGACTCAATTTCCCCATATCTGTTCATTATGTTGATGGAGGTTCTTTCTCGTCTATTAGATCGCGCCCAAGCTGAAGGCTCCTTTCGCTTGCACCCACTTTGTTCTGACCCGAAGCTAACCCATTTATTATTTGCGGATGATCTCTTGGTGTTCTCTGATGGCTCTAGGACGTCAACTGCTGGCATTAAAGAGACTATGAATCTTTTCAAGAACTGGTCTGGACTGGATATAAATGAGACAAAGTCAGAGATCTTCTATGGAGGGTATTCTGACATCCAAAAGTCAGTTTTAAGTGATCTCTCTGGTTTTCAGCGTGGTGAGTTTTCGACGCGGTATCTTGGTCTGCCCCTAAGCCCGAAGAGAATTTCTGCAGCTACGTTGCAGCCGTTCGTTGATCGAATAACCTCAAAGCTGCACTCCTGGACAGTAAATTTTCTATCGTTTGCAGGTAAGGTGAAGATGATATACTCTGTTATCTATGGGATGGTCAACTTTTGGAGTTCTATTTTTGTATTACCGAAATGGTTTTATGCAAAAGTGGACTCACTATGTTCTGGGTTCCTATGGAAGAACAACACAACATCTGCGATTGGGGCCAGAGTCTCTTGGGTTAATATTTGTAAACCAAAATCAGAGGGTGGTCTAGAAATTATACAGCTTGAGGAATTTGAGATGGTATTTAGACTGAAGAGGGTGTGGCTTTTCTTCTCTGAGTCTGGGTCTCTTTGGGTTCCTTGGCTAAGGAATAATAGGTTTGGTGGTCGCTCTTTCTGGCAAATTAATGATGCTCAGAGATTCTCTTCCACTGTTAGAAGTATGCTTCAACTGAAGCCGGACCTTCAAGGATTTCTCCGCTGCAGCATTGGTGACGGCAAAACAGCAATGTTTTGGTATGACTATTGGACAGAGTTGGGTCCGTTACTCTTACTGTTCGGTTCATCAGGCCCTAGAACTCTAAGGATTCCGCTTAATGCTACGGTCTCTCAAGCAGTTAGCAAATGGCCACTGGAATCTACCGCCCGCTCGGTCGGATATTGCAGAAACACTCCATGTTATCCTATCAACCACTAGAGTCCCGACTGATGCGAATGGCAAAGATGCCTACTTGTGGAGAAACCAGTCCGGAGGCTTTGCTGCGTCCTTCTCGTCGCGTGTGACATGGGAGAGGCTTCGCACGCCTAACCCTTCAGTACAGTGGCACTCATTTGTTTGGTTCAAGGAGGAGATTCCTCGCTGTTCTTTAATCTCCTGGACCGCGTTCCTTGGCAGGTTACCGACACGAGACCGCTTGATATCATGGGGACTCTCTGTTCCACCAGGTTGTGTCTTTTGCACTTCAGCAAATGAATCCCATAACCATTTGTTTTTTCAATGTGCTTTTGCGGCTGCTATTTGGCTTCGATATTGTGGCAGGTACATGGCGTCACCTCCAGCTTCATTGGATGCAGTTATGGTGCAGTGTCGCAACCTCCAGGGACCTCAAGCTCGACGTGTGGTGGTTGTTTTGAAGCTCCTCTGTCAAGTCATCGTCTACAACCTGTGGCGTGAACGGAATGCTCGCATCTTCAGGGACGTGAGGATGAATCAAGACGGTTTCTTCAGAGTGGTGGATCGTTCCATGCGTGATCGTCTCCTTTCCCCTTCTCTCGTATCTTCCTCATCTCCCTCCTTGCTGGAGTTGTATTTTTGGTTCCTTTCCCCTTATAGTTAATGCAACTTCTCTCTCTCATTCTCCTTGTAATAAGTTGTGTTTCACAACATTGTAAAACCTTTTGAAAAGCTGGTATAAATCTTAACATTTAGACCAAAAAAAAAAGATTACTCCTATAAGATTACAACACTATTCAATATTTTTCCATCAGTTTTCTTACAATGATTGTGTAGCATTTTTTATTTATTGTTAAAGTCAAAATGATTGTGTACTACATATTCTCGATTTTTCTATTTCTATACTTTTGGTATCTCCACATAAAAAAAAACTGAAGTAAAAACTGATTGTTATAATGTCGTCTTCACATTCGTAAAAAAAAAAAAACAAGAGACGATCAATTAAGCCATACAAATGGATCCACTTTCTTTGCCTGATATACATGAAAGTGAATTGTTTCCCTTGAAATGTACGTATATTATCCTTCACAATATATAGTACAAAGTTGTTGAGAGATATCAGAATATACTCTCATATCTTACAGAAATATAAGAGAATAATATCTTAACTATTCAGATATAGTTATCTTATGTAATACCCTTCCGCAGTTGCACGCACGCCAAGACTGGATCTGAAGCTTATGAACAATGAAGATGGAAGACCTTTGGTTAAAATGTCAGCATACTGAAGTGTTGAAGGAATGTGAAATACTCGGACCTCTCCCATAAGAATTATTTCTCTCACAAAGTGGATGTCTATTTCAACAGCTTTGTCCGCTGGTGTTGAACGGGGTTTCAAGATAGTTAGACGGTCCTCACATTATCACAATAGACAACAGTGGCCTGACAAAGTGGTTTTCCCATTTCGAGAAGAAGGTTCCTTAACCAACAAGCTTCTGCAACGACATTCACAACTCCTTTATATTCAGCTTCCGCACTCGAACGCGATACCGATGGTTGCTGCTTTGCTGACCATGAGATTAGGTTATCTTCCATGTATATACAGAATCTAGAGGTTGACCTTCTTGTTGTAGGACAACCTGTCCCGTCCGCATCCGTATAAGTTGTGAGAGCCATGCTCTGTTTCTTGAGGAGTTGGAGACCCATTGTTTTGGTGCCTTGAAGGTATCTTATTATACGCTTAAGGGCATGTAAATGAGGCTCACACGGTGCATGCATGAAGAGGCAGATTTGTTGTACGGCATAGGAGATATTCGGGTCGTGTAAAAGTTAAGTACTGCAATGCACAAGCAAGACTTCGATACTCTGTCGCATTCGCAACTGGCTTGCATGTATCTACTGCAAGCTTTGATTTCAAGTCCACCGGGGTCGAGCATGGCTTGCATTCAGACATTCTAGCCCGTTGGATTATCTCTGCAGCATAGCTTGCTTGCGACAAGAACAGCATGTGCTGGTATTGGGTTAGATCATGGTTGCCATCTTCAATGTCCAAGACAAAGGGAATTTGGTTTTTGATGTTGGTAACTCCGTAGGCACGTTCGAGTTGTGCGGGAGCAGCAGCCATGATAGAGAATATATAGAAGAAATTAGAAGTGAAAGAAGAGGTTTTGCGGAAAGAGAAGAAGAAGAAAAGAGAGGCGCAGAGAATTAAAGTGGTTCTGGATCGCTAGAACCCTCTGATACCATGAAAGTGAATCATTTCCCTTGGAATGTACGTATATTACTCTTCACAATATATAGTATAAAGTTGTTGAGAAATATCAGAATATACTCTTGTATCTTACATAAATATAGGAGAATAATATCTTAACTATTCAGAGATAGTTATCTTATCTAATAATACATATTTGATTTCTTGGAGATCTCACATTTTTTCCAATCTTTCTACGATCATCAAAGCGTCACGAGTCTTTCGCTATTACTCATGTTCGTTTCATAACCGCTAGACTCAGCGTCGGCGTCAATAAATTAACCGTTCGAGTCTCAGCGGCAATAAATGGTGAATGAAAGAGACGCTGAAATTAATGACGTTACCGGCGTTCCACTTTTTTGTTTCCGTAATTCTTTAGCGTCTATTTCAACTTTTGATTCTATTATTTTGGTGTCCATCGCGTTACCTTTTATTGCCGGCAGCGTCTACCTTTTATTGCCGGCTGACGCTGCTTCTAGCGGTTATGAAACGAGGAGGGTATTATACTATTATCAAACCCAACCCCAAAATTTCGACTTCTACCTACCTCCCCTCTCATTTTTTATCATCATGGTACAATCGAATTATTTTAATCTACGTGCGGAATTGCGGGCCTTTGGTCCATTTATTTCACTTCCCACCTACCTAACTAGCCCAAAAGATTACAGATGTATTAAATATTCAAGAACCATCAACATCTAACCCGTAAGGCCACCATACTCGTTATCTCCAAAAGAGAATAATATAAAATGAGAAACTCCACACATAGCACAACTTCCTTGACGACTCCATCAAGTGTAAATAACAAAACTCAACTAACCAACCAACTTATTCATCTCTCAAATAAAAATCATAAATTTACAGTGTAATCATAAAACTTTACTGGAGCTAAATTTTCCAAAAAACCCTTATTTAATAAATAAATAATCATTTATCGAACCATCTCCCTCCTCCTCCTCATCTCCATTTGTACCAATTCTCTTGCTCCTTGAATCTCCTAAATACTCCATCTAAGGCCACATCGAAAGCATCTTTGAAAGTCTCTAATCCGTTCAGAGACTTTGCGTACACCAAATTCGGTATCAACTCGATCACTTTTTCCCGCATTCTCCGCACATCTTCTTTGCTGAACCGTTCCAACACTTCCTTTATAGATGTCGTCCCGTTTTTCACCTCATTCCGGTCTATGTAAACCGAGTAGCTACCCAGCTCCTTCGGTAAAAACCACTGATACTGCATGTAAGCGGTTCTACGCCAAAAGAAAACCGGAATAGAACCGGCTAACATGCAATCGAAAATCGAGCGGCGCGTGAAGCTATCTCCACGTGGCTGAAGGCAAAAATCAGAGCCGAGAAACGTCTCCAAGATCGCCGACGAGCCATTCGAGCATTTTCCTCCGGTGCAATCCACCGTCCGGCAAGCTCCTTGCGACTCCTTGCAGTGATCGAGAAGCATTCCTCTAAAATCGTTCTGAATCCCGGCGCGTGGCGCTCCGGCGAAACAGAACAGCGTCTTGCGATGGCGATTCCTGACGAAATCCTGCCATTTCACGACGTCGGAGTCAGATCGAGGGTGGAATCCGGTGGGGTACGGTACACCGACGTCGAAATGGTCCCAAGAGTTACGCTCAATGAGAAGGCGCGTGATGTTACGCATCCCCGGGATGTAGATACAGTTAGATCCCCAATCTTCGTCTTTGGTTCTGCGAAAATCCCATGTGATGCGACCCATGGTAATGAAATGATCCCATCCGTTGGATCTATTCCAATAAGGTTGTTCCCTGACCCACTCAGTCATCATCTTACAATGACGGTCGCGATCAGCCGCCGCGTAATTAGACCATAAATATTGACCGACAGCGAGTCCAGCGTAGAACGGGATGTAGAACGCCGTCGCGGACTCCGGATCATAAGTCCGGCAACGGTGGTTGAGGATCCGGTTGTGGAAGATGATCTCGGAGACGAACTGATCAGTCCAGAACCATGAAGGAACCAAATCGTCAGGGATCACGCCTTTCAACGACGTCGCTTCTTTGCCGAAGCCGTCGTTGGAAAGCGCGTCGCAGCGAGAGCTCCACGGGTTGAGATTGTCGCACTCTTGCAGGATCACTTCGTTGAAGATCTTCGGCATGTCGTAGACGAATACCCGACCCGTTTCGCATCGCCCTGAGTCGTCGGGTTCGGAGCGGGTTCGGGTGGGTAGAGACTCGTCCGAGGTTAAGTGAGGCTCATCTGAGGTGAAGAGAGACTCGATGGAGGAGACGGAGACGGAGACGGCGGGGGATGGGAAGTTTTCAGGGGAGCGACGGCTGGGGAAAGCGATGGAGCGGAGAGTGAGGAAGAGGAGGAGCTGGAGACAGAGGAGAGAGAGGATGAGCCATGTACAGTGGCTCCGGGAGGCAGAGCGGTTAGCGGACGAGTTTCCGACAGAGTTGAAGGAGATTTTCTGATCAGTGTCGGTGGTGGTTTTGTCTGGTGTTCTCGATTTCTTAAGGAGGCGTTCAGGACTGGTTGGATTTGAGACGGGGAGCATAGTTATCAATTAGGAGGGAGAAGGGAGAGATTCCGTCGCCGGAAATATTGGATACGTTGCGAAGACGAAGCTAAAATCTCCGGGAAAGGAGAGACGTTCTTTATGTGGTTCTCGTTGATGGCGTAAAGCTAAGTAGAGAGAAGAGTTTTAAGAGTGCTCGAGAAACAAGGAGATTCTGTTTCCTTTACCTTTTTTAAATGTTCTGTAATAAAAAAAATGGAAACTATATTTAATTCGCTTCGGCTGCTACCAAACTATCTCACGGTTCACGATTTTATCTCAAAACTTTCACGAGTTTGTAAACTCTCCCTACATCGTTGAAAGATAAGTGTAATAATAATGAATTTTATTTCCATTATTCATCCTCGATCAAATCATGATTTTTACGCAGATCTGGTAATTCGAATCCTCTACCTAACAATTTAATGTTTGAAATTTTATTGCTAATGATTGAAATATATCATTAAATTAACGACTACAAAACATGATTTAATTGTCACAAATAACCATTGACATTTGCAGAACATAAATTATGCTGTTTGCGCAGTAGACCATTGTGTTAAGCTCCATGATTTTGGTAAGAATAGATGTATAAAGATGTCAATTTTGTTGTCAGATTGGGTCTAAATAAACAATTAAAACTTTGGGTGATAATACTAAAGTTTTAGAAGATGGAGGTCCTGATTAGTACACTGGTAATATTAATTTTATCAAGGTGTTGGAAGCATTACGGAGTGGAAGGACATGGACACGTGCCTGTGAGATTAACCGTCTATGCCGGCAACCGACAAGGGAAGACCACAAGAGCCGGTGAATACTGAACACTTGGAACTCAGCCGTTACAGACAACGTGTCCTTGTAGAAACAGAAACTATTATCTTAGATTATATTTTTCTATTTATTAACATAGGTTGTGTCAGAAACTAACTATTAGTTGCCTCTCAACCACGTTTTCCTTCCGCAGAAAAGGAAAAAAATCACACTAAAATATACTCCATATGCAGTATGTTTAGAAACATCACCTTAAAAAATCACCGATATCTCTGTTTTTAAAAATTTAAAGCGTTACGATTAAAATTTGTAACGGAATACAAAGGCGGAAGATGCACCGAAACGGTGATGTTTACGTGTAGGTGACAGATTAGAGTGAACTGTGCGATGTTGAAAGTATTAGCTAAGCGTCATGTGAGCTTTGTGGCCATGCTTCTTCAAACCACGAGTTATGCCGCATGACGTGTCACATACTCCAACTTCTTGCCGACAAATATTGTTTTTATTGATTGATGACATTAGTTTATTTGAGTACTTTGATTTGAATACATATTTGTAAACCGGAGAAGACCGCAAAACGGAAACTGATTCTGATTATACTCAAGCCCAAGCGCATAGTGAACTCAACTTAACTCGGTTCGGTTCAGAATTTGGTCTACCTCTATCGGAAAACATTTGTCGTTTTCATATCTAACATCAACTTTGGCCGTTTTGGTGTAATAATTAACAAATCACGGCAAGCGTTTCTCTGTGGGTCAATGTCTAATAATTTATCTTTAAACTTGTCGGTCATGTTTCGTGAAAGTGAAGAGACTATTAAAATGACCGAGATTAGAATAATAGATCGTGGCATGTGGTAATCAAGACAAGAAACACAAAAATAAGAATGTAACATTATACAATGTACACTAGTTCAGTAAATTTGTATATAAACGAGCAAACGGCATATCACCAAACATTTTTTATATAACGCACAAATTTAAATAAGAGAGTCAATGAAACCAAACATTTTTGTTGGCAAGTAAAAGAACGAAATGAATGCCTAAACAAAATTAGAAAAAATGTATTGTCAACATACATGGTTCCAACTCAGAAAAGCAAAGTTACAATGACCCCAAGAGGACGAGATTAGGGTCAACGTACGTTTCAAATATAAGCGCCGCATCTTTGTTGTACCACACAACGTCGAATCGAGTTTATATATTAATTTTGTAAAATGTTCTATTCCATCCGGGTCAAAATGTACGTTTGAAATGATTTTTTATTTTTTGAAATGATTTTTTATTATTTCATAATAGATGATGTTTTCAACATATCTAAATAATTTTATATTTATAAAAAAAACTGTATAACCAATTATATTTTTAACATTTACATTTATATTTACAATTAAAAACATTATATTTAAATATTATTCTTGAGTAAAACATACTCTTACTTCTTATTTTATATGTACATTGATATAAAACATCATCTAATATGAAACATGTGAAGTATATAGTTTTAAATAAATATAATATATTAAGAGATCTTCGACCTATAACACTATTATAGTGTTAAGATTACACTATTTTAGTGTGATATCAACACTAAAAACTTTTTCATTTCCAACCTAACTCCAAAATACTATTTTAGTGTGATTTTTACACTAAACTTCTCCAATCCAACACTAAAAGTTACACTATTTAGTGCAATACTATAATTTCATACCAAATTTAGTGTGGGAGGTGCAGCCCACGGATAGACCCTCCCCCAGATATTCAAATGGGCTGAAAAGTAATAGTCCATATCCGTATAGGTGACCAGGAAAATGTGACTTAGTTTCGCATAGCAGGTGGATCGAACCTGAAATGTGATGACATCCCAAACCCTTCCCCTTACCACTTGACTGGGAGCTTGTGGTCGAGTGGTAAGGGGAAGGGTTTGGAATGTCACCACATTTCAGGTTGGATCCACCTGCTATGTGAAACTAACTCGCATTTTTCTGGTCATCTATACAGATATGGGCTATTGCTCATTTGAATATCCGGGAGAGGGTCTATCCGTGGGCTGCACTTCCCATCCAGAGGTTAGGTCTGTGTCTTTAATAGACTCAGGTTTAACTTTTTTCAGTTCAAAAAGAAAATTGATGTAAATATATAGTATCACACTAAAATGATGTAATTTTTAGTGTTGGACTGGATATGTTACACTAAAATAATGTGAAAGTCACACTAAAATAGTGTTTTGGAGTTGGGTTGGAGATGGCCTAAAGATACTATTGGTATTAATATTGTTGGAGCTATACAAAAAATGAGATGTGCACTGTTAAGTAAGGATATTGGGTAGTTAGGAACCTGCTCAATAGGAATACAATAGAGGCACATATAGAACTTAGTATCACAAAATTTCAAGCCTTTGCTTGGAAGATATAAACTCCACCAAAAATAAAACATAATATTTGAAAAACGATACCTGGATAACTAGCAGTGACAAGCAAATTGACACATAATCATATGCGATGTGACAATCATTGTCTTAGATGTGGAGCAAAGGATGAAACTATAAACCATGCTATCTTTGAATGTCTCCCAATTCTACAGATATGGACACATGTAGCAACCCCAACTCTGTCCTTAGTGTTTTCTAGTGCAAGTCATTTCACGAATATGGATTATTTATTTTGGCGGAAGAACGATATTGAAGATCCTGAGCTAGATAAAGATTCATACCCTTGGATCATATGTATATTTGGAAAGCAAGAAATAACAAATTGTTTAAAGGGATGGACATGGACCCATTGAAAACTGTCTGGTATGCTGAGTCAGAATGCCATGCTTGGTTTGATGCGAATCGTAAACAGGAGGATCCGACGGAACTACAATGTCCAGAACAAGCACTAATCACTGAAAGATGTATGATAGATTGATGATCATGGACACATGACGCACTCTTTAGTGGTTATGGATAGACATAGACAAATTCCTTATGAGTAACTCAACTTTTGGGAGCAAGGAACCAGCTGCGAAGAATCTCACCACTTTACTCGGAACTCGAGGCCTTTTCATGGACAATGGAGTGCATGCTAACACATTCGACGTGTCAGACTTTTTGCACCGATTTTAGGATCTGGTCTCAATGATTCAAGACTCCGAAGCATGACCTAACTTTTCTACTAAGCTAAAGGAGCTGTTGAAGCTAAAGAGTATATTCACTAAGTTCTCGATTTTTTTATTTCCCTTGTTCTGAAAATGTATTTTCTGATTCATTAGCTAAGATAGCACGTTCTTTTCACATGGACTTGTACTATATTGGTTGTTCTATTTCGGTTTGGTTCCCTAGACCACCTCAAGTCTGAGTAATAAAATAACCATTTGAGGAAAAAAAATATAATATGTTGAAATCTCCACTTGAAAAAGAGTAATAATTAGGACACATCAACTCGCAGTTTGAGAATCGAGATTGGTACATAACTTAAGAACAAGAAACAGCGTGATAGACTCCCATGTCTCTAACAATGTAAGCATAATTTAATGTTTTAAATATCAATTAGTGCATTTTTGACAAAAAGAAAAGATTAGTGAACCCTCTCTCGCATCCTAAAATTTAAAGTTGATTTTTTTCGGCGTCAGCTACTGTGTGAGCGCACATGCTGGCACCAAAACATCCGTCTATCGTATTTTTTGTTCATCTGTCTTCTGCTTCCTCGATGTCAATTCTTTTCTATCGTCTTTCTCGAGGTTGTGCTTCTGGAGAAACATCTGATTAAGGTTTCATTCACGGGTAGGCTCTGAGACAATCTTATGTTTCTATTAGTTATGGAGTCTGGGCACAGAGGTGCAGTGCTGGCTCTCGGTGGAGTCAGCATTTAGAATAAGAAAAGGGAAATTTTCATTTCTGGTCCTCCTTCGTGAGGCATCAGCGAGTGGGCGGTGGTAGGATAGCTTCTTCGTCAGATCTGGTGTGTGGTCTTTCAATATATCTGATTCGGGTATGGATGTGTTGTGGCTTAAGTTTGTGGTTTGGTGGCGTTTATCTTGGAGTTTCGGTGCACTTCTGCCTCTAATCAATGCTTGGAGAGCTCAGAAAGTTTCTTCAACTCGGATGCGTGTCTAGGTGTGCGGTTTTCCTTCCCATGTTGGTGATGTGGTCGCAAGCTCATTGAGAAGTGAAGGTATGTTACTTGTGTTGGTCATCTATCCGTAGTCAATATCACGATCCCCTGGTTTAGGAAACTATTGTTATAGCTAACACATAAGGCTAATGTATATAAAGTTTATTGCATTTGTCCATTATTTATACAATAAATATAGATTTTTTACATGGTATCAGAACACATTGGTAACCCTAATATTTCTATGGCCGCCATCTCCTCTCTTATTCTTCTTCTTTCTCGCCTAATCACCATTGTTGCTAATGCTGAAACTCACAATGCTACTCAATCATCTCTTCTCAACGTCAACATGGTTAACATAGCAAAACTCAACTCCACCAAATTCATGACATGGAGCCTTCAAATCCATACTCTACTCGACAGCTACGATCTCGTTGGTTGCATCAATGGATCTCTGTCTGTACCAGAATAGACTCTCACCTTCGACAACTAAAAAACACTGAACCTAAACTACATAAAATGGAGACATCAAGACCGTCTAATCTACAATTGTCTCATTAGAACACTTTCACCATAAATCCAAACTCTTGTCACCAATACCAAAACATCTGATGATGTTTGGAAATCGCTCAGTGCTACGTATGCAACTGCAAGCCAAGGCCATATCCAACAACTGCGATTGCAGCTCAAGCACTATACCAAATGTGACAAAAATATTAATGATTACTTGAGGGGTTTCACTAGTCGCTTTAACCAACTAGCGCTCCTAGGTAAACCGTTAGACCATGAAGACAAAATTGAGTACATCATTGATGGAGTCGCTGAGGATTATAAATTTGTGGCTCAGAAAGTTAAGGGTCGTGATACCTCACCCTCTGTTGTTGAGATTCATGAGAAACTCACCAAACAAAGAAGCAAAGTTGCTGACATTGTTTGTTCCTGCTTCAAGCTTTGTTTCGATCACTGCTGATAGACCATGTATTTTACCCAATTTTAACCATGGTTTATGAGTGTTTTAAGATATATTATTACTATATAGAATCTATTTAGAGTAATTACAGGTTCAAGTACTAACTAGAAGAAAGTGATGTATTTGAAGCTATTTGGAGACGTTTTGAGCTTTGGTGGATGGCCGATTATTTGTCAGAATATCGACCAATAGTTACCAAGGAATATCGATCGATAGTGAACTCCTCATATCGATCGACGGCGAAGCCACCCGAGAGTTAATAACAAATTAGAAGAATTAAAGTTTCATAAAAGTTTCAATAGTTACATTTTAAGTCCATGGCCGCCTGTTAAGCTATTTATTAGGGTTTTGTATCATTTTAGAGGCGGACTTGCCTAGAGACCTTTTTGGACCTAGTTTGGAGGAAGGAAGAAGCCACCATTGAAAGGAGAGAGCTTAGAATTGGAGAGAGATATCAACACTGCAAAACAAAGAAGATCTTGAACTCCCTTGCTTTTATTCATTTTGTTGCTTACTATATTTACTCATTTTATTTAAGTATTATTCAGACCATCATAACTATGTGTTCCATGAATATGTCTGAGTAATCCTTATTGTTAGATTTAAGTTTCTCAATAGATTGATAAATGTATTACTGACAACAACAATTTTTAGGGTGTTTGGAAATATAATTATTTCATCTAGTTATGCTTAAAGCTAAGTTTAGGATTGATCACCCTTTAAACTTAGATCTTAGGATTAATTGGGATCAAGCTATTGCTTAACTCAATACCTGGAAATAACTAGTATGATCTAACTGACTAGATACAGACGAGAGTTAGTCTAGTGAGTTAGAGAATTTAGATCAAACCTATCCGTAAAGCTTTCTGGAAGAAGTATCGATCGACGCACCGATAGCCCTGTCGATCGATATTTTGAAAGGTGCATCGATCGATATTAATAAAGAATTATCGATCGACACTTTCTCGTGATTAACATACGAGAGTTGAAATCCGAGATCCAGATTAGATAATAAGTTTGATTATATCTAAAGTTTGAATTCAAGAATGATTAATATCTATAAACCTTTAAAACCCCAAATTAAGTTTTACTTATCATAGCTGAGAATATATCTGAATCTAGCTATTTCTCCCAACTGTTAACAACCTCAAAACAAATCAATCGAGCTATATACTTGCTCACCACTCCATTAACTGCTTTAAAACTTATAAACCATTTAATCTAGATTTATTTCAAGACCATAATCTATTGTGTAATCCTAGAGTCTCTATGGATTCGATCCCTAAGTACTACATCCGAACCTCTTATTTGAGAGATTAATTAATTCCTTAGAGTAATTTGAGTGATATCAACTGCCATGGCAACAACTCGTCTAAAGCAGTACCAGAACAAACAGTATTGCAATAACAATAAAAAAAAATGAAGCACTAACAAGTCACAACAAGACATTAACAACAACTCAGCCAAGCAAGAAAATCTTCAATATAAAGGCCATCAGAGATGATGTCAAATATGTAGCATTTTTGGCCATAGCCCAAACGATGTCCTCAGCTGCTACAACAAAACAGTTCTAGCTAAAATTCATCTTCGTTTCATCCATGGCAGCCAAAATCTAATATGGTGGTTGCGTCTCATAACTCAACAAATGCATGGATGATGGCTTTGGAGAAATTCATCACCTCACTAGCGATCTAAACAACATGGCGCTTCATCAAGCTAACAATGGCAAAGACTTGATTCCCATTGGATATGGAACTGGTTTGTCAATCATCCACACCAATTCTCTTTCTCTTTGTTCTCAAACTCGAAACTTGATCCTCGATATTTTTTTGTACATTCCAAACATTAAAAAGAACATTATCACTGTCTATCGCATATATAATGCTAATAAATTTTTGGTTGAATTTTACTATGCTCACCTTTAGGAGAAGGATCTCAACTCGGCGGTTCCGTTAATCCAAGACAAGACCAAGGATGAGTTGTATGAGTGGTCAGCTCAACCTTCTACCATTTAGTGTTTCTTTGCCTCAACCACACCAAAAATAACCATGCATGATTGACAGTTTTGCCTAGAACATCCCTCTGCTTCTATTCTTAAAACCATTGTTTCCAGTTTTTCCTTATTTTTTGTGTAATATGTAACTCACAACTCTATATACTCAGGTTATGCTATCAACAAAACACAAAAATTATCTTTTTCCCAAAAATTTATTACATCATCTCGTTCCCTACAATATATATACACATACCTTCTAAGCTCTCCTAACATCTCAGCTGACGGATACAAGTATTACATCGTACTTATTGATCATTGTACCCAGTATATATCCAATAAAATAAAAGTCACATGTTTGTGACACATTCAAGACATTCAAATCCCTGGCACTTTAACATCAAGATTGAAGCGTTATACAGTGATAACAGAGGAGAGTTTGTAGTTCCACAAATGGTTCTAATATAAGCCGACATCTGTCATTTGACATCTTCACCTCAAACACCTAAGCAAAACGATATTTCAGAGAGAAAACACAGACATGTAGAGGAAACCGGCCTTACACTTCTCACTCATGGTGTGATGTCTCACTTATACTGGACCCTACAACATCCCCTTACCTTATCAACTGTCTACCAACCCCGATTCTCAAAATGGACTCTTTCTTTCAGAAGATATTTGGAACGCAACACAACTACAACAAAATCCGAGTCTATGGTTGTGTTTGTTTCCCTTGGCTAAGCCCATACAATGCTCATAAGATGGAAGAGAGGTCAATCCCATGCATCTTCTTCGATTATTCACCAACTCAAAGTGGAAACTTATATCTACAACCAAATACCAGACGAATCTATGTCTCTCGACATGTGAGATTCGACGAAAAAGCCTTTCCACTCAAAACATCTATGCTCATCAACCTTCCTCACAAAACCCAACTGATACTTCCATGCCCATACCATCACCATTGGTCATCATAATACCTAATCCGCAACCACTCCTAACACCAAAACCTCACCATCCACTCGTACATCAAACGGAACCAACAAACTTGAATTCTCATATGCAAGTACAAGAAACTTCACTGGCACTCATCAACTAAAGCCCCATCAACACATCTGCAACAACGCCGATAACTCAGACCACCTCGTCATCTTCACCAACTGATACAACACAGCCACATTCGGCTTCTTCATCTCACAACACTGCTGTTAGTGATCAACAAACATTAACTGCAACAAAATCAACGGACTCAACATTGCAACCTCCAGCGCAAATTAATCAGCATCATATGCTCACTAAAAGAAAAAATCAGATCAGCAAAACAAATCCTAAATACAACTATGCGGCGGCTCTATCACCGATCATCCCGACATAACCTAATACCATTACTCAAGCTTTGAAAGAACAAAATGTGGTGTGAGTAAATGTCTACAAAAATGGATGCACTTTCTCCCAACCATACCATTGATCTTGTACCAAGACAACCACATCTTAATGTAGTTGGTTGCAGATCGATCTACAAGAACAAATTTCATACAATTGGAACTCACAAGCATTGCAAATCTAGACTTGTTGCGAAAGGTTACAATCAGGAGTTTGGACGAGATAACACTGAAATATTTAGTCCAATAATAAAGACTATGACTCTCCGCCTTGCTCTTGATGCCGTTTTAAGCAATTCAATAACTTGATGTTAACAACGCTTTTCTTCAAAGAACCTAGACATAAAATGTATATATGGAGCATCCTCTAGGTTTCATTGACACTGACATACCAAATTATGTTTGCAAACTGAAGAAAGAGATATATTGTGACACCTCTGATCGTAGATGACCCGAAATGAAACGGTCGATGTTCATGTTCCTCGATGATCGATCCGAGGTTCTAAAAATACATCTGATTGCCTTAGACCAACAACCAAAGAACACCAATGCTCCAATCGTATATCACTCTAGGCTTCTCAACCCGAAAAAACCAATATATGATTGTTAGTTCGTCCGAACATGGACTAATATCATATGGAAACCGTACTGTAAAAACATTCTTTATATATCGTTCAAAAGCATCTTACAAATTTTGTTATAAATTAACCTCGAGGTTTTCGGTCAACAAATCTTATACATAAGAAATATCAAAAAGACTTTGCAAGGATAATAAAACTACCGCTGGAAAATATTGTTCCTTCCGGTCCTAGAGTAAGGTATCCCGCCAATTGGTTACATGTATCACAAATGTGTCATGAGTAACTAGTTTACTTAGTGAGCATAGTCCCACACCCCAACGTATATTAATAATATCTCGAGCAATCAACTCCATTTGTATGTACTGGAAATATATTCCATAACTAATAAAAAAACATATATAAGACCTATCATTCCATCGACGTTAATCTTATCTTAAAGATCACCTCTACGACACCCGCTATTCACTCATACTTATTATATATATATATATACTAAACTCGGAAAACCACCAAGGCTAACTGAGCTTAGAGGGAAATAAATATAACCACCATCTCCATTAGATATTCCAATATCGAACATCTAACGCTGCATATGCAGTTACACGGCCTCCAGGGTGCGACCCCATCATCGTGTCTTCGTTACCTTGTTCTGTATCGCGGTAAATTTCGGAAGAATGAGTATACAATAAGACTTCACATATTTATACTCATATATTAATAATATACATATATATTAATACCTGAGAAAAAGTACTAAGGTTCGGAATAAACCTATACGACCATTCATAAATATTTATTAAGTGCTTATATTAAATAAACACCTCACCAATTCAATATTGATCAAGAGACAAAACCTATCAATCATCTACATTCAGTACGTTCAATAAAAAAATATTCATTCACTGCTCATCAACCATCTATCTAGACTCTGCTTTGATTATATGAGATTGGCTAAGGAAGACTAGACTCAAGTTTAAGCTAATCACACTCCACTTCCCGTACACTTCAGATTCAAAACGACAACCAATAAGGATCCGGTTGATCCTACCATTGTCCTACACCAACAAGGGGTAAGAAATCAAAATGGTTGGAGCGGACTGGTACAGCAAGGTGTCTCAGCCTTCTGACCCAATCAACTCACAGCTTGATAAACTCGGTTGGATTCTTCTTTAAGTTGAGAAATCTCTTAACCTTATGCTGTCTCACATGACCAGACTGAAGTAAGATGATGAAAATTAAATCACCCATGACCAGACTGTCTAACAGGACGTCCAGGAGGAGAGATGATAATAAGTTGCTTCAGGTCAGGGTTTTCTCTTTACACAAGGCAAGGCTGAGAGAGACATGTGGTGAGCTGCTTCATCACTCTCAACAGCCAAGCAGTTCTCCTTTCCCTCACATGTAGAAAGCTGCAAGCAGCTGAAAGTATTCCCGACCAGTTCTCTATTAAGTTTTCACGTCCATCGGTTCTCATCTTGGTTTTGTATAAACTCGTCCAACTTAAATAAAACCTGACCATAAATAATTAACACTCGGCCATAACTATCAAGGAAATATCTTTCGGCCACAAGACAGTCCCTTCGGGACATTAATTCACCGGGTCAATTTTTAATTATGGTCCAACCAACTCCAAACTGGTCGAGCGGGATTTTTCTCGACCAAAGTCCTATCCGCTCGTGAGGGGTTTTACATATACAGACTCAAACAAGCTCATAGCGCGTGGTACACAAAGCTTTGTAACTTTTTGTTGAGTCTCAGATTCTGCAACTCTTAGCTGATACTTCACTCTTCGTTCTAAACTGGGGTACAGAAATCATCTATCTCCTCATCTACGTAGATGGTATATTAGTCACAGGAAATACTGCATCCGGAATTAAGCGGATCCTTTAATTACTAACTGATTAGTTATCAGTTAACGATGATGAGGATCTAAATTATTTTCTTGGAGTCAAAGTTCACCAGACATCGAAATGTCTTCATCTCAGCCAACGAAAATACATACTCGATCTACTGCAAAAGTATAATATAACGAATGCCAAACCAGTAACGACGCATGTGGCATCTTTTCTTTGGAACAATGCTTTCTGGCCCGTCATATTTCAGAAAACTCATTGGAATCCCTCAGTATCTTCTATTCACCAGACTTGACATCGCTTATGCAGTCAACAAGCTCTCTCAGTCCATGCATAAACCTATCGATGATCACTGGCAAGTAGCCAAACGCATATTGAGATATCTAGCTGGCATGCCCACCCTTGGCATCTTCTTCTTTGCTACTAACAAACTGGTTCTCCATTGATACTCAAATGTAGATGGAGCGGGCGACTCATATGATTTTGTCTCAACAAACTCCTACATCATTTACCTTGGACATCATCTGATATCATGGGCTTCAAAGGAACAGAACGGGGTAGCTCGTTCTTTTATTGAAGCAACTTTTATTGAAGCAAAGGCTGAGCTGTTGCTAATGCTACCTTGGAAATTACATGGATCTGCACTCTCCTTAGAGAACTTGGAATTGGACTGCCTTTATATTCTCTACTACCCTGTGATAATGTTGGTGCCACTTTCTTATGCGCAAATCATGTTTTTCACTCGCGGATGAAGAACATTGCTATTGACTATCACTTCGTACGTGGACAAGTCCAAAAAGGTGCTCTAGAAGTATCTCATGTCAACACACGTGATCAACTAGCTGATGCTCTGAAAAAACTACAGTTATGTGTGCGCTTCTTAGAACTACAAAACAAGATTGGAGTTACTTCGGACACTCTATCTTGTGGGACATGTTGGAGATATGATTGTGATCTCCGTATATTACGTAGTCAAGATCCAATGTTTTAGGAATCAATTGTTATTAGCTAACACCTAAAGCTCATGTATATAAGGCAGATTGCATTGTACATTATTTACACAATCTATTATATTATTTGAGAAGTAATTTTGCTGATAATTCAAATTATCTATAATCTTAGACTGAATCATTAGCTTTAATAAGAAAAAATTAATCATTAATTTTAATAAATATTTTCGTAATTATCTCCATAAAATATCTGTCATTATATTTAATATAATTAATTAATGGATATTAACTTATGATGAGTCATTAATTTTAAATGATTTTTCTAATTTGTCAAGTTCTTCATAATTTTAGGATGATAAATTAGCTTTAAAAAACAACTTTCTGAATCATTAATTTAAAAAATGTTTTTAGTAATTATCTTTATATATATATATATATATATATATATATATATATATATATATATATATATATATATATATCATTATATTCAATATAATTAATTAGTGGATGTTAACTTAGAATGAGTCAGGAATTTTTATAAACAATATTCTAAGTAATTAATCTTAATAACCAATTTTTAAGGATTATATATGTATATTTGTCATTATATTCAATATAATTAATTAATGATAAACAGTACGTACATAAGCTCTCAGGAAAAATAATATTTTCTTTCAATGAAATATTTTTAAGAGGAAACATGTTTGAAATGGATATTATGATCTATGATTACTATGAGGCTTTTATGTGGTTTAGTGTAAAAATAAATAAAAGATTTTTAAATACCAATGTATTAATTATTTATGTTGTGTTGCCATAGAAAAATTTCAAACTACATTTTAGAGCACCACCTATTTTATTGTTAGAACTTATTTATAACAAAGATGAAAAGAAGAATCACTGAATAATAAATCTTGAATTTTTGAAAGATCTAACATCTAAATATTCTTAAGAACACTATCTAAACAAAAGTAAATTTTAAAACTACTGAACTAAAGCTAAACCAATCATAATTATAAAAACATCATCACTTTTCAATCTTAAATTAAATTTCACTAAAGTCAATCCATTAACTCAATCAAACGTAAAATTATACTTTCGAAAAGAATAATTATACATAGATAGTGAGAAAAATAAAGTCACCCAACAAGCAATCAAAAATTGGTTAAAAACACTAATAAATTATTTAATAAAATAATTAATTGAATATTTTATCTAATTAAATATTTTAGATTTAAATACAAAATTTATAAATTAACATAAAATTGGATATATATATTAGTCTATAAAAGGTGCAGAATTTCACCTAGTTAATATAGATTCTTTCAATCTCGACGCGGTCTCAGTGGTCTATCTTTCCTATGTCCTCCTCTACTCGGTTTGGTTCAAGATCTCCACTGATACTTGGCAAAGTTTTTTGGAGTCTTGCTCTTGGTTCTTATTATGTCAACTTTTTCTGTTTGTCACCGGAGCAATCTTCAGTCTTGGTGAAATTCATCGTCTTTTGAATCTTGGAAGCGAGACAAAGATTTGGTAACTTCGAACGTTTTTAGTTTTCAGACTCTCCTCTGTGACTCCTTTTGGCATGTAAACATAACCCAGTATATTGGTTGATCATTTGTCTCCCTTGGCAGTGTTGTTCACTGTTCCTATTGTATGTCTCAAGAGCCTACTCTGGTTTTTCAAGCAGTCGTGGTCTCAGGCCCGATTTTTGTTCTTTGTTCTTTTATGTCGCTTGAAAGGATATGGTTTGCGCTTTGGTCATCGTAGCCATCAGGTATGGTTATTGGATTTCTTTTCTTTTTGCGCTTCATAGACTATGGAATCTTCGACTATGAGGAGAGTGGGATGCTTTTGGCTCTTACTCGGATTAACTTGGGTGCAGTGGTAACGACGAAAGGATCTGCAGTTGCGCGCGCAGCTTGGTTATGTCGTCTGAATAATTAAATCTACCAAATTCATTATTGTACCTATCTTTTGCTATACTCGAGTTTGTAAGGTCTTGTAATGATGCTCTTTGGGGAAAATATTAATATATATCTTTCAGTTTTGAAAAATATAGCATCTAATGTTCTAAATTTAAAATATTCAGTAGCAATCTCTCTTGTTAAAACATAATCATTTTTTTGGACCCAACTGGTTTTTGTAAATTTTAAAAATAAATATACTTTTCTAATATATAGTTAAACCCACCCTTATTTAGTTATTACTCCCTCCCTTTAATTTCTACTATTGTTATTGTATGGGGTTGGAATCGTGGACTACCTATTTTAGAAATAACATGTTAAACATCAGTAGTATGCAAGAACATTATGTTAAAGCAGTATGAAAATATGTAGGGTTCAATAGATTATGTCATATTTATAATACACGAGAGTTAACATTATGACATCCCTATTATTTAAAATCCAAATCGAAATAATCATGTTAGGACAAAATATACATAATATCGATAGGTTTATAAAGTAACTGGTTCACGAATTCAAATGTTTTTTTAAATCTGATAAAGTAACTTGTTTTTCGCTTGTCCTTACAGTTACATGGTTTGGATTCGAGTAACAGGGAGACTTCTTAGCCGGATAATTTTCGATTGGCAAAACACTGTTACAAGGATGCAGTGTGGTCGTGGCTCTAATCTAGATAAAGTTTTGGAGAGAATGGCTTTTCAAATGACTATATACCATATATGGCAAGAGAGAAACGCACGAAGGCATGACAAAGCTTGGATATCGATGGAAAAACTAGCACATCAGATTATAAAACTATGAGAAACAAAATCTTATCTCTTAAATATTTGTATGAGAGCAAGTTGGAAGGTCTGGTGTGGCGTTGGTTTGAAGTCACAAGCTGAATTTCAGTTTTGTTTAATTCATTCATAGGTTTTTTCATTTAAATTACCGCTTAGAAGGTAGCTAGTTAAGTGCAATTCATCATGTAAATTCCTATTCTTTGTTTATTATCAATAAATTTGAAATTTCATCAAAAAAAATTGTCAAGTTTATCTTTTTTCACTTGGTCAACAATTGTAATGCTATGAAAATACACAAATAATATAATTTTAATGTTGGAACATAAGAGTATACCTACATAGGGGGTGGAAATGGGATGTGAATTTGTAATAATTGTTAAAATTCCCAAATTCTACTTTTATTGGTTAATTAATTTTTACTTTCTTATTAAAATCTAGTATTATTGGTTTTATGATTATTTAACGATTTTATAATTCCATCAAATCTAGGGTTTTGGTACTTGAATTTTAGACAATTTTATTCTTAAAAAACAATTCAAAAATCTTGCATATATTCTCTAGATTCTTAAAATCATTATACTAAAAAACTTTTATTTTTTTTAAATACGAAAAGCTCTTTAAAATTCTTTACAAATTTAGAAAATCTCTTGATTTTTATAATCAACTATTTCTACATAAATTCTACTCTCACTAACCGTTCCATAATTTCTACTAAAATAATCGATAAATTCTGTAATAATTTTTTAAAATTACGTAACAAAATAATGTACAAAAGAATTCAAAACACAAACTCATATTAACGTTGTATTATAACTAAACGCAATCCGCGTTTCGTAGCAGCACGGATCATGATCTAGTATATATCAAGATTACAAAGATTCTATTACTTTGTGTATTTCGAATGATTCTAGATACATATACAAAAAGTGCGTTAAGAGCATCTCCAAAAGAAACTCTATAACTTCAAATATGAAGTTTATTGCTTTCCAAAAAAGAACTTTAAAACTTCAAATGATCTGTATTTGAAGTTTCACTACTCAAAACTTCATATTTTATTTGCATTTTGGTTCCTACAATACACATCACATTCATGATCCATAAACATTTTCTCGTTTATTGCTTTAATCCTTAAAAAATTATATCTCATAAATATTTTAAATTTTGTTTACAGAATTTAAGTTTTACACATAAAATTAAATAAAACTTTAAAATATGATTTAAAATATTTTAAATTAGATTTAGACAACAATAATATACAAAAGAAACTTAACAAAAAAGCTTTTAAAAATTACACGAAGCTATAACAATTACACAAATTTAAATATTACAATAACACTAATAGTCAGGTAAGTTTGATCCGGAACCTTCAAAAATTTCAAATATTGTCTCTTTTTTTTGTAAATAAAGATGGTTGTTGTTGTTGTTGTTTTTGATGTCTTTTTTTGTACAATTCTTTCTTGTTCATATCGAATATATTCATGAGTATTAATATCATCAATAAAAATTAGTCTTTTAACAAAATTTTATGTTTCTCTTTTACTTTATTGTTCTGATCTAATGTATTTACAAATGTTCATACCACTTGGTTTCAATAACTTTCTTAATCTATAAAGTAAAAATGAGGAGAGCTATTTTTACTTCAAAATGGACTAGTAGATCATATATGCATTACGAAAATTATTTTATGGAATAATATAGTATTTTGTTTGAAGTTTAAGATTAATTAAGGTATTTTATTTAAAATTTTAGGTTTTAATATAATATTTTATTAATTAATATTGTTGTAATATGTTTATATATGTGTTAGTTATTTATAAAAATTATATGAATTCAAATTAGTTATGAAAAATATAAGAACCATATTTTAAAATACAAATAGTTTTGAAGTTGAGTTTGAAGTTTTTTTTTTGAAAAAAAATACCCTTAAACTTTAAATATATAATTTTGAGAACTTCAAAATAGTATTTGTTTTTGGAGATGCTGTTAAGAATCAAAACTACTAATTTAGCTAAGCGCGTATAGCATAGACAAAAATATTCTACTATATAAAAGGGACTAAATTCAAGGCTTTTGGGACTATCCACCTCAGCCAAAATATTCTCATCCAAAAAGAATTAGAAATATATGTCATTTAGAAGATAATTAACTAACATACGACTTTTGATATTTCTAGAAATTTCAAATTTGTAACTGCTAATTTATTAATAGAATCATATATCTATATTGAATTATGTTATATTTTTAATCGTTAGACTTCAAGGGTAAATAAATTGTTAATTTATAATATATATAGTTTATAACTTTATATTGTAGTTATAAATAAAGAGAAAATAACCGGGGAGGGTGAAGAAGCTCATGTAAAATTATGTAATTAAAATGGTAAAATAGTGAGTATGATGAGGTGAATCTAAGAAAATTTGTTGTACAAATTATGGTGCTTTCTTCGTCCACTATAATGATTTAAAATAAAATATATATTCACACAAATAAGTCAATATTTGTTGTTTTTTTTTTGTAAGATGTTAAGATTATCATTTTCTGAAAGGTTACACTGTTGTTTTTAAACAACTTATTACAGCAAGAAAACAAAAACAACCAACAACAACTCAAGGTAAAAAAAGCCGTAAGGAAGTCTTATACAAAAAAAGATAAAAAGAAGTAGAGAAGAGGAGAAAGAAGAACTTGCCGGGTAACAGAGGAGACAGTCACGCATCATATGGTCGAGAGAGGCAAGGATGACTGATGAAGGTGAGGAGACAGCTGTGAACACACGAGCATTACGCTCTTTCCACATCAGGTAGATGGCTGACTGAAAGTAGAGCTTGATGACTGGAGTAGCATGTGCATCTGCGTTGACGCGAGGTTGATTGATCCAGGCTGCAACAGAGTGTAGATCAGCCGGAGGAGAAATCCAATTTCAGCAGCAAAAGGCTCCCATATCAAGCGAGAGAAAGAGCACTCAAAGAAGAAATGATGGTGAGTCTCTATTTCCATATTACAAAGGACACACGTTCCTGAGACATTTAACCTCCAACGCCTCAAGCGATCCTTGGTTGGCAGTCTTCTCCGCAAAGCCAGCCATGATATAAACGCATTACATGGAATATATTCCTTGAACCAAATAGTCTT
Source organism: Brassica napus (assembly GCF_020379485.1). Lineage (NCBI taxonomy): Eukaryota > Viridiplantae > Streptophyta > Magnoliopsida > Brassicales > Brassicaceae > Brassica > Brassica napus. The sequence continues at coordinate 17,862,561 of NC_063439.1, forward strand.
GTGCCAATATTTGTTGTTGATAGTGTTTATATTCTTTTCTGACATTAGTATCCATATTTTTTAGTAAACTTATCCAAAGAGATTAGTTTGTGGAGATAACCAAACGAGGATTATAGTGTTTACTTTGGAAAAAATAATAGGTTGAATGATAGATGGCGTGCGTGCTTTTTCACATGGAAATCTGCACATATATTAAAATTGTAAGATTTGAATCATAGAGAAAATATAGTATATATGACTGAAGTTGGGCCATTCCGAAACTAAAGATGGCTAAAAATTTTCTTTGTCAAAATGCATAGATGTGAATCTTATATGAATAGAGTTTTCCATTGCTTATAGCAGTGTAATAAACTCCGTGTGTAAAGGAGAAAAAATGTTATATAAGTGAAAACAAAAATTATGAATTTTTTTCTTGTGCCTATAGGCTCTTCGCAATTTGAAGAAGAAAGAACATATTGTGTGAAAATCTTTGGCTCGGTCAAATTTTATCCAGTTGTTTATAAAATTGTTGTTATCTGATTCATGTAATTTTTCAGTGTTGATTTAAAAGCCCAAAAAATCCATCTATACTGACTTTTTGATATTTTTTTCTGTGATTTGAATTTAAAAAGAGATAAAACTTTCGATAAGTTATGTAAACTCAGAACAAGTATTTAGCTTTAGAAAGCATTTACATGTTTTAAACTTATAATATATACATATATAATGTTTAAAATTATGCATATAAAACCTGTGTAAAATGTGCCTGAATATGTTTCTCTTCTTTAATGTGTTAATCGTACTATATATAACATTATTTTAAAATTCAAAAAGTTTATGTCACATATAAAAAACCATCAATAAAAAATATAATTCTCCATCTACAACAAGAAAAATGAAAAATTATAAACATATAAATTTAAATTAAAAAAAAACTAACATTGGAAAAACAAGAAGTTCATGTAAAAAACAAAACCGACAAATAATATTATAAATAAAATAAATTTATAAAACACAATTCGCGCGAAACGCAGAAAAAATCTCTAGTACATGTAACAAGAAGTCGCATGGAAACACAGTTTACGATAAATTGACAAAAGAAAATTATTACTAAATAATGAGTGTCGGCGTCAATAAACGCGTTGATTAATGTGAACATTAGTTAATTTTCTTGGCTGCCACTGAAGCATACTTATGTTGAACGTAAACTGGTTTATGTTGATTCGAATCAGACGGATGAAAGGAAAATGGTTAAAAGATACTCCTTCTGTTTTTTAATATTATATATTATAATTTTTTCACATATTTTAATGAAACACATTAAATTTACATAATTTTTTATGTTTATCTTTGTTCCATAATTTTAAACCAATAAAAATTTAGTAAATATAATTAAGTTTTTGAAATTTACAATTAGTTAATAAAAAATGTTTTGAAAATGTAAAAAATAGATCTTTTTATAACAAATTTTTTTTCTAGAATATATAATATTAAGAAACAGAGGGAAATGATTTACACCAATTGTTATAAATTTAAACGAAACGGATGGCAATCATTTCTAGAAAACAGAGAGTTTATAACCATTTATTATAAACTGCTGGTTAAAGTCGCAAAAGTCTGCTCAACAACCAGAAAGTGTTATAAAAAGGTGGATTAATTTGATGGAAAAGTAACAAAACCATTATGATTACTCTTGTAACAAAGGACAGTGGTGACGCACTAACGAGAAGTGAAAGATGCTAATGACATACTAAAATAATGTACATTTCATAGTTTAAAGAACATACGCTTTACGGAAAAATCGATCAATTCACACATCGATAGACAATTGCAGTTTCGATCGGTACATAAATACGGATTCGGTACTAAAACATACATCAACACATAATATATACAAATTTCATATACAAACAAAGATAATTAAGTTTATACATACATTGACCGTATGTAGATTAAATATATTTTACATTTTAAATAATTAATCTCACTATAAAAACAGCTAAACTGGAGTTTTTTTAGAGGTGCCATATAGGAAAAAAAATTGAAAACCAATCTGCCATGTTATCCCGGACTGGGCTTGAAAGACCAACTTTCGCAATCTATTATTACTAAATTTCAGAGTCTATTTACACCATTCTCAGCATTCCATTTTAACAGCCCATTATTATTCAGATACTAAAGGCACTAACCCATTATTACTCATATACTAAAAGCCCTAAAACATAATCCCTAGTTAATTAATACTAAAAGCTCTAAAACATATAATTCCTTAAAAACTAAAGATCACTCATCCTCACCCTAACCCTAATCACCGACTCCATCTCATCGTGATTCTCTTCATCTTCAACTTAAATATTATCATTTTTGAATGAAAACATTATTATTATTGAAATATTAATTATTTATCCTAAACTCTAATAAACAAAATATACAAGTTGTTAATGCACTCTATTGTTTGCAAAAAAGTTTTTCATATTATTTCCCTTTTTCATTTAATGCACAAATACAAATGTAGATTTTTCTTTTATCTAGAAGATGTTTTTTAATTTAACATACAAATTATAAACCGTTTGACCATCTTTATCATAAATTTGGTTATATATATATATATTTAGTTTTAATATATTATTCATTATTTACATCTTATTAGTTTTAAACCATACAAAAACATATATTAATTGCATATTTTAAAACTTACTTTATATTTTAAAACGATTAAAGTCACAATGACCAATTATTTTCCAGCACCACCAAAAACTCGAAAAATCCTATACAACCGAAATTTTATTTCCATATATTATTAAATTTTATTTGTTTATAATATGTTATAAAAACAAAACAAAAACAAAATTGTGATAAAGAAGGAAAGTTTTGATAGAATGACCAAAATGTTTCATTTAATAGGTAAAATGACCCTTATACCCTAGATATATAAAATTTAATTAAAAATATTAAAAAACATTAAAATAAAAAAATAATTAAGTAATAGTCTTAGATTATACGTTTTCAAAATACAATTTTTTTAAATAATTTTTTTACTTGATTTTTTAATTGCTATTTTTCTCTATTTTTGTTTTCAATTTATCTTTTTGTAATTCTAGCCGAAGTTCACAACAAGTGGAGCGACAACCTCGGACATCAACCAATTATCGCTAGGATCATTAGGATGTGTCCCATCACAAATCACACAAATAAAAATGCTTTCCTAAGAACAACTTTCATTTATCTAGACATATAGGTTTGTCTAAAAAATACTTACTTTTAATTATTCCAACAACATTTCAAATAATTGCTTTTAACCACTCAACAAGAACAAAAAATGGAAGGGCGGGTGCCTATTTCTACGTCTGACACAATGTACCAACGGTTCGAGGAAGGGAAAATTTATCACATTAGATATTTTAATCTTCTTCCCAATAACCGACGGTACATGCTTACCGTTCAACCATACATAATCAATATCAATGAGACAACAATTATAACACTGATTCAAGAAAACATTTCACCAGATCCTTCATACATTTTCCGGCCCCAACGCTATCCCCAGTTGTTCAGCTTAGCAAGTGCAACCAACTTCCTTCCAGGTCAAAAAAAACCCATACCTATCACACATACAAATAAATTCTCTATTTTTTAACAAATTATTCCCACAGATGTTGTTGGCCGCATATGCCTCTTCCAAGGAAGTGATTTATATAACCACAACACAGATACAAAAATCATTATTGGATTGCGTTAAGCAATAAATATATAATACAATATTTTTTTGTAGATCCAAATTGGTCCGTCTAACTATATGGGACAATGAGACGGCCAATTTCAGAGAGTTAAATCACATATCTACCAGGAAAAACTAAATCGTAATCATCATAAATATCATTCCAAGGTTATATGAAGGTAATCAACTAAACATAAGGTTTATGTCTAACTAAATGCTTACAAATATTTCACTTTTCAGGGAAACTATCACTCACAACCACACCAGGATCGCGCTTTTACTTTGACAACGACATAGATATCATACAACGCTTTCAAAAGAGGAATAAACTGCTATCCTAAGCCTGATGGCATACCTCCACATGGGATCAAACCACAAGACGGAAACCGACACGAGTCAACTGTTTTAAAATTTAAATTTCAATGCAAACAACCATATATTTTTCAAACTTACTATTGTTTAGAAAACAGAAACTGATCACCGCATCTCATTCAAACAAAAACTCTATGGTTAATTCTACAACGAACCTAGGTTCAATATCTGATACTTAAAACTACAAAAATATAAAAATTTACTTTAATAAAACATATTATCCCCGCGGACCCCGGCTCTAGTAAAAAATAATAAAATTAATTTTTAATCTGTCCATAGGAATCAAACCTAGGTTCAAACAAAATTAAACCATATGCTCAACCACTGTACCAAATCAGATTATTGGTTTTGTTATCTTTGTGTCATATTTATATCTAATATGTTTTATTCATATATTTCTAATGATCTAGAATTAGTTCCACGAATATATAAATTCTAAGTAATTGTGATTAATTAACTTAATTATTCTTATTCTGTTTTTTTTTTAAATCAGAATTTCAGAATAAAAATTTTAAAAATCAAAAAGCATTCAAAATTTAAGAAGAAAATATGAAAAATACAATTTTTAAAAATTGATTTTTTTCTAAAATTGTATAGTATTAAAGTAGAATCTCTACTAGAATTATGTCCTTACCTTTTGAAATTATTTACAGTGTTATGTCACTCTTTTATTTAGACTTTTAAAATTTATTTTGCCACCTATTACTCATCCAGTCAGTTTATCCCATTTTAAACCATTTAGAAATCTCAACAAAACTAAAGGCCCATCTAGACCACTCGATTTTCTTGCTCAATAGCTCATTTTTAATTGGTTCTGTTAGTTTCCTATCGTAAGTGATTTCCTTTTTTTATTTTTGGCAAAATGATGTCTATATATAAAGGGCTTATTTGTGATATAACCAAAAAAAAAGTAAAATTAATTTTGTAGAAAGAGGTTAGAGAGAGATAGGAAGAGAGAAGAGGAGAGAGGATGTGATTTTGGTTATATAATGAATTATGGGTTTTTGTTTGGTTATATCACCTAATTTTCCATATAAAATTCAAAAACAACCAATTTTTACTCAGTAAACAAATATGTATTCTAATCCCCAAACCACAAAATACATACCCTAATCCATTTGTATAACATTATGCTACTTTTTGATGTACATCATCACAACTCTGTTTCGAACAAAGATAAACCTGAAATTTTTTTTTAATAAAAAAGTAATGTTTAATATTTGTGTTGACTATAATTTTCCTAGATAACTTAAGCAACTAATTATACCATTTTAATTGTAAACTAAATGGTCTTGACGGCCCAATGGTCTTGAGGGAGCTTTCGGCCCAATAAGGATCCGAGTTCGAATTCTCCTAGTCATCGTCGATTAAAATGAGGTAAAAAAGGCAGCCCTCCAGAATATCTTCTGCGGAGGTGTACTTAGACGCTAGTCGAGTTTTCTCTGGGGTGTCCAGATTACATGGATTATCAAAAAAAAAAAACTAAATGGTTAAAATATTTCTGTTAATTAGTATATTCTCCTATATATTGAATGAGAAGTCAATTAAGTGATTTTTTGCTTATGTGTCAATCATAGAGAGAATTTAAGAAAAAATGTTATAACTTGATTGGTTGAGAGAGTTTCAATTATTTTAATTTGATTTAAAATATAAGGTAAGTCTAGAACTAATTAGTGTCACTTACCAAATAATCTAAATGATATTACAAATAATAATTTATAGTAACTAATTTTCAAAATTATAAAAAGTGTAATAATGCTTGATTAATTTCTATTGTATCTATATACAACATAAAATAATTAATAGAACACAATTTATCGAAATCGATATAACGATTTAATATTTTTTAATATAAAACATTATATTCACATAGTATTATAATAAGCATTAATTAATGTATTACAATGTCCATATGTGTCTTATAAGTCTTTTATTAAAAATATTATAAAATTATTTATCAGGGCTTACAAAATTATTTTATCATAATTTTAAATTATTTATAAGAATTTATAAAACATTTATGAAAAATATAAATACGCATATATATTTAAAAAAGTCACTTAAGTGACTTTGGCTTACATGTCGATCATTTGTGAAGTCTTAAGAAAATTGTAATAATTTTTTTGGTCGATAATTTTTAATTTTATTTATTTTAGTTTAGATTGGACGGTTAATTAATAGAACACAATTTATAGAAATCAATATAATGATTTCATATTCATATAAAAATTATAATCATATATTTTAATATTATTAATCTCTTATATCGTCCATATATGCTTTATAAATAATTAGGTTTCAAAGATTGGCCGAATTATATTGAACGAAACATGTGAGAACTTTGATTAAAAATTATTTTGCATTTAAATAAATTAAAAAGTGAATAAGGTAATGCTATGATTGAAAAGAATTATAAGATGGAGTTTTAGTTTATTGATTGTATAATATGTATTTCTATTTAGAGAGAAAAATAAATATTTGACAAAAAATAAGTAAAAATTTAGGAAAACATTAGCAAAAATTAATTAAAAAAAATAGGCTGAAGAATATGTATAATATATGTAGGAGAAGTAAATATTGTATTTAAATATATAATTTCATAAACATTTGTTATTACTAAATATTTATCAGTTGTTTTTACATCAAATTTATGGAAAATTTTCGAAATTTTATATATAATATATATTTATATAATATTTATATCTACGAATTCGCGGACAACCATCTAGTATATATATAAAGTACAAAGTATGAAAATTGATAATCTTATATAATAAAACAGGGTTTTCTCTCACCTCCTTGCGCCACGTCAGTACAGTGGGAGGGGCAAATCCCGACACGTGTTGCCATACCAAAGCCTCTGCGATTTGTTTACTTCAGCTGTTCTGTAATTGAGTGTTTGAGAGCTGGGCTTTTATTAAAATGAATAGGTTAGGCCCGTACCTTTAGCCCATTTAGAGACTCAATTGATATTAAGGTTCGTCGTCGTCTTCCTCTTTCACATGCGACCTCCGCGTTGATCCGAAATCTGTAACGTCTCCCCGAGGCAGGATGACTTTTTGGTTATCTTGATAAAGTATCTGAATACAATAAGCTCCATGTAACCAGGTCTGATCCTTGATCAAAACTCCTGATTGTTATTATATTAATTCCATTATCAACTTTCGTTCCTATCATGAAACCAACGAAAAGGTTTCAATCGCAATCATCGCCACCATGACTGTGCTATCATCTACAGATCGAGGTTCGCTATCATCTCTTTTCTCTAATGGTTTGCATGTTGCGTTCTCATGATTCATCTATTTTCGCTTGCTGGTTTGATCTTTTGTTATCTTGTCATGTTTCATTTCTGGAGAATTGGTTGAGTTTTCATTCGTCGATCACCTGATATACCAAGTAATATGATTGGTTCTGTCAATGAAATTGTGTTTTTGATTCCGAGAATTTTGCGATTTCTAATTCTTAGATTGCTTTCATTTGTAGATCATACAAGGGATTCATGATTGCATAGACTTATGGAATCAGAACTGTATAGGAAATGAAATCTTATTGAGTTTGTGAATGAATTGTAGATAACGCTGAGAAGAAGGTGAAGAGTTCGTATTTTGATTTGCCGGCTATGAACGTATTCGTTGCATTTCCTCAAGCAACTCCAGCCTCTAAGTTCCCAACGTGCAGTAAGGATTTTTTTCAGAGAATATACATTTTTTGTTATGTTTTGTTGTGCTTTTGCTTCAATCTGTGTGTTTGTATACTTTATTACAGCTTCAGACTATTATCATTTCAGTGAACTATTGACTCCAGAGGAGCAGGCTGTGCGGAAGAGTGAGGGAGTTCATGGAGAAAGAAGTTGCCCCCATTATGACAGAGGTTTGTCTATCTTTGTGTTTGTTTGTTTGTTTACTTTGATATTATCATTGCGTGACATCATCCTTCTTTCTTTGATTTTTACTCATCAATACTGGGAGAAGGCAGAGTTTCCGTTCCATATCATTCCAAAGCTTGGAGCTTTAGGTGTTGTTGGTGGCTCTATTAAGGTATGTTGAAATGCTTTGTTTCTATTTTTTTTTTATATGTGGATGGAAGATTCGTTTTTTAATTTGGTCGGGCTTATTAGGGTTATGGCTGTCCTGGCCACATCACAGCCAATGCCATTGCAACAGCAGAGATATCTAGAGTTGATGCAAGCTGTGGGACTTTTAATTTGGTCCTTAGCTTGGAGAAGGTTCCATCTCAAGACATAGACTGATATTCAATTAATGATCCCACATCAATCAGCTAAAGACCTGCATGTATATCTTCATTATCTCATTTGTTATTATAACAGATTGTGGAGTTCCTTGGCACTGGAGAAGTTGTTAGAATTAAAACTACTAATGGGTGGTGCCTGCCCGTGGATTCTCTTCCTTCACATGTTCATTGTGCCATAACGCCAGCGCAGTTGGGGGATCTCAGTTTATCAAACTTTAGGTTCTAAACTCATCACTACCAAACAATATCAACACTGTTATGCAGGTACCTAAGGATGTCTGCACCGTCAAGAAGCCTCACAATGGTTAGCTTCGCATCATTGGGAGTGTCCAAGCCTAATGCCCATTCATGCTCCTTTTGTTTCTAATTTTCTTCTAAGTTTGAATAACATGTTTAGCAAGTCCCTTCCTCTCTGAATTTTTTTGTGTGGTCAACTTTTCGGAATATTTTCTATGTTTAATCTTCTCAAAAATTTCATTTTGCTTTGCTTGGTCACTTAAAAGTCTATTGGGCCCAATCTTAATTTATAAAAAAAAACATAATTATGAAATCTCAGTATATCTTTCATTTTAGGCCAAAAAACCATGCTGCATTGTTATTTTTCAAATGACAAACAGATGCTGAGTTTGCAAACGAACTTGAGGAAAGGATGGGCCCCAGTAAGATCATAAGAACGAAAACCTGACTTAAATTTCTTACCGATTAAACAAAAATAAGTTTTTTTTATAAACCTAACAAAAATAAGTTAAATTAGTGGAAGCTTCATTATATATGATTCAATTGGTTTAAAAAATAAGCATCCTAAGAAAACTTTAAAATAAATAATACAAATATCGTTTCTTAATTAAAAAATAAGAATCCTGATCAAATTATAAATAATAGTTATATTATTAATAAAATGAAACGTCAATATTAAAAATAACACCCGAAGACAATAACATAACTGATGATCTTGAAGTTACTCTTACGATCACATATTACAACCAAAACGCGACTGCAAGACTTGACGTTGACCTTATCATCATCGATCTTAAGTGAACTAATAGGCCTCCAACTATAGAAGAAAAACATGATGCATGCATTGTATGTTTCGAAAATTACAACAATGGTACCTATCTATGCTCTCTTACTTGCAGTCATACTTTCTATTTCCGCTGCATTGATTAATGGCTTCGTATAAACATAAGTTGTCCCATATGTAAGAAAGTCATCTATGATTCAACATTATTACAATTTATAAAGAAGTTTCTTATGTTCTAATTTTCAGTTTCATTAATATACTGTTTGGATATGTGTATTAATTTTTAAACAAAACATATAAATGTTTTTCCTCATTTCCTAATATTTTCCATTGCTAGAATTGGTTTCTTACCAAAAAAAAAAAAGAAGAAGAATATATGAACAAAATTTTATTACACATGTGTAAATTCAGATTAATCTCTAAAATAAAATTTCAAATGTCGTTCTTTTATATACTGTCCACAATCACTTATGCTATTCCATTTGAACTAAGCTATTTCAAAACAAAGTAATATAATACAGTTGCTAATTAATCACTATCAAATGCATCAGAGAAATATCATTTTCTTTGACGTATTTTCATTTTCATTTTCATTTCTGTGAACATACTTCTTTTATTAAGACCATAAAATGAATTGTAAATTCACGTACGAACAAAACATATGAACCCGGCACGTAGCGCCGGAATACCACTAGTATACAATAATCTATGCTATTAAAGTTAATCTCTAATAGGATTCTGCCATTGACTTTTTAAATCATTTACAAGAGATTGTCTCTGCTTTTTTAGATTTTTTTTTAAATTATTCTCCCCCACATATTGCTCGACCAATGACAGGCTCCTATTTTTAAACCATCTAGAAATCTCATGCTTTAGATTGTTTAGGAAATTTATGTTTAGGAAAGTCAAAAAAAGTAGCTTACGTTTTTAGGCCAATCTTGATGAGACAAGAACATGGGCCTGGGCCAATAATGCTGAGAATAGAGAGTAAAAAATGGGTCTCGGCCAATTTTTAAACAACATAAACATAAATGTAAAGGCCACCATTAAACACGATTTTAATGTGTTTTATTAATTGTTTCGAGTATATGTTTTATTCTAAATGATATTAACAGTATATTATATCCCACTAGGGTCGGCCCGCCCTACGGGTTGGATATTAGTTAATTTGATATTTACTAAATGTTCGAGTTAAAATTTGTTTTAAGATTCAAGAAATTGGTTATCTGTTATGTGTTAGTTATTAGTATGCGGTGATATAGTTGTTTTTCGATTATTCTTGGTATTGTATCAAATTAACTAATTGTCTAACTCATAATTATAGATGTACAAATGTGGATTTGTAATAAAGTTTGATGACAATACTGTTTTTTTTTATTCTTATTCATAGTGGAGTGTGCATGTGTCAAAAAGAGGCATATAACAACTTTTATGTTTTTGCGTATGGATTTTAAATATATACTAGATTTTGATCCGCGATTTCAAAGCGCGGGTTTATTTTTATTTATTATTCAATCGACAAATATTTCGTAAATATCATATTTTTATATATTTGTGTTTTATTTTATAAAAGACTTAAACTTTTTATCTTTTTATTTATCGTATTTCATTTTAAATGACTATTTATGTTAAAAAATTAAACATTATTTATTTTATGAATTAAGTTGGTATAACTCTGATAAATTAATTTTATTATCTGGTTAATATTTTAACAAAAAAATTATATACTTTTAATAAAGATTTATACTTTTCAATGAAAAAAATCAATTTTTTTTATGAATGCTTAAATTATATTAAGAAAAGAAAAAAATAATAAGGATAGTTGAAAAAAAATTATTTGAACTTGGACTCAATGGCCCAAAGGAAAAAAATGTGAGAATTGGATCTGATTTCTTAATCGGCCCAAATGGGCCAAAAGAGATCTGATGTGGACTGGCTCCAAAAAAAGACTAAATATAGATGTGTTATTAATATTACTTGATTGCCCTTAATGAAACATGCAATCTCTACTAATAAAAGGGAGCTTTTGAGGCTCCATAGGGCGTCCACATCAGCGAAAAAAATTTCTCCCGAAAGATGACACGTGGCATAAAATATAGTTTTACATTTTAATATTACTAATTTTCGAAAATTGTAAAAAATATGTAAACATACAACATAAAAAATGGAAAAACTACATTAAACATATCTCTACTAATAAAAGGGAGCTTTTGAGGCTCCATAGGGCGTCCACATCAGTGGAAAAAATTTCTCCCGAAAGATGACACGTGGCATAAAATATAGTTTTACATTTTAATATTACTTACTTTCGAAATCCTTACTAATAAAAGTGACCTTTTGAGGCTCCATAGAGGGTCCACATCAGCAAAAAAAACTTCTTCCGAAAGATGACACGTGATATAAAATATAGTTTTACATTTTAATATTACTAATTTTCGAAAATTATAAATAATATGTAAACATACAGCATAAAAAATGGAAAAACTACATTAAACATATGTAAGATTATCATTTTTCACTTGAAAAAAGACGGCTTATCTCCATAATGTAACATTACCGTCTTATAAAAAAACAAAAAACATTATATATAATTTGGAAAATAATAAATATATGTAAACATACAACATAAAAAATAGAAATACTACATTAAACATATGTACGATTACCATTTTACATTTTTATTTTTTTAAAAATAATATGTAAACATACAACATAAAAAATGGAAAAACTACATCAAACATATGTAAGATTACTATTTTTCACTAAAAAAAAGACGTCTTATCTCCATAATGTAACATTACTATTTTGTAAAAAAAACATTATATATAATTTTGAAAATAATAAATAATATGTAAACATACAACATAAAATATGAAAATACTATATTAAACATATGTAAGATTACCATTTTACACTAGAAAAAACGGCTTATCTCCATAATGTAACATTATCATTTTATAAAAAAATAAAAAAACATAAATATAACTATTTGACTATTTGTCCAAGTTCTTCTATTAAATATTACCGTTTTACATTAAAATGAAAAAATACATTGAGACTTAAAATATAAAATATAAAATATAGATATTAAATAAATATAAAGTATAAGAAAGAGAAATAATAAATATATAGAAAAATAAATAATAATTAAATATTATAAATATATTAATATACGAATTATATATACAATAATAAGTAAATGCACAATTTAAAAAAATGGAAAGAGTACATTAAATATTAAACATCTATCTTAAAATGTAAAATATAGATATTAAGAAAATAGAAAGTATAAGAAAAATAAATACACAACTTAAAAACAATGGAAAAAGTATATTAAGATTTAAACATCTATCTTAAAATATAAAATATAGATATTACGCAAATAGAAAGTTCAAAAAAAGGAAATACACAATTTGAAAAAAAATGGAAAAATTACATTAGTATTTAAACATCTATCTTAAAATGTAAATCTATCTTAAATTATAAAATTATTAGTAAATAGAAAATATAAGAAATATAAATACACAATAAAAAAATATTAAGTAAATATATAATATAAGTAAATCCCCAATTTAAAAAATGGAACATTACATTAAGATTTAAAAATATATCTTAAAATTTAAAATACAGATATTACGTAAATAGAAAGTATAACAAATGGAAATATACAATTTAAAAAAATGGAAAACATACATTAAGATTTAAACATCTATCTTAAAATGTAAAATAGAGACATTAAGTAAATAAAAAATACAAGAAATGGAAATACATAAACATGAAAATAAATAATAAGTGAATAATGTAAATATATAATATATGAATTATATATATAATAATAAGTAAATACACAATTTTAAAAAAAAAATGGAAAAAGTTCATGAAGCATTAAACATCTATCTTAAAATGGAAAATATATAATATAAGTAAATACACAATTGAAAAAAATGGAAAATGTACATTAAGATTTAAATATCTATTTTAAAATATAAAATATAGATATTATGTAAATAAAAAATATAAGAAATGGAAAAAGTACATTAAGATTTAAACATCTATCTTAAAATGTACATCTATCTTAAAATGGTAGTAAACTATATTAAAATAGAAATACCACATTAAACAAAAAAAATAAAAATGTGTAGTTTTACATCAAGAAAGTCTCTATAAAACTCATTATTCCATCAACATCAACCTCACACTATCAAGGAAAACTTCAAAGCACTCGAGCAAAAAAAATGGTTCCACCATCAACTCTTGCCGTCCCAAAAACCTTTAATGACCTTGAAAGAGATTTTTTATAACAACGAACTTTTTGTTAGGTGGATTCATTGTTGGAAAACCCGCAACTTCCAAAAGCCAAACTTATTCATGGGAATTGAATTGCTTTTCATAGACTCAAAGGTATTCTTACAATTTTAAATTAATCTAATCCATAATTTTATTGTTAATATTCATAGTAACTCTTTCATGATCAAACCATTACAGTTAATAACCATTCAAGCGTTTATCCCGAAACACTTCCTTTCTCGCCGAATCAGGTATTGATTCATGTTGGTTTAGTATTGTTTTTGGTTTATTAACCGGTTTAGGATGGTCCTATTGTAAATATAATTTAAGTTGGTTTAGCATATATTATGCTTAAAATAACTTAAATTATATAATAGTAATATTATGCTTAAAATACAATTTTAGAGAGTTTTCAAATATAGTTTACAGAACATTATAGGTGATGAATTTAATTTATTAAATTTGTTTATTCCTTAAAACTAAATTTTTTTAAAAACATACTGAGTTATAAATATCAATGATGGATTGGTGAGTATAACATAAAGAAAAAAATATAATTATTTGATTTTCAAGATAAGAAATTCAGCTTTTATTCAGTTACTCAATATATAATTTCTTAATTTTTTTTTTAAAATATACATAATTTATATATATATATATATATATATTAATCTTCCAAACTTAAACTATTATACTATATATGAATAATGTTTTTAAATAAAAAGAATTTCTGATTTAAAAATAAAATAAAAACAACAAATGGTATTTTCAAATAATGGATGTAATTTACATTATACTATCATTTAATAAGTATTAGATATGTTTTGATATATCATTATTTTCTATTTCCAGAAAACAATAAATTGTTAAACATCAATATCATCTAGGTTAAGTATACGAACAACACAAATTCAAACATCACAAAAAAATATTTACATAAACATTATAATACAATGACTTAATCAGAAAATACAATTCAAAAAAACAATATTCAAAAGAATAGTTATATACTTAATATTTAAAAATCAAAGATATTTTTGCTAAAATTGTACTTACCTGGCTAAGGAGATCGACCATCTTTTTACGGATCGATCGATTGTTTAGCATATGGTCGATCCGAAAATACTCTGCAGTTTGATTAAATATCTAAAACATTTATTCCAACACTCAACAGATAATTTTGCTAAATATGATAACTAGATAGCCAACAAAATTCCAAAAAAATATTTAAATAGTAAAAAATATGTTAATTTAATGTGTTAAAATTTAAAAATAAATTTTAATTATGACATGCATCTTAACATTTATATAAATATATATCATAACCTAAATATAAATAATTTAACAACTTAAATTGAAAAAAACATAAAAATCCCGGGCGTAGCCCGGATTAATCCCTAGTCTATACTATATTAAAAGGGTTATATGAGCTCCATACAGCATGTCCACGTAGGACAATTAAATTAACCAATAGGAGATTATATATTCGCCACGTCAGACGTTATTTGAGACAGAATCTACCGGGTCAAAGCAATTGGGCTTATAACAATTATAACTGGCCCATTACACGGTGCTCTCTTCGCGAACGGGATCATCACCTCCGATCTCCTCTTCGATTTGCTCTTCGTCGAGTCTCTCACCCTCTTCGTCCCCACCGACTCCATGCTCTTCGATCTCGACATGACTCACTCTTCCTACTTCTACGTTTCCACCCTCCACCTCCACTGCATCCCCCTCCGCCTCCCGTTCTCCGATCTCCGATCTCTCCCGAACGCCACCTCTCTCCCGACGCTTCTTCCCTCTCACCACATCTGACTCACTAGACCTTCTTCTTCCTCCTCCAACGATTCCATTTCTCTCGACGGTGTTCCCGTTCTCCTCCCTGGTTTGTTCTCCTCCAACAAGGTATCGACTGTTTAGCTTCCTTCTTTATTTAGTTTTAGATAATTTTGGTTGTGGAGATGATGGAGCCGACTGTTATTTTGTATCACTCTTGAAGACAAGGAGGGCATAAGCAATCGTATGGCATAACTCATGGGGTCTCAATACCAGATTAGAAATTGTTTAATCTTAATGTGATTTATTTTGTTTTGACGTTTTTGGTAATGTTATTTCCTCTAATATCAAAATTGAGTTCATGGAACATAGATTAGAGTTATGTTTATGAGTCATGGAGAAGACAAAGACTTAGCATTTCCTCCAAAAGTTGCAAATCAAGTAGTTGATCCCAATTTCCTTTAAAGATATTGTCTCAGAAGCATTTTTGATGTGTGTGAAACTATTGAATCCACCTTGCTTGGGACTTGAAACCGTGCTAAAATAGGGTTTTACGACAACTTTTATTGCCATTGGAAGTATTCAGATCGGGGAATTAGAAGGTGTTCCAATGGGAGTTGAAAATGGTCCAAGGGATTTGGCTAAAAATTAGGCCAGCCGTGTCTCATAGTATGTGTGTAGGCTAACAGTTTCTTAGATTCTTGGGAGCAGCTGAGATGGATTTCATGAGAGAAGACTTCACTAAAAGAAAAAGGTCGAAGAAACCACTCAAAGGTAAAACTAGGTGGATTTTGTCGAAGCTTTGAGCTAAAAAGAAAATTTTTTTTTTCTGATTTGAGCCAAAAAATCACATTGGAATAGCTTCTTGACGAGGAAGAAACTATTCAAGAGTGCTAAGGAAGAGCCGACTCATACATTTATATTTGTTCTGATTTTTTTCTCGATACATCATTCACATTTCTTAGAAAAAGTTTCTGACTGGACTTTGGAGTATTGATGTTTTTAGTCTTATGTGATAAATCTCGAATGTAGAAACTATTGTGGTGCCAAACTATTGTTGAAGAACCTCGGGATGATGCTGATACCAAACGTACTTCAATTAATATATAGTATTCTGAATTCAGTGCGCATTATATTTAGGTTTTGATTGGTAACATGATTTATACTTGATTTAGTTTGAGTTAGAGGTATAAATCAAAAATGTTACCAATCATGATTTAATTATAACTTTTTGATTTTGTGTTTGAGTTATAATGTGGTAAAGTTGAGTTATATTTTTGAGTTGTCTTCTTTGTAAAATCACTAAATCAAATTCTAAACCAACATCAAGGAAAAGTGGGTGTATTAGAACTTGAGTTAGTGTTTTAGTTGTTTGTTATTTCCACGTTTGTTTTTTTTTTAACTTTAAACAATTTATCATCTTTTGAAACATGGTTTTTGTGTTTACTATTGGTGACTTAATAACTATTTGTTTCTTAGTCTTTTTATAAGCATTCTTATTTCCATTTAAATGATTCAACAGAATAATTTTATAATAAAAATTATTAACTATGTTTGTATATAAAGTTGTATGTTTATATGAGATTTTTTGCTATTACATATATAATACAAATGTTTATGTATCTTTCATTAGTTTAGTTAATAGAAATTAATTTTCTGTAATATATTTCTCATTAAAATTGTATAAGGATAATCATTTTATACTTATAATTTTTATTTATTTGAAATAATATTTTGTACATATTAAAATAAAATAGTTTTTATTATTATTTATTTGTCTTAAATGGTTTAACGTTTAATTTATTTTAATAAATAATTAATTATTTATAAATTTAATTATTTATAAAAATTGTACTGCAACTTGTACATCAAAAAAGTTATCAGTCATTACTTTAAAAAAAATCGTAACTCATACTTTTCCTGCAAACCTACCACATAAATTTACAGTTTTTACCACATAAATTTTACTGCAAATCACATCAAATTACAATACATACTGCAAATCAACCTTAATACTGTATGTCACCAGTCGGAGCCTTATTTG
This sequence comes from Brassica napus, assembly GCF_020379485.1. NCBI lineage: Eukaryota > Viridiplantae > Streptophyta > Magnoliopsida > Brassicales > Brassicaceae > Brassica > Brassica napus. Next base: position 17,880,009 of record NC_063439.1, read on the forward strand.
TTGAATGGTTCTGGAAATACTTTAACGGTTATTCTTTTAGGATTACATTCATCTCTTCTGAGATATTCACATCTGGATTTGATTTTATTTTAAAGACTTTGGTGGAGGATGATAATTGATAAGGTCCTTTTTCCTCATTCTTTTTATTTGGATCTGATAAATTATATTTATCATTATTTTTCTCCTTTCTTAGGTTTAATTTCACATTAGAGCTGATGGATTTGGCCATTTCACTTTTTCCGAAACTGAGTCGTCCTCATAGTGTGTATCTGGCAGGCTAATTTGTCAAGGTCTCTACCATACGTGAAAACGGAGGATCTAGACTACATACATACTCCTCTTTTTACGGCTGTTGTCTTTATACAACCTGAACTAAGAAACAAAATTTCTTTTTATTCAAATTTATATGTAATAAATACATATGTTTTTGTTCAAATAATAATAGATATGAATACATTTTAAATTATAATCTTGAAAAGGTTTTTATTTATTTCTTTTGGTTAAAATATATTAAATTAAATTCTATAAAATTAAAAGAAAGTTTTGTTAGATATATAAGTATTCAAATTAAAAACTAAATAATATTTTAAAATTTGTAGATATTAAAAAGAAACTAATGGTATTGAGATTATAAAATTACAATTTAAAAAAAAACTGCATAAAATTTTGAATAATTTGTAGTAAAATTACATAATATATAAAAAATATTAAAAAAAAACTAAAATTATAATAATATTTTTGTTCCTTTTTTTGAACAGCATTTTTGTTTTTACTATTGTATTATTTATTGTTATATTAATGATGATTTATGAGTTAACATATTTTTAAAATATTACCAAAAATATAAATCAACATTAAATATAAATATACATGCCACAACTAAATTTAAAGCATGTCATCATAGTTAAAATAACATGTCAACATTTTCTTTTTCGAAATCAATATAGTAATGACACATAGCAAATCACTTCTCAAATAATGTTTTGGAGATTTGATCTGTAAAATGTGCTATTTAAAGGTTACCGGCTTTCTCAGTAAATCATCCCAAGACTCTCTTCATTTCATCTGGATATTGGAGAAGAAACATACCAAATACTGAAATCGATGTTGCAAAATACTAATATTATCTAGGATATTTTGTTCTAAATTTCTTTCTCGCATGGCAAAGAAAATAATGACATGATTCTTACAACTCATCTCATGACCATTGTATCTTCAGTCACTGTATTTCAATTGTCCTAATTCCACCACTTTCTGAAGAAAGATAAAAACAAATCGATATAGATATTAATTATATAATAAAAATCCAAGGATCAATGCAAAGAGAACCCAATTTTCAATGGCGTAAGTAAAAATTTATTGTTAGTAGAAAAATGAGAACTTAATTATTCCAAAGTTTAAATTAGTTGTCAATTTAACAGTTGTTTTTATATGAACCTCAATAAAAAATATATAAGAATAATCAGTACCATCATATATGTATACACTCAAATAAAAATGCGAAAAACATAAACTAAATTAAAAATTGTAAAACAACCCGGGCGTAGCCCGGGAAAAGCCCTAGTGTTAGTAAAGAAAAGGTAGGATAAGGTAAAAAGGACAATAGGATCCTGCTTTAATAGTAAAGATTATTTTGTATAATGCATACTTGTTCTACAACATTTGCTTGTACACTAAAAAAACTGTTTTCTATATTTTTAAAAGAGAAAATATTTAGTCTAGAATATAACATGGATATATGTATTGACTATATATAGAAGTTGAGTGTTATTTTAAAATAACATATGTATAGAGGTTTTTCAACCATTACTTCACTGGCACAAAACATGGGGAAATTACATGTTTACCACTTTCATGCTACCACTTTTCATTTTTACCATTACTAATGAGACATTTTCAAAAATACTTTCTTTATTAAGTGACAAAAGACTCTTAGGTCCTTGTTATTTATATATATAATAAATTATTATTCAAATAAAAAATAAAAAAAATAAACAAAAAAATAAACAAAAAAATAAAAAATAAAAACTATTCTTTTTCAAACTCGAATTTTTTTATAATTTTTTTTGAATTTTTTTTCGAATTTATTTATTTATTTTTTTCAAATTTCTTTTTGAAAAACGAAAATTATGTTTGAAACTATTTTTTAAAATTTTTTATATATTTTTTAAGTATTTATATATTTATTAGAATCATAAATTTCACATTCTAAAAGCCCTACCCCACCCCTCAGCTCTAAACCCTAAGTCTAGATTAGTTAACCTTAAGGGTATAATTATATTTTACCCTTCATTAAAAGTGAGGGTAAAAGTGGTTAGTGTAAACATGAAAAGTGGTACTATGAATGTGGTATTTGTGGCAATTTCCCACAAAACATTTATAACTGTAAATACCTTCTTTTAAAAGTAAAACTAATAAAAGTGTGTACAATAAATGTATTTTGATATATATTATATGCATCAAGTTATAAAGGTTGGAAACATTGCAAAACTGTTTGGAGCAAAGTTTTTAACTTCACGATCTTCATCTTGACGTCAGTTCAGTGTCGGCGCTGGCCACAAGCAGAAGAAGCATGGACTTCCAGCCGACACGATAATAAGTATCTTCGCGGCCACATATTTATATAAATGACTTTAGCCTAGTGGATCTAAGAGAAATTACCAGTGCTAGAGGTGTTGGATTCAATTACCCCTGACTGCATTCATTTATTTTGACCCCAAATATAAAATAGGACACCTTATACTTTCATAACGCACGACTTGATGATGTGGCATCACAGGAGAGAAACGAACATATTTATATATATATATATATTATATCATTATACAATTAAAAAAACACTGATAATAATAATTTCGTTGAAAATGTCAATTTTAATTTAAGAAAGTGTTATACACTCTTATGTTTATGTCATAATAGTGGAATCTAATACAAATAAAATCTAGTACTGTCAATATACATAATACCCATCACAATTTTTTTCATGCAGATATAGAATAATAAAGATGATTCATAAACGTGTAGAAAAAGTTAAGAAATTACAAAATAGACAATTATGCGCTTTCAAAACGCGGGTGAAAATCTAGTTATTATAAAAATTTAGATTTGAAAACATATAATTTGAAACTATTCAAAAAAATAATTTATTATTATTATTTATTTAAGTTATCTTTGAATTATTTAAAATTATTTTTTCATATTTTCTTCTTAAATTTCTAAAATGCTTTTTGTTTTTTAAATTTATTTTTAGCTTTTTTAATTTTTTTAAACACAATAACAATAATTAAGTTAATTAAACACAATTAGTTATAGTTTATATTTTGTAAAACTAATTCTAGATAATTAGAAATATATGAATAAAACATATTAGTTATAAATAAGACACAATAGATAACAAAACATATAATCTGGTTTGGCACAGTGATCATAAGGTCTAAATATGGTATGAACCCATGTTCGATGCCTCCACCTACAAGTTAAAAATTATTTTTATTATTTTTTATTAATTATTTTAAATGTAAAAACCACGTAAACAACCGTTAAATTCATATAAACATCCGTTACAATTTAACTAACAGAGACACGATTAATGTATGGATATACCTAAATATTTTTGCTCAAGTATAAAATTTGAATATATTATGTGTTGATGTATGTTTTAGATCGAAATCGCAGTTGATATACCATGGATTTTATCCATTTTTAGCCATGGTATATATGTGTTTTAAATACATCATAGTTGTTTTTGAGTCTTTCCAGTATGTTTTCAGGTTTTGGAGTGATTTGGAGGAAAATAGTGATTTTACAGCATTTTGGAGATAAGATGATAAAAACCCTGTAGTTGACCATCGACCAGGCTAGCGATCGATGATCGAGGATAATAATCGATCGACACACTCTGTATTGTCGATCGACGACGAAGCGCACAGAGGCCATATTGGTTCCAGCTGACTTTAAGACCAAGTCCCACAAGAATTACAAAATTACCCCTGATGAGTTTTAACCTAATATTTATGTGTTATGCCATTGTTTTAGGCAACACACGCTTTCTTACTTTCATACAACAAAATACTTACACGCTTTCTTAGGTTTGGAGAAAAGATCTAAGAATTTCTTCAGAGATTTGTGATTGGAACTCTAGTTTTCTATTATATTTTGTTTATGCAATTTTCATATTTCTTTGTTATTAATTGTTTAATTATATTTGAGTAGTTTTCATTGTTAGATTTAGGGTTCAGATATTCAAGAAGGATTAGCTTAAAATATAGAATTTCTAAGTGTTAGGATATCCATAAATTAGACTGTTCGTATTGCATGTTTTCTAAAGTAGCTAACTAAGAACTTGCCTATAGATTGGAATCTTCCTGCAAGTCTGGAAGGTATTAGACTTAGTGTCCCTGGTTTTCTTTCCACCTCTCTTTGGCATCCATATATATTTACGAAAGATTGAAATAATTTCTTGCGGTGTAGAGGGGTAGGAGTGTCTCATGCGACCCCATTATTCTACTATAATAGAATGATCACACATTGTTTGGAAGCGAGTGGTAGATATATTATCGATGACCCTACTATTCGCCTACGACTTTGCCGAGTAAAAAAAATTAGATTCAGAGAAGGGAGAAGAGAGAATGGAAACGAGAAAAGGTTACATGTAGTTCTAGATACTTCTTTGAGTTGATTCCATGTGTCTACTGATCGATACTCCCAAAGTAAAGCCTACACCTTTATTATTTATGTGAATGAAATGAGGTCAGTAGAAGGGTTAGTCACACATGATTAGTTAAGTTGCTGGATGAATGGAAATGATTGCTAAATTAGAATATTGCATAGAAAATACTTCTAAGTTAAGATTGATTTGATATGGTTTGCAACATTGTAGAGGTAATGATAATGAATTTTTAAATTGTGTGAGTCTCTGCTGTCAAACCACTTCCAGAAAAACTGCTTGTTGTTTTGCTTGAGGACAAGCAAAAGAGTAAGTCTCGGAGTGATATACCATGAATTTTACTCATTTTTAGCTATGGTATATACATTATAGTTGTTTTGAAGTCTTTTCAGTATGTTTTCAGGTTTTGGAGTGATTTGGAGGAAATGTGGTGATTTTGATGCATTTTGGAGATAAAATGATAAAGACCCGTAGCTGACCATCGACCAGCCTAGCGATCGATGATCGAGGATGATAATCGATCGACACACACTGTGTTGTCGATCAACGGCGAAGCGCGCAAAAGCCAAATTGGTTCTAGTCGACTTTAAGCCCAAGTCCAATAAAAATTACCATATTACCCCTGACTATTTTTAACCTAATATTTATGTGCTCTGCCACTGTTCTAGGCAACACACACTTTCTTACTTCCATACATCAAAATACTTAGAGTCTTACGTTTGGATAGAAGATCCAAGAACTCATTCAGAGATTTGTGATTGGAACTCCAATTTTCTACTATATTCTATTTATGCAGTTTTCATATTTCTTTGTTATGAATTGTTTTGCTATGTTTGAGTAGTTCTCCTTGTTAGATTTAGAGTTCAGATATTCATGAGGGATTTGCCCAAAATATAGAATTGATAATGTTAGGATATCCATCAATTAAATTGTTTTAATGTATGTGTTCTAGAGTAGCTAACTAGGACATTGCCTATAGATGTTAGGGCGCAAGCAGAAGCTTGATTCTCTGTATGAATTAGTTTAGATTATGCTAGGATTGCTAGAAACAAGTGGAAGCTGATTTAGCTAAACCTAGTGAACACGTCAAACTCGTGCATAACGCTTCCTGGAAGGTTCATCAATCGACTACTCATTAGTTGTATCGATCGACGGGCTGAAAGGTGTATCGATCGACACCCCGTTTTTGGAGTCGGTCGACACTTTCTCAAGACCAATAAGCGACAACTAAGGTCCTAGATCCATCGATAGATAATCTAAAAATATGGAAGCTGATCTAATATTCTTATTGTTTGAGTTCTAGAATATCCATTATATACTTAGTATCTATATCTTTATAATCATGATTTTCTGAATAGAAACCCTAAGTATAACGCTTTCCATATATGTCTTAAAACCCCAATCAATCAATCGAACAATCACTTGTTCACAAACCTTGTTATTTACATTTAAGACATGTTTGCCTAGCTTAACCACATAACTAATAGATTTATTGTTTGTCTTAGCTCTCCGTGAATTTGATTACTAAGTACTGCAACTCGACATCTTATTTGAGAGAGTACAAATCAATTATATAGTAATTTGAGTGATATCAGCAGTCTTTGGTTGATGTATGAATTGGCCGATTTTCGATGCTTTGTGCTATCAGTCGGGACTCGGGATCAAAGACCAAAGCATGCATTTTGGCTAATGGCTACTGAAATAATACTGATTATCCTTTCTAGGATCCATAATAAAATATTATACTGAAAACCTCAAAAAGACTTACATGAGAACTGAACAACGAGTACAATGGGCCATCAAGGTCAATGTTCGAATTATAACAAGTCCATTTGTTACAAGTATTGGGCCTAATTCGTTTGGTTAACGAGATGGAGTAACAAAGCAATTTGCATGGTTTTATTGGATGTGGGCTTTACAACATAAAATACTAACCACATTCGTTTGATATACGTAGTACTTGCTAAGAAGTAGTCACAAATTAAATGTATAACCAGAGTTCCATTGGATCTAACGGAAACCATCTCAGAAACTTTACCAGGAAACCACGCAAAGACCCCTATTTTCACTTGCCGCATGGATGGCTCATGGAATGACACCACAAGTGGAGCGGGTTCGGTTCTACGTTTACAAGATGGATCAATTGATCTACTTGGATTACGTGGTGGTTACAAGGAAATTTGTCACTACATGTTGAACTCAAGAGTTTAACGTGAACTTAAAAATGTTTATCTCGCCATCGACGTTATTCTAATCATTTTGTCACTAATTTTCAAGAATTAGTAAAAATGATATAGATGTCTGAAGATTGGCCAGCCTTCGCATCTGAGCTTAGCGAGCTCAAATCTCTGTGGGAGACCTACCATAATGTCAAAATGGTATACGGTGCCAGATCCAATAATACTCAAGCAAATATACTTGAAAGACAAGCTTAAACAAATAAACTTGTTTTCTCATATGTCAGTACGTCTGTTTTCTATTGGATGGATACTACCTATCTTGTTTTTTGCGAATTCGTACTAAATTTTATTTTTGTTTTTCTTTTTCGAGATTAAGAAAACACTAGAGTTCCATTGAATCAAAATTCTATTAAAAATGCAAATTTGAAAACATACAAGACATTTTGATCAAAAAAAAAAAGAAAACATACAAGACAAAACAACAAACCAACCGGAAAAAAAATTATAAAAAAAACTAAACCTAAATTCATAACGATATTAATACGGCTCAATTATTTTTACAAAAGTAGTAAACTAAACAGAAACCTAGATTGGGAAACCTCTAGCAAATAATGCTTTTAGAACTAGTTTCAACGGCTGGGATAAGATGGTGCATTGCCCACCGTTAGTTCCCCTAGGGATGATGCAAGCCAGTCCCAAATCAGTTACTACTTACTGATACAACCATCGTCTCAGCTTTTGTCTCAGCTTTTAACTAATGAAGCATACATGTCTTGGCGTGTCAACCTTGCCACTTATCCACTAACTCTTCTCCCTCAGGATATCTTTTTTTTTAACGACCTCAGGATAAATCTCTAACACTATAAACAATATTTTTTATATATCTATTTTAACACTAAGAATCATTTTGTCATTCATATATGGGATCCAAACAAACCAATACACACCAGTGAAACAAAAGAATTAACCTCAATCGCAGACCAAAACAGAAGATAGCGAGGTAGAAGTGAGACTCCTTAACAAGATAAAAAAGAGAACCACAAGGGAAACCACGCGCTACATATGATTAAGCAAAAAAATTTAGATATCACACTCTTTACAATCAAATGGACATGAGCATTTGTCTTTCAATTAACCTGTTCCAATTTTCATTGCCCCTTTAGGATGGCCAAATGGGAGGTCTTAAAACAGCTCATAACAACATTTAATATAAGCATCATTAATTCTCTTGCGTATTTATTTTGTTTAAATGAAAATGTATTTTGGGGTAATTCTATCCTCTGATTTACCAGTTTAAAATAAATTAAAAGTGTACTTTTCATGAAGTGGAACGTGAACCAAATTTACCTCATTTGTTTTTAACGTTTTTGTTGTTGTTGTTGTCAATTACCTCTTTTATAAAAGTAAAACATAAATGTTTATTGTTTTATAACTTCAATAATATATGCCCACGTTATAGAGGTATGTCACATTAGTATAGGAAGTGGAAGCCTGCGAGCTTTTATGAAAATATAAACTCGTTTTCTCTTACATCTTGTATCATAAATTACTATTTGCACAACCGATAAATTAATAGATGAAATAAATACAAGTTAGAAAAATTCTATTTACACTAAAAGCAGTGTGGTCTTCTCGCATAGGCCATAGCTGTGAACCCATGCACCTTTAGAGCCTACAGACGCTTGTAGCTGAACCTATTTAAGCACCTTTTGTTTTCATTTATTATTTATTGGCGTCGTCGATACAAATTTTTCTCCAACATTAAATACAAAGATGATTATTTAGTTCTTACTTTACGGTGAACACAATAACAAATAAATACATGCAACTAATCCTCACAAGTCACAACTAACAACATCACAATCATTGTGTAAATAAGAACTTAACTGAAAATTAAATTAACAGCTTAATGGAACTGTATAGTCTTCCTAAATATTCAAAATATACAAAAAGATTCAAACGTTTGACCGATAGGGAGGTTAAGACTGTGTAGTACGACTGTACACGTAAAAGGACTGTAGCCTAAAGATCCAAACCAGTGCAGAAAAATCCTTATACCAAACTATTTTCTCAAAAACATTTCAATTAGATACAACACTAATCATAGATTATTTTACTTTTGGACTTATGGGATAAGGTTTATTTTATTTCGTATTTATCACAAGGTACAACTTCACCTATTTTTTCGCTTCATCATGCAACTTTAATTGTGAAAACAATCCATAAAAAACCAACATGTGGCATGGTCTCTATACAAGAGTGAAAAAATCACATCAATATAACAACATGAGGTATGTTTTCTAATCACTTAAAAAAACGAACGGTCGATAAAAAGGATAACCACAGAACCCTAAACCGGTCCAACCGGTGTTTCCCAATCACTATCAAAGCATTAACTAACTTTCACAAGAAAAGGCATTGTCTAGTTTCTCCACATCCCGACCCACGCTATTAACCGTGTACACGAATTATCCACCGTACGATCAGACACGCATTGTAAAATCGCACTCGTCCCCAGCATTGGAAAACGGCGTCTACAACAGACGGCGGGTCATGTCCCCGTCAAAATCAAACCTTTCAATATTCCTAACGCCGTTACTCCTCCGTTAACTAATGAATGTGATCATGTACTAATAATCCGAAGTAGAGTGGCTAACGGTGACATTAGTATCATGGTTAATGTTTGATCAAATGCTGCTAAGTGATATATACTCTCTCTCTCTCACTCTGACAGATTTGTCGTGGTCTTCGTAGTTTCTCTCTCTCTCTCTCTCTCATGGACTCAGCCCTCCTAGTTATATAGACTGTACATTACCTCACTCTCCATCTTTCTTCAACTCTCTCTCTCTCTCTCTCTCTCTCTCTCTCTCTCTCTCTTTATTAACATCTCTGGCTCTGCATTTCTTGCTGTTCACGCTAATCTCCTGTGCGTTTTTACTTCTCTCTCCCCAGCAATGGCAGTGGGAGCCTGAACTTTCGTTTCTTTTTCTTGTTTCCTGTCTGCTTTGCTGTTTACTCTTTGGTTTCTAACTAGAAACAGCTTCAACGAGTGGTTTTGGCTTATTACCATAAAAGGAAAGAAAAAGGAGTCTCAGAGAAGGAAGGAACAAGACGAAGGGAAAAAAATGAAGGAGATGATGCAGCTAATGTTGGTTTTCATGCTTCTTCTGCTTGGTGTTGCTTCTCCTATGAACGACGAAGGTTTCTTTCTCTTACTCTTTGTTGTTGTCTCTTCTTCCTATTACATTTGTCTTTAACTGGTTCTGTTTCAAGATTCAAATCTTTGGTTTCAAAACTCTCTTTTTAGACACTGAGAAGAAGTTCTCATCAAACAAACAGTTTGGTTTCCCCGAGAAAGAAGAGTTCAAGTTGAAAACTTTTTTATACCCTATTCTTAGCTTTGGCCTCTTCTTCTTCTTCAAAAAGATGCAATCTTTTCTAACTATTTCCCAAGAAAACCACTGATATATCATGCCTCTTCCAGGACCATTTAAAGACTGTCTCTTTGATATTTTCATTCTAATTCTAATTTAACTAAAGAAGAATGTTTTCGAATTAATCCACAGGGAAAGCTTTGATGGCGATAAAAGGCTCATTCAGCAACGTAGTGAACATGCTTTTGGACTGGGACGATGTTCACAACAGTGACTTCTGTTCCTGGAGAGGTGTCTTCTGCGACAACGTCAGCTTCTCCGTTGTCTCTCTGTAAGAATCTTTTTTGTTTTGTACTAATGAATGGTCTCTCCTCTTTTGAAGGTCATAATAGTTTCTTGTTCTTGTTTTCAAGGAATCTATCGAATCTGAACCTTGGAGGGGAAATATCTCCAGCTGTTGGAGATCTACGGAACTTGCAATCAATGTAATCTGTGTACTTCTCTCTTTGAATGTTTCACTAGTGGTGGTAGATTGTGGTTATTAAAAGGCTTTTTTTTATCTTACTTGCAGAGACTTGCAAGGGAATAAATTGGCTGGTCAAATTCCTGATGAGATTGGAAACTGTGCTTCTCTTGTCTATCTGTAAGTCCTTTCTCATGGTAAAACATACTTATCTTTTAAGCTTTCAAGTCTTATATATGAGATTCCTATACAGGGATTTTTCTGATAATCTTTTGTATGGAGACATACCCTTCTCAATCTCCAAACTCAAGCAGCTGGACACTCTGTATGTGTTATACTATTTTACCTTTTTCTTCTTTTCCCCTGATTTTAAAGTTCCATCTTTTGTCTTCTTGTGCTTCTTCCTTGTGGATTTTTCTGAACCTTTCAACTTGAGGATGTATTAGGAACTTAAAGAACAATCAGCTCACAGGCCCACTACCTGCAACCTTAACACAGATTCCAAATCTTAAGATACTGTGAGTTAATTTTTAACCTACTTTTATTTACTTATATGCATCAAATTTGGAAACTGATCTTCACACATGTAATTTTGTTTTTCTAATCAATGATGTTGCAGTGATCTTGCTGGGAACCATATAACGGGTGAGATACCAAGGTTGCTTTACTGGAATGAAGTTCTACAGTACTTGTAAGTTCAATAGTCATGTCTTCATAAAGTGGATATTTATTTATCCTTCTAATACATGATCTCTCTCTCTCTCTCTCTGCAGCGGCTTACGTGGGAATATGTTGACTGGAACATTGTCTTCTGATATGTGTCAGTTCACCGGTTTGTGGTACTTGTAAGTGGATCCTATACGCTTGCATTCTCCAGAGTTTTTTTTTTTTTTAAGTCTGAGTTTTAACTTGTGTTATTTTGTTGATCAAGTGATGTGAGAGGCAATAATCTAACTGGAACTATCCCGGGGAGCATTGGAAACTGCACAAGCTTTGAGATCCTGTATGTGTCTGCTTCTTATATAAACATTTGAGTTCCAGCATAGAACTGTACTGTGGACTTATGTCTTTTTCGATTTTACAGGGACATATCTTATAATCAGATAACTGGAGAGATTCCATACAACATCGGTTTTCTTCAAGTCGCTACTCTGTGAGTATTGAGAAACACTTCAACCTTAGTTTGATCTTATGAATAAAAATGCGGTTACTGAACTTTGTTTTATATTTTTCTTGAAGGTCACTACAAGGAAACAGATTGACGGGTAAAATTCCAGAAGTCATTGGTCTAATGCAGGCTCTTGCTGTTTTGTAAGTTCTGTTCATAAAGATAAAGTAAAACCAAAATGTTATATATCGAACTTGGCTCATTTGACATATTCTCATTCCCAGGGATCTGAGTGACAATGAGCTAGTGGGTCCTATCCCACCGATACTTGGCAATCTCTCATTCACCGGGAAGCTGTGAGTCTTCTTCTTTGTATAAACCACAATAATGCTTCATATGTTCAGCTTGTGGCATGTCTAAATGCATGTTTTTGTTGGAATAGGTATCTTCATGGCAACAAACTCACTGGTTCCATCCCACCTGAGCTAGGCAACATGTCACGCCTCAGCTACCTGTATGCTTGTTTCAAACTTTAAATCTGTTTACTTAGCTTTTGCATATTCATATACTCATTTTGTTGATTTGGCAGGCAACTAAATGATAATCAACTAGTGGGAAGTATCCCACCTGAGCTTGGGAAGCTTGAGCAATTGTTTGAACTGTGAGTTTTCCCTTTTTTTTTCTCTTTTGGTTTCTGTAAGAGTCCTTCATTTTAATTTATGGCAACATTGTTTAAAACATGAAAAGGAATCTTGCCAACAACCGTTTGGTAGGGCCAATACCATCAAACATCAGCTCATGCGCAGCCTTGAATCAATTGTAAGCTCTGATGTGAATGAATCTTCGTGAAATTATTGTCTACTCTTCTTATATTCACAAACTTAACTTCGGTTTTCACTTGCTATCAGCAATGTTCATGGGAACCTCTTGAATGGATCCATACCGTTGGCGTTCCGCAATCTGGGGAGCTTGACTTATCTGTGAGCTTCCTGTTCTAAAATGCGCTACACTACATTGCATCTCTGTAAACATTTTAGTGACCTTTTAATGCAGAAATCTTTCATCGAACAATTTCAAGGGGAAAATACCAGCTGAGCTTGGACATATAATCAATCTTGACAAACTGTATGTCTTCTCCATTTTGTTACATCATTTGGTTGGTTTTGTACTTGCACCAGCTAAACATAAGTTTTTCTTATTTATTTTATTTCCAGGGATCTGTCTGGCAATAGTTTCTCAGGGTCTATTCCATTAACCCTTGGTGGTCTAGAACACCTTCTCATATTGTAAGTCCTCATTCAACCCGGAGGTTGCAAACTTGTTTTTTATTAACTTGCGTACTCTGCTTGATTGAACAGAAATCTCAGCCGGAATCATCTTAATGGACAACTGCCTGCAGAGTTTGGGAACCTTAGAAGCATTCAGATGATGTAAGACTCAAAGTTGCTTTAAACTTATAACCATCTGTTTCTACCTGACTTCTCTGTTACTCCTGCAGTGATGTATCATTCAATCTGCTCTCCGGAGTTATTCCCACTGAACTTGGCCAGTTGCAGAATTTAAACTCTTTGTAAGCTAACCATATGATCTTATCTTTCCCATTCTATACAGAAAATCAATGTAGTTCTTATAAAAATTTATGTAGAATATTGAATAACAACAAGCTCCATGGTAAAATCCCTGATCAGCTTACAAACTGCTTCACTCTTATCAATCTGTAAGTTCTCTTGTAAGAAATCTTTTCACTTACTGATATTTCTATGAAGATTTAACAATCCAACATTTCTTCTAAAAACGTTGTAGGAATGTTTCCTTCAACAATCTCACCGGGATAATCCCACAAATGAAAAACTTCTCACGTTTTGCTCCAGCCAGGTAATGAAGCTACTCTCACTAGTCTGTCATTGTGATCAATAAAGCATATCATTTTTGATGTAAAACTGCTTCTCTGTCTTTTTGTATAGCTTCCTTGGGAATCCATATCTTTGTGGAAATTGGGTTGGATCTATTTGCGGTCCTTCTTTGCCTAAGTCCAGAGGTATCTTCTAGATTTATTCTCTAAGCATTGTCTTCAGTATCTGAACTTACTTTCTTTTCTTCTTCTTTGTAGTATTCTCCAAAGCTGTTGTGATCTGCATTGTTCTCGGTATCATCACTCTCCTATGTATGATACTCATCGTGGTTGTCAAATCTAAGCAACAGAAGGAAATCTTAAAAGGCTCCTCCTCCAAACAAGCCGAAGGTAATGAATGACGCCTTCATTGTAATTCTTAACTCATCTTCTAATCATTAGATGTTGAATACCTCTCTGCTCTTGATCCTCTCAGTCTCAACCAAGCTAGTGGTTCTCCACATGGACATGGCGATTCACACATTCGATGATATCATGAGAGTAACAGAGAATTTCAACAAGAAGTTCATAATTGGATACGGTGCTTCAAGCACGGTCTACAAATGCACTTTGAAAACTTCCCGACCTATTGCCATCAAGCGACTCTACAATCAGTATCAGGACAACTTGCGTGAGTTTGAGACAGAACTCGAGACCATAGGACGCATCAGACACAGAAACATAGTCAGCTTGCACGGATACGCCTTGTCTTCTGTCGGAAACCTTCTTTTCTATGATTACATGGAAAACGGCTCTCTTTGGGACCTTCTCCATGGTAAGTTCCAAAGAATGATTTTACTCATGGAGTGTAATACAAAGCTTTTAACTTGTTTTCTTTTTCTAAGTAGGGACATCTAAGAAAGTGAAGCTTGATTGGGAGACAAGGTTGAAGATAGCTGTTGGAGCTGCGCAAGGACTTGCCTATCTTCACCATGATTGCACTCCTCGGATCATCCACCGTGACATCAAATCATCGAATATACTTCTTGATGAGAACTTTGTGGCGCATTTATCAGACTTTGGGATTGCTAAGAGCATACCAACTAGCAAAACGCATGCTTCCACTTATGTTTTGGGGACTATTGGTTATATAGACCCAGAGTATGCTCGCACTTCACGTCTCAATGAGAAATCTGATATCTACAGCTTTGGGATTGTTCTTCTTGAGCTTCTTACCGGGAAGAAAGCAGTGGATAACGAATCTAACTTGCACCAACTGGTACATGAATCACTTCAAAATTATAGATATAGTTTTGTATGGTCTTGAACTATTGAGTCAAATTTGTGTTTTGTTTTGTGTTGCAGATCTTGGCAAAGGCTGATGATAATACTGTGATGGAAGCTGTTGATCCAGAGGTTACTGTGACTTGTATGGACTTGGGACATATCAGGAAGACATTCAAGCTAGCTCTTTTGTGCACAAAGCGTAACCCTTTAGAGAGACCCACTATGCTTGAAGTCTCTAGGGTTCTGCTCTCTCTTCTTCCATCTATGCAAGTGGCCAAGAAGCTCCCTTCTCCTGATCCATCAAAAAAGCCTACAAACTATGGAGTTAGGGAACAGCAGCAAGAGAGGAGTGAAGAAGGATCGCAATGGTTTGAACAGTTCCATGAAGTTATCTCCAAAAGCAGCGTATAAGATGTCAACTTTGAAAGAAGCTTCTTCTAGGGTTTTTGCCTTGCTTTCTTGATTCCCAAGGAAGTTGGTGTTGCTGATTAGAAGAAAAGGATGGTTTTTTAGTTAATTTAGACTAGTACAAGGGGTATTTTGGGTAAGGAAAAAGAAGGTATGTTTGGTGTGGGAAGCATTAAAGACAAGAACAAAGATTATATGAGAAAAGGATATGTGAAGTTAATGTTTGTTTTCTCCCAAGAATATTGCTCACGAGTACTGTAAAGTCTTTAGTCTTCTGATTTAATAGCTTACATATGTATGACCCCACAACAAAGAATCAATGAAATCACTTTCTCTATGCATATATCTAAACAAGTATACACGTTTCTATATATATATATGTAGACATAGGAAGGCGTTTGTATTAAACATTATCATAACATCTTCAATGTGAAGATTAAGCAATGATTAGGCTCCCTGAAACTTCCTGTGAATCGAATTTCCGGCATAAATTCAGGCTCCTGTTCAAATTAAAAAAAGAAAAAAAAAAAAATCAGTGGTGACTATGTCATGGCCCGTTGTTTTTTGAACTATTGAGGTAGATTAGATTGTTTTAGTTACCTGTAAGAGCTCTTAGTTCCATATTTGATGCTAGTTGGTTCAGGGAGTTCTTCTTTACTTGATCTCTGTCAAGAAAAGGAAGTTTCTAGAGTTCTTTAATACTATTACTGTATACAATGGGACTTTTCATGAGTTCTTTTTTTTTTTTTTTGGGAAGAAAGCTGATTATTTACCTTTGAGTCTAGAGTGCAGATATTAGATCCATACACTTGGCAATTTATCTTTCTGCTGTGGTTTCCTTTGACTAACCTACTACCCTTTGAGGAATCAGTGGCTTTTAGCCTGCAGAGAATGCACGTGGGAACGTTTTTAGCAGGTAAACTAGACTATGGCTATGCAAGAAAGGTAGTAGCATTATAGAGTCTTAAAGCTATGAACTACTAACGTTCTGGAGTTAGTAGCAACGTTCTCTTGTACGGCATCAATTTTCGCCTGCAATATGAGACATCGTTTAGTAATGTGTGAACATAGAGGCGAAGAAGTTAGAAAACATTTGAAAATGGCTTCATATGTTGGATTTGAGATTTACGTTTGAAGAGCGTTCCTTTGCTCTCAGTAATGTTCTTAAGCCAAATACCTAAACATAATTTATTTTTAGTTAATGTGAGGCGGATAAAAACTTACGACTAATAATAATATGACAGATTAGTCATACCTGAAGATCTTGAGACCGTGGAGTATTACTTTTTGGCAAAGGTGTTGAACAAGGTTCAACATTTATCTGCAAAGGAACCCAACACATTAGTTTTGTTTCTTAACTACAGCTTCTGAGAATGTAGTAACAAGATTGAAAAACAAAGAGAGTGAACAGGTAATACATTATTGTTTGTAGCATTTCTTTTGGATGAACTAATCCTTGATTTCGCATTCTGCTCGGTTTCTGAGTTAACCTTAGACCTGAAACTCTCACAGAAAACATGTTTATAACGAAGCCAAAACACTGTCTTATTGACAAGCAGCAGAGATTATGATTACCTGTGTCTTTCAGATCTTTCTGCAGTTCTGAGATTCGGTTCCTTTGGAACAGTGAGTTTCGATCTTTTGTTGGAGTTAACTCGAGACACCTGACCACAGTAACAATTAGCTTAAAGATTTCTAGTATTAACAAATTCAAAAGTCCATAAATATGTATATAACACAGACCTTAGCTTCCAGTTTTGGCCTTTTGGTGTCTTGGTTTTGCAACTTAGAGTCTAAGATCGGAGATAAGTTACCACCAAACTTTGCTAATGATCTCTGACATCTGAAGCACCAAATAAAAACATTTGTTGAAGCCAAAAGAAATAAAAAGCAAATTCACATTAGTAATTTACTCATTCATTAGTAGTACCTAGTCAGAAGTTGAACAGAGTAAACGTCTAATGGTTTGTTCTGCCTTGCAAGTAAAGAAGCCGTAGGTCTTGTTAAAGTTGAGCTACAGCATGATTTCGTTTTTGATTTGGGTTTGGTCTTTGAGACATCTTTAACTGTTTGGTTATAATAAATGAACCCTGAACACCAAAAATACACACTTTAAGTTAAAGCCTCTCAATAATGAATTGACGCAAAACCAAGTGTAGAAAGAGGAATCATCATCATTAGTACCGTTGTATTGATCTTTTCGATTCAGACCGGATTCTATAACCGGTTTTGAAATCTCAACAGGCTTAGTTTCGGAGATGATGTTTGTGATTTGCTTAAGCGGCTCGAGTTTCCAATTGCACTTTGGGCTAAAAGCTGAATAAAATAACCAGACAAGAAAAAGAAAAAGAAAAACATTGTAAGAGAGAGAGAGAGAGAGAGAAAAAGGACAAAGCTTTGTAATAAAAAAACAATCTTTGCGTGTGTCTTACGCGAAGGAGGATAGTTTCCAGCGGATTCGAACCAGAACTCGATCTCCTCTGTCTCGGAATCGAGCTCAGGTCTGGAGAAATCGTAGAAACGAGGTGCGTCGAATTCGAAATCGATGTCGAATTCCTCAAACGAAAAAACTTCTCCAGATAAACTCGGAATCATGATTAAGGCTGGAAACGGGGTGGGAGAGATTCACATTCAACCAAATTACAAAAGGATCGGAGATGTTTCTTCTCCCTCTCTCCCTCCTCCTCCTCCTCCTCCTCCTCCTCCAATCAATTTCCCGCAGAACCTCTGGAAAAAAAAAGTTTCTCCAGAAAATTAGGAGAGAGAGATGGAGAAGAAGAGAGAGAGAGAGAGAGAGGAAGGAGAAGATAACGGCCCTAAATTCAGTTTGGCGCGGATGTGAAACGACGGTGATCAATTGCTCTTATGTACAGCTCATAAATTCAAATTTCTGAATTTTCTATTTGGTTCTTTATTTTTGAAATTTCATAAAGTAGACCCCTTAGTATAATAAATGGTTTCCACAAACCCTCAATCAATGTTTTTTCGATACAATAATTTTTGTTTTCCTTGGATTCTAAGTCAAGGGAGAAAATTGCAATTTCAAAAGATAAGGGGAAGAAACCAAATATATGAAAGTTGCGTTCGTTATAACGACTTACCTGTAAGTCTTTTGACTAAAACATTGAATCCCCTTTTGTTTCTATCCGAAACTTTTTTCTAGGAAAATAACAACGGCTGTGTCATCATCATTCAATCCAGGTAAAGGTCTCTTCCTCCATTTTCCTGTAACATTTCAAGAAAAAAAAAGTCTGAAATTAAAAAGTGAATATTGCCTTTTTTTTTTTTGCAAATTCATTTGGAGTTAAATGAACGTTCCAAAACTTGTTATCATTTTAAGAAAAAAGACCATCTCCATACAGGATTGAATAAGATAGCGAATGAGGAATAACTCTGAATTTAATTTTGTTATGATTGTAACGGTATTTGTTGGCAGAGTTTGGAGATGATAATGTCCAAAACTCAATTCGAATCAATCTGCTCAACTCTTCTTCAAGAACTTGAGGTTTGTTCATTTGCGATTGCTTCAGCCTCAAGAAAAGTTTTTCTTTTGTACAAATGTGATTCTGTTTCTTGATACAGATTATATGGGACGAGGTAGGAGAAACTGAAACCGAAAGAGAGAAGATTTTGATTGAGATTGAAGACGAATGCAGAGTAGTTTATTGTCGAAAAATCGAAAAGGTAAAAGAAGAGAGGAATCGGCTAAGACAAGACATTGTTGATTCAAAGTCGAGAGTTATTGCTATATGTTCTGTAATGGAAGAGCCATCCAGTCTTGGAAGACAACACCAATCTGATCAAAGTGGAAGAAGAAGTTTGAAAGAAGAGTTAGTAAAGATTCTTCAGAAACTTGAAGATATGGAAAAGAGAAAATCAGAGAGGAAGGATCAGTTTATTCAAGTAATTGAAGATATAAAATGCATACGAGACGAGATAAATGAAGAATCTGTTGATACTTGTTCATCTGATTTTTCTATTGATGAGTCTGATTTATCTCTTAGAAAGCTTGAAGAGTTACACAGTGAGCTTTACACACTTCAAGAAGAGAAGGTTTCCTGAACTTAACATATTACTTAAAGTTTTAACTTTGATTTGATTTCTTTTTTCAGATTATTAATATTAATTTTGAGGTATATTTTTTTGGCTCAGAGAAACCGCATGAAACATATTCAAGATCATCTAAGAACTCTGGAATCACTTTGTTCGGTTCTTGGTTTGAAATATGGAGAAACTGTTACCAAGATTCACCCAAGTTTAGTAGAATCTGAAGGGTCAAGAAGTATAAGTAACACAACACTTGACAAGTTAGCTTCGTCAGTAAATCAATGGCATGAGACAAAGATACAGAGAATGCAAGAAGTAAGTTAAATGTTTCCAAACTTCTTCAGTATCTTAAGACTATGCTCTTTGTTCTTAGCCATTTTATTTATTGCAGCTACAAGATCTTGTGACGACAATGCTTGAGTTTTGGAATTTAATGGACACACCAGCAGAAGAACAACAGAAGTTCATTAACGTTTCCTGTAATATAGCTGCTACTGTTTCTGAAATAACCAAACCTAATAGCCTTTCCACAGACTTGCTTGAAGAGGTACATTCACATCAGCTTTAACTAATTTCTAATATTTCTAAGATTTTTTCTCTGATATGGTTTAATGCTTAAAAAGGTTAAAGACGAGCTAAGTCGGTTAGAGGAATTGAAATGGAGCAAAATGAAAGAACTTGTTTTAAAGAAGAGGTCAGAACTTGAAGAGATATGCAGAAGAACACACATTGTTCTTGAAGAACAAGATATCTCAGTGGAGAATGTAATTAAAGCCATTGAATCAGGAGATGTGAACCCTGAGAATATACTAGAACAGATTGAGTATCAAGCTGGGAAAGTGAAAGAGGAGGCTTTAAGCAGAAAAGAGATTCTTGAAAAGGCTGAGAAATGGTTGAATGCTTGTGAGGAAGAGAATTGGCTTGAAGAGTATAATCAGGTTTTGTGTATCTTTTTGTGGGTCTAAATGATCTGATCTCTTACATTTTGTGGTTATTTATGGATTTTTTGATTTGTATAGGATGAAAACCGATACAACGCTGGAAAAGGATCTCATTTAATCCTCAAACGTGCAGAGAAAGCTAGAGCACTTGTTAATAAACTTCCAGGTTTCATATATATGATCCCAAAATGATTTTTCAGATTGTTATCTCTGTGAATTTTTTAACCAACTGAAAATGTCTTAATTCTTCTTAGCTATGGTTGAAGCATTAGTTTCCAAGATAACAATATGGGAATCAGAGAAAGAAGCTGAGTTTCTATTTGATGGTGTATGATTTATATTCTTCCCTTACAAAAAATCATCTCTTAGTTCTTATCTCTTTGCTTAATGATTTTTATCCATTTCTTCATTCAGAATCGTCTACTTTGGATGCTTGAAGAATATACAGAACTTAGAGAAGAGAAAGAACAAGAACGTCGCAGGAAAAGGGTATTAAGCTAAACTCTTTTGCATCAATATTCTTCTAAGAATGACCTAAAAAAATGCTTGTTGGATTGTGGTTGTTTTCAGGATCTGAAGAAACTTCAAGGTCAAGTGACATCAGAGCAAGATAAAGGAACTCCTACGAGACCTCAAAGCGCAAAAAAGGGTCTTAAAGTATCAACTAACAAGAGATTTGCATCATCCCCTCATACTGATTCGCCTCGCTCAGCAAAATCGTTTACATCTCAATCTCGCTATGGCTAAAAAGATGAAGCAAAGACTTCAAAACAATTCTTTTAGTTTGTAATTGATTCAACTGGTAATTGATTCTTTCTTACATAAAAAAAAAAAGAATCTGTAGGAATATTTGTTCTTTTTTCAATGGCGTTACCTCAACTTTGTTCTTAACAACACCATTATTATACAGAGCATGTAAACAAAAGAGATTAGGAAGAGACACATCGTCTAGAAACTAAGTCATATCTCTTTTGTTAAAATCAAACTTTTCTATGCTTAAAACATGCTAATTAGTAAGCGGCTCTGACAAAGAAAGGAATCTGATTGATTATTGGATCATTTGTATTCTGTCAAACTCAGATCCAATAAGGTACACTGTTTGTGTTGCGGAAAGAAAATTTGACTTTGACCGACCAAATGTACTTGTTGAAGAAATAAATGTCAGTTATCTTTTTAAGCTTTGTACTCACTCATATGAAAATCTGTAAACTTCATATATAAACTTTGACGCTTACTCAAATTTTACTACAGTTGCATGATTGTATTTGTGTCTAAAGATTTAGCTTATGTTGCAAATTAATTGGTCTTAGTAGATTTTAAAAACTATTTTCTTTGGTCAACGTTACTACAAAGTGATTAACTGGAAAAAGACAAAAGAAATTGTCAGAATTTGGTATTCTTTTTTTTTTTTTTGAAATTTCACTTTAATGTCTTTTTAGCAGTTTCGTTTATTTAATTACATATATTAAGTTTCCAAGACGGACGTGATCTTTCCCTAAACCAAATTCAATACTTTTATTTTTGTAATTATTATATAGATATTAAAATAATTAAATCCTTAATATTCGTATTAAATAATACAACTGTCTAGATGGTATTTTTATATATTTTATTTCTTTTTTCCTGAAATTTTCCATTATATATTTAACCTCCTTATTTCTTTGCAAAAACCCTAAATTCAGTTGTCTAAAAGAAAAATTGGGGATAATTGCATGTAATTTTTGGTGTGTTTTTTTTTTCCGGTGA
Source organism: Brassica napus (assembly GCF_020379485.1). Taxonomy (NCBI): domain Eukaryota; kingdom Viridiplantae; phylum Streptophyta; class Magnoliopsida; order Brassicales; family Brassicaceae; genus Brassica; species Brassica napus. The sequence continues at coordinate 17,902,060 of NC_063439.1, forward strand.
GATTGAGAGGTTAATCTCCACGCTGCTACAGTATAGTGTTGGTTTTCAGCTCCAGAGTTCGTTGAAAGTAAGAAACCAAATCTATAAACTAACAAAAAACAATCTGCTATGATCTTTGATTTTTTGAGCTATTTCATCTCTCTTTTTTCCTCTAATCTATCTTGTAATATTTTTACTTTGTTCATAGTTAATTTGTCTGCAAAAGAACTCTTCGTCTTTTTCTTTCGTTTTCTTCATCTTAATTTTTTTTCTCATCTAAAAGCTCAATGTTTTTTTCTCTTGGTGAATTGTAGGGAAGAATTGTCCTGCCAATTCTGGGAACTTGTGGAAATAAATATGGAGGATAAAAGTGGTATTGGTCCAAGTGGGGTCATCACAGTTAAGGGAGATGAAGCTTTGGCGTCAAGAACAGAGTTCCAACAAAGCCCTAGCTTTCTCCAATTCGTAAGCCCCACGACGGTGGTGACTCCTCCTCCTCCTCCCCCTCCTCCGGCTCCGACCCCGGCTTCAACCACCGTGAATCCTGGCTCAGCCGCCGCACCTCCGCCGCCGCCGATCTCCAGCGCTGGGTCAGATCTGACGAAGAAGAAGAGAGGAAGGCCGAGGAAGTACGCTCCAGATGGAAGTTTGAACCCTAGGGCTTCGAGACCAACTCTCTCTCCAACACCAATCTCATCTTCGATTCCCTTCTCTGGAGATTATAATCATCATTCTCATTGGAAACGAGGAAAAGCTCAGCAGCAGCATGTTGATATCATCAAGAAATCTCACAACTTTGAGTATGGAAGCAGCCCAGGTAAATAATCTTGTAATCTCTTTTGTGTGTGTGTGCATCGGTTTTAGTGAGATAGATCTGATCCGATCTGGGTGTATTATCATCTGTTGATGTGATTGTTATGTGGGTATTTTTTTGAGATGTTGGGGAAGTGGGACCAACATAACATAACTGGATTTGGCTGAGTACACTTTTTTTGTCTGAAGAAGCCTACAAACAGACCAGTTAGAGACCCATACAGAGAATCTGATGATGCTGACCGAACCAAACTGAAAAATAAAAAGTCGATTTCTTTTTTAAATTTTTTGAGAGAATAATCTCTTTGTCTCTTCCTTTTCTCTTTAGAGGATACGAGTGCTTAGCAGATCTCTAAGATTTATCATTGGGTTTGGTTAAATCTGTTTTAATTACTGACTCTGGTGGATATAAAGGGACTTACTTGTATGTTCTTTAAAGGCTAACACTGATTGTTAGAGTTTACTGATTGGTCAAAGTCAATAACATTAAAATTCTGTTTCTATCTCTTTGCAGCTCCTCCTCCTCCTCCTCCTCCTCCTCCTCCTGGGCTCTCATGCTATGTGGGTGCAAATTTCACAACACATCAGTTTACTGTCAATGCCGGTGAGGTAATAAATTGCCCTGACAGAATTTTTCTTCTTTTTTACCGTTCTTGTAGTAAAAAAATTTGGTATTGGATTTTGTTTATCATTGTTTTTGAGAATGTATTTTTTTCTTTACAAGGATGTAACAATGAAGGTTATGCCGTATTCGCAAGGATCTCGAGCTATATGCATTCTTTCTGCAACTGGTTGCATCTCTAACGTCACACTTCGTCAAGCTACCACTTCAGGCGGCACCCTTACATACGAGGTAACTCTAATCTTGAAAATATATTTTCTGTATTTCTTGATGGGATTTTTGGTGGTTCCTGAATCAGATTATTTTCTTGTGTTAGGGTCGATTTGAGATACTTTCGCTATCTGGTTCCTTTATGCCTACTGATAACGGAGGAACTAAAGGTCGGTCCGGTGGTATGAGCATTTCTTTAGCCGGACCGAATGGCAAAATCATTGGCGGTGGTCTTGCCGGTATGCTCATAGCAGCCGGTCCTGTCCAGGTGACACAAATCTTGATTTAATCCAAAAAAAAAAATGTATTTACTAATTCAGTGTATAGAAAAGTCTAATATAATTTGTGACAGGTGGTAATGGGAAGTTTCATTGTGATGCATCAAGCAGAACAAACACAGAAGAAGAAACCTCGAATCATTGAGGCTTCTCCTCCGCCACTACAACGACCACCTCCGGGTTTCACCATAACCACTGTGAATTCTACTTCGCCTTTGGTGGCCACAGTAGAGGAGCCAAAACAACAAACCTATGGTGGAGGTGGTGGTATAATGAGACCGATATCTCAAATGCCTTCTTCTTTCAACAACGACAATTCTGGTATGAACAACTTCACAACGACCTTTCAGGGATACGGGAATATGAACACGGGTACTAACAAAGACGAAGATGACTATGACGATGGTGGTGATGATGACTCTGGCGATACCAGGAGCCTATCTACTAGTGGTTGACCGATTCTCCAATTTTCTTGTGTAGAAAGTAAGAGGGACCTTTAAGGTCAAAAATGTTTCAGCTATTCTTTGCTTTGCTTTCTTTTTAGAGTCTGAGACTTCGCTTCCTGTGTGTGTTTCCTAGCGTATTTGTTTTTGTGATCGGTTTAGCTTAACTATGTTCAAATCATCGACTAAACAACGTTATTATGGTTGCTGTTGTTATTGGGATTAAAATTTACTATTTTTTGCATATGACATTGTTAAACTGTGATTCTTATGAAGTCAATATCTCACGCAATAGCAAAAATGTGAAGGATTAAATTTGATTATTGAAAGGCGATCGATTACAAGGATTTGAGAGAATGGTATTGGAAGTCTCTGTTCTCCCCTTTACAAACTTATATTCTCTTATATATACACTTAAATACTACTGGAGATTACTCACGCTATCCATAATTCAATTTCATCTCGTAAAGAGTCAAGTGCAGCGCAGCAGCGGTTAGTGAGGAGTGGTATTTTCTTTTTCAGTCAAAACAAGCGTGTGCTTCTTCAAAGAAGCTGTTTATTAAATTAAGTTTTGGTCACAAAATAAGCTTAAGAAAGTACACTAGAATAAATAAGCTTAACAAAGTACATTTGATCACAGTCGAATAACAAAAAGAAGAGGCGTTCCGTTCATTCATCAAAGCCTAGATCCACGTATGATACTTGCGATCCCGTATCGAGAATCTAGGGAAAGCGTTAAGGGATGTGGGTGTGGCAATATTGTAGATATTAGAACCAACTGCCACCAGATTCCTAAAGCTCGAAGGAGGAGAACTGGGTACAGGGACTCTAGCCAAAGCGTATCCACTTGATCTGGTTTTTAGAGATTTATCAGGCTTCCGGCAGAGGGTATACCAGTCAGCGTTACCACAAATAGTTTGTAAGCACACATAGAGTTGTCTCTATGTGAGACTGTGAAGCCAAAGAGTGACCGGGTCTTGTAAAACTCAGGAGAAGATACGAGAGATCGAAGCTCTTGGAGACTAGGGAGAAAGTCGTATAGTACAACCTTGAGATTTTGAAAGAAAAAAAAAATCATTTTTCAAGTTTTTTTGTATTTAAAGATATAACTTTCACTTAACTGATTTTTGATTTTTTTAATAGATCATATGATTAATAGATTTAGACATAACATTTTAAAATTAAAAAGTCACTAATTTGGTTATTGTTTTTAAATTTCGAATGTAACTTTTGTTAATTCTTGAAACAAAAATCTTGACATGCATTTTAAATGAGTAGCAAATCATTTATTCCGTAATTATATGTATATTATATGAACTTAAAATATGTGTAGTATCAATATAAATATTTTAAATAAAATGAGAAATGTAAACTAGAAATATAAAGTTAGTGATACACATATGTTCGGTTATTTTTAGATATCTATTCAGGTTCGGATATTATCCACTCGGGTTCGGATATCCAATCTCTCATAATTTAATATCCATTCAGATATTTTGTTACTTCGGTTCGAATTTTGATTCGGAATTTTCGGATCGGGTTCGAGTATCGGATAAAATGGTTACTAATCTCAACTTCTTCTTTTTTTGACTCTTCTTATGTCCCAATAAACCATCTGCGTTCGTTTTAAAGTTGCTAGATTTTAACATTTGCTTCAAGTCAAGTGGCAAGAATCTATATAACTATTTGTTTGAAGATTCAGGGTTAAAATGTAAGAAACTAAACTTCTAAACCTATGCAGGAAAATAGCAAAACAAATCATTATCTTTACATTTTATAACAACCAATGGAATACAGGGAGTAAACAATAAATAAAAGAGAAATCTAAAACCCTTCCCCTTCCTTCCTTAAGCGCAGTCGCTCCGTTGGTCTCTTCTTCTTCATCGCGATTCCGATTAATCGGAGAGTCGACTCGGAACGATAACGATCTTCGCTCCATCTCCTACTATCAGGTATCTATAGATCTTCTCCGTCGTTTCTAAGATTGTTAATTAGATAGTGACTAGATCTTCTATCTTCATTTCGTTGCAGCGTTTGAACATCAGTAGCTATGTTTAACCTAAGTAGGATCATTCCTCGTCTACACTCGGTTTCCCTTAACCCTAGCACGACTGCGTCTGGGTCTCTGATCGAGAACGCCCCAAGAATTTTCCAATCTCTCGGAAACCGAGCATTTTCCGGGAAACCAGGCTCCGACGGATCTGGAGGCAACGAGAACGGTTGGGACATCGCGACGGGAGGATCGTTCGGTGATCGTTCTGATGATCTTGATTGGGATCACAAATCAATGTGGTCGACTGGTTTAAGCAAGGAGCATTTCGACGGTGTCTCCGTTGGCCGTCAGAGCAACGAGAATCCTTCTTCTGATTCAGGCGATGTGATGAGCAGGTTAGGTCCGAGAGAAGTCGCCATGGTTAACGAGATGAATGAGTATGATGATATGATCAAGGAGATTGAGAAAGAGAATAGGCATAGCAGGGTTTTTGTTGATGGGATTAAGCAGAAGATGATGGAGATGAGTGTGTTGCTGAAGCAAGTCAAGGAGCCTGGTGCTAGAGGTTCTTATCTTAAGGACTCTGAGAAGACTGAGATGTACAGGTTGCATAAAGAGAATCCTGAGGTTTATACCGTTGAGAGGCTTGCTAAGGATTATAGGATCATGAGGCAGCGTGTTCACGCCATTCTTTTTCTTAAAGAGGATGAAGAAGAAGAGGAGAGGAAGCTTGGTCGTCCCTTGGATGATTCCGTTGAGCGTTTGCTTGATGAGTACCCTGAGTAAGTTCTTTCTACTTTGGTATTGAGATAAAGATACAAACTTGGATAGGTTGCTGAATGTGTACCTCATGCAGGTTTTTTGTTTCACATGACCGGGAATTTCATGTGGCCTCACTCAGTTACAAGCCCGACTTTAAGGTCATGCCAGAAGGATGGGATGGTACAATCAAAGATATGGATGAAGTTCACTATGAGATCTCAAAGAAAGAGGATGACATTCTTTACGAAGAATTTCTCAGGAGGTTTGAGTTCAACAAATTGAAAGTAAGTCCCTTCTTTTGCCCTCTTGAGTATGCATTGCCTTCTTATCAAGTGACCTAGCGTGTTGGTTGATCATTTGATTTTTGATGATATCAAATATGCATTCTCTTTTGGTGTCTTAAACCCCAGTGGAAAGGAGAAGTGAAGTGCCACAAGTACAGCAGAAGACGTTCATCAGATGGATGGAAAATCACGGTTGAGAAATTGGGTCCTCAAGGCAAGCGTGGAAATGGAGGTGGCTGGAAGTTTGTGAGTCTTCCTGATGGATCGAGTCGGCCTCTCAACGAAGTGGAGAAGATGTATGTTAAGCGTGAAGCACCACGTCGCCGCCGTAAGATTCTCCCTTGAAGTTACTAGAAACAGACTCCATCAACGGTAATTGGAATGTTATGTCTCCCTTGAGGAGTGTCAAAGTTGAAACTACTTTGCGTTGTTTAATCTTTTGTTGAATAGTAACATCGGTAGCTCTTTTTTTTTGTTTTTAGCTCTTGCATTTCTCTGTGGCCCAGTGGTTCAAATAATCTTAAGACCCAAACATTTCAGAATTTCTGAGGTTATAGACCAAACATTACAGAAACATATCTTATCTTTATGTTTTTACCTTATATTGGAAATTTCTACTACACAAAAGTTTTCCAGAAAAGTTTTAAAATCTTAAGTGGGTTTAGAAATCTAAAAAACTTAACCAAAACTTGAGTTTATTTCAACATTTATTCACTTAATATAAAAATTGCAATATTTAAAATAAACAGAAAGCCATCCATGATATTAAAAGCGTAATAAAAGATGATGTCTCCTAAAGAAGTTTTGGAGGAGTCGTCAGATTTTTTCCCCCAGGCCCACTTCCCTAGAAATACCGTTATCCACTGAACTTTTCATCGTGTATTGTTTTACCCGTTGAGTATTTGCCTGTCATTTTCAAAAATATTCTCTTTTTGAAAATATCTTTGGTTTCTACAAATCTCTGCTTTTTACACACCGGGTTCTTTCCCCGATCCGTGGTCGGAGGGACCACTCCTCCTTCTTTACGCACTGGCGGCAACACCTATCCAAAACATGAAACGCATCTACAACCAAACCCCAGAAAAAGTCCACAACTTTATCTAAACATCTCTTCTTAGGAAGAACCATAGTTCTGCTCTAAACTCTCTCTTGTGCTAGCAAGAAGATTCTCTCAACACAAAACCGGCCTCTACTCTCCTGCTTTCACATTCACCGAAGCATTCACCGATACAAACAAGATGCACCATAGACTCTCCTACGCTGAAAAAGGGAAAGGCCGTACAGACCCCCCACCACCTCCATGAACAGCTAGAGTGAAGGTTCCTGCTTTTGATAGCTCTGAATTTATCAGAAAACACTCCCTCATCTTGGTTTGCAGGATGACAAACCCTAAAGTCCAGAGAATGTGGTCACTTATCCCATTCCTCTCTGACCACTGGAAATGCGTATCTCGACCAATTGGTGCAGATCTAGGGCAAGGGTGCTTCCAGTTCCAATTTACGTTAGAACGGGACCTCTTGAAGGTCCTAGACAACCAGCCGTACCACTTCGCCCATTGGATGGTGATAATACAACGATGGCAGCCCTCGCTATCACCTTTTTTCCCTAACCAGATCCCCTTTTGGATAAGTTCAAGGCCTCCCTCTGCACCTATGGTCAACTTAAATCCTCGAGCGAATCGTAGGAGACATAGGAACACTGTATCTATCTGAGATAACAAACACAGTAGCCAGAATGCGGGTGTTTATCAACGAGCTTCAACCCCTTATTCGAAAAACTACTCTAGAATTTGATGATGGCCGTGAGCTTGAAGCAACACTGGTATATGAAAAGCTCCAAAATCACTGCTCTACTTGTAACAGCCTCTACCATGACAAGGAAGAATGCTCCGAGAAACAACAAATGGCTAAAGAGCTTTCAAACACACACCGTAAGCGACAATCTACTGACATACCCGCCCTCCACGTTCATCCACTAGAGAACCATCAAACCTCTCACAATCATACCACCAAAGCTCCTTTAGGACTTCCCCCTATGATGACCAACACCCAAACTACAGGGGCGTCTACAATGGAGGACCAGAAAAAAACCAAAGGAGGTATAAAAGAAGAGCAGAACCATACAACTTAAACAATCCTCCCTCAACGGAGAGAACCAACAACAAGAGAACCTCAAAGATATGGCCATAACAATAGCTATCAGAGGAGAGAAGATAGTCTCAACTCTTACCGCTCTCGAGAGTATAGACGCCATGATCAACCAAATAACCACTATGCCCCTCAAAAGTCGCAACCATCTCAATCTCTATGGGTGGAGAAACCTGACCAAAAAGATCAACCACCCCATCCCCTGGAGAGGTCCGAATCATCTCGCTCCAATGCTCAAATTGCACAGAGAACTGGTACTACAATACCCCCAATATAGATACCTGAGGAAGCTGTAAACATAGCGAGAGGAGTAATCAGAGACTACATGCTGATATACTGAAACTGCCAAGATCCCACCAAGAGCGCATCTCGAAAAGAAAGGCTTCGCATGTCTGAGGAGCAAGGGGATATCGAGAAAGCTGCTGCTCGTCTAGTCATAAACAGCTTAGAAATTCACTCTGAAAATGCGAGGGAGCTCTCGCTGGAAGATACCCCTGACAGAATCCCTGCAACCCAAAGATTGGGACCAGTGAATGAACCTCAATCCGCATTCAATAGACTGGGACCTAGAGGCTCCCCAACTGAAAGAGATACTTTACCTCAGTCTGAGCAACCTGCACAAAGAAAGAAAGCAAGCATGCCACCCATAAGACATATAACTCCTCTGTCTCTAGCCATGGTCAATGCAGGAATCCGTAAAAGAAAAGCAGCCAGAGCTGCAAAAATCTCAAAAACAATCCCTCGAAATGAGAAAAACAACTCAAAGAGTATCCCTCTTAATGAGGAGAACGTGTCCAAGACTAAGCTGAGAAAGTTTCAACAGAATAAGGAGAGTACCTCAAGTAAACTAAAGCGGGATGGACCTTCATCTGGGAGACCTCAAAGAAGAAGTGTAGAAACAGATTTTCAAAATCCGCCCTCTCCTCTTCCTTAAAAATAGTGGCTTGGAACTGCCAAGGGCTGGGGAACCCTTGGACAGTTCAGACACTCCGAGAAATCTGCAAACAATTTGATCCAGATATTATCTTTCTCTGGGAAACAAAAAATCTCCACCATATAGTGGCAAAGAAACTTGAAGGTTTGGGGTTTACAAACCTCAAAACAGTCGCACCATATGGAGTTGCAAGAGGAGAGCTCGCAATCTTGTGGAAAGAGTGGCTTCAACTTGACATTATATCCTCTTGTAACAACTATTTCGATACAAGAATTTCGTATGAAGGAAACTTTTCTTATGCGACCTTTGTATATGGAAATACTGACAAAAGAAGAAGGAAGCAAACGTGGGATTTTCTTACCTCTTTGGCCCTTATCAGAGACTCAGCTTGGCTGGTTATGGGTGATTTCAACGATCTAACGGGAAACTACGAGAAGGAGGGAGGTACGGAAAGGTCCAAAGCTTCTTTCTCTGACTTTAGAACGTTCCTCTCAGAGGGAGACCTCTACGACCTTCAACATAGTGGAGAATGTCTATCATGGAAAGGCACAAAAAATACCCATGAGGTTAAATGCAGGCTAGATAGATCCATGTGAAATAGCGCATGGGAAGAGCTATACCCTTAAGGCCGTTGTGAGTACCTCCGCTTTGATAGTTCAGACCACAGACCCATCATCACCTTCTTTGAACCGCTGCGAAGGAAAAAGAGAGGCACATTTAGATATAACCGCAGTTTAAATAAGAACCCTCAGGTAGTAAAGCTTATCGAAGACACGTGGGCCCATCATTCTCAACTCAAAGTCAAAACAAAGATTGATAAATGTTGAACAACTATTATCAGCTGGTCGAAGCAACATAGAGAGGAAAATGGAGCTCACCTGGAAAAACTGAAGAAGTTGATCGAAGATCAAACCATCTCTACACACCCGAACGCAGAGCTCTTGGAACGACTAAAGAAAGATCTCCTTGAAGCATACAAAGTCGAAGAGAACTTCTGGAAACAATGCAACAGACAACTCTGGTTGCACCTAGGGGACAAGAATACGGGTTGCTTCCACGCCTCTACAGAAAAGAGAAAATCAATGAATAAGTTTGCAGTACTAGAGAATGAAGATGGAGTACCAGTTTATAAGGAGAAAGAAATAACAGCCACAATCGAAAGATACTTTTCTAAACTATTTACTCCAAACGTATGCAACCTAGAACTGATGGACAAGACAGTCTCAAAAGCTATTTACCCGCGGATCACAAATGAACAAAATGAAACTCTTACGAGAATACCTTCAAGCGAAGGATCAAGGAAGCTTTATTTTTCATCCATCATGAAAAAGCCCCAGGCCCTGATGGTTTCTCTGCGTGTTTCTTCCAGAAGAATTGGACAGTGATGGGAAGAGATATTGTAAAGGAGATCCAAGACTTCTTTATCTCCGGCAGCATGCCGACAATCAATGAGACTCATGTGAGGCTGATTCCAAAGGACTAGGAGCAAAAACCACTGCAGACTACAAACCCATCGCGCTCTGTAATGTCTACTATAAGACAATCTCCAAGCTGCTATCTAGACGCCTCCAGCCGATCCTCCAAGCTCTTATCTCCGAGACTCAATCTGCATTTGTCCCAAAACGAGACATATCAGATAACGTTCTTATAACACATGAGATCCTACATTACCTAAAAACCTCCAGAGCGGAGAAGCACTACTCTATGGCCATTAAAACCGACATGAGTAAACCCTATGACATGCTAGAATGGGTTTTTATAGAGAAGGTGCTGGGAAAAATGAACTTCCATCCTACGCTTATTACTTGGATCATGCAATGCATAACTACCGTAAGCTATACCTTCATCATCAATGGAGCCAGTAGGAGTTTTGTAAAGCCGGGAGAGAAATAAGACATGGAGATCCACTCTCCCCGTACATATTCATTATCTGCTCTGAAGTCTTGACAGGCCTCTGCACGAATGCTCAATCAAAAGGGCCTCATGAAAGGGATTTCCATCGCCACCAACTGCCTCAACCACCTCCTGTTCTCTGATGATACAATGTTTTTCTGCAAAGCGAACAAAAGAAATGCTGAAACATTAAAGGCCCTCCTAACAGCTTATGAAGCAGTCTCTAGTCAACTTATAAACAAGCAGAAGTCATCGATATTTTTCTCTAAGAGAGCAAAACCAGAGGTCCGTACTTTAATGAAGTCAATTCTTGAAATAGAAAAAGAGGGAGGAGTTGGTAAGTACATGGGGCTCCCTGAGCATTTTGGCAGGAAGAAGAAAGATTTGTTTGCTTCAGTAGTCGACAGAATCCACCAGAGAGCGGTGAGCTGGTCGAAAAAGTTTCTATCTACGGCTGGGAAGATGGTGATGACAAAGAGTGTCTTGGCCCCGATGTCCTCCCATACGATGAGCTGCTTCAAGCTTCTTCAGCATGTCTGCTCGAACATACAATCAACTCTCATCAGATTCTGGTGGGATTCTAAGCCTGGCAAAAGAAAGATCGCTTGGATATCTTAGGAAAAAATGGCTCAACCAAAAAGAAACGGATGGTTATGGTTTAAAGATGTTACAACCTTCTTTTTTTTTTTTTTTTTTGTCGTCTATCCATTTAAGCTAGATCAAGTGGAGAATAGACGAGTCGATTCTACTGAGAGCATCTCCATCTGTCCGGGTCTAATCTATATGGAAAAACAAGTAGCCTCTGATCCTTGCATTCTTTGCTAACGCATCTGCCCGACCATTCCGACTCCGAAGAATATGAGACAGACTCACATCCTCAAAATCCTCATGTAGCCTCTGGAAAGCCTCGATCTCTGCCGTAAATGCTGGCCAATCCATCGGGTTTTCTGTCATATCCACTAAGTCCGAGCAGTCCGTCTCGAACCGTATCGATGTTATCCTTCTGTTTCTCATACAAGAGGCTGCCCAAAGTAAACCTTCCATCTCAGCATGCAAAGCTGAGAGGCTCCTATGACACGCCCTTAATCCGAAGTATTCAGAGTCCATTTGATCCTTAAGACTCCACCCTAAGCCACTAACGCTGCCATTATTGTTCAATGACGCTCTACTTGCAAAAATTGGCTGGCGTATCCTCAAAAATCTCTCATGCCTCCTAGCCTGCTGTCTCTTTGGGAAATACTGCCACTCGGAGCCGTTCCTTAAATGCCAAGCAACATCATCTTCCTCTCATTGATGGAGAAGCGTCCTTATAGGCAGATACCTCCTCAACAAGCAACTAGGCTGGATGGTAGGATCAGGAGAAACAATTCATGTTTTGGACGAGCCGTGGCTCTCACACTTTGAGCAAATGAAACCTATGGGACCAGCCCCAGAAGCGCTACAACATCTCAAAGTCTCTGATCTCATACGGGCAGATACCTATGAGTGGAACATAGAAAAGATGGAGCTTACTGTACCCTTTCACAAGGAGCTAAGGATCCGGCCCAGTAAACTAAGTGTTAGAGATACCTTAGTGTGGCTAAAGAACCCAAATGGAGAATACTCAACACGATAAGGGTATATGTCATGTATGGAGGAGAATACGAGAACCCTCCCACCAACCCAAGAACCTGCAACTGACTGGCTCTCTAATGTCCGGAACATCAAAACATCAGAAAAAATCAAGTTATTCCTTTGGAAATCCCTACATGACGCACTACCAGTAGGAGAACAATTCGCGATTCAAAATATACATGTCGCTACCCTCTGTGCAAGATGCAATGAAGAAGAATCTGTGAAGCACCTCTTGTTCTAATGCCCATACGCAGAAAAGGTATGGCTTTTAGCTCTGACAGCAATTGATTTCAATACACAAAACATCAATAGTGTCTGCGAGGGGTTGGAGAGAGCGCGAAAGATACCCTCTCTTCCACCGTCTGGGATCGGAGCAGGAACACTCGCGGCCTGGATCTGCTGGTCCCTCTGGAGCTCAAGGAACCTCTTGATCTTCGAAAAGAGAAGCTTTGCCCCTGAGGAAACGATCTAGAAAGCCATCACCGACGCCAAAGAATGGCTGATGGCCCAACCCCCCCATCGAATCCAAAACTGTCGATGCCTTGGATCAGAATTGAACCAAACCCTAGAAGATCCGATCTCTCGATTTTCACTGATGCAATGTGGAACTAACGGTGAAGCAGGGCTTGCTTGGATCATTGATGATCTGACATCGATAACCTAACATGCAGCGGAAGAGACCTCAGTCTCATCGCCCCTTATGGCAGAAACTTTGGATGTCCTCTCAGCCATGACCTTTGCCCTCTCCATTGGTAGTGAAACCGCCTCAATCTTCTCGGACTCTCAAACCCTAATCAACACGATCAACAAGAAAGAGATGAAGTTGGAGATCTATGATGCAATCAATGATATCGACCTTCTGTCGTCTTCATTCAAGTAGATCTCTTTTCAGTTTATTCCTAGAACGGCAAATGTTAGGGCCGATTTAATTGCTAAGCAAGCCTTTTGGGCCACAAACCCCTAACAAACCCCACTCTAAGTTTCTTTAATGAAATCATTGCCTTAAAAAAAAGATGATGTCTCCTTAAATGGTCGAAAGAGAATCTGTAGCCGCTCACTGTTTCCTATCGTTGTCTCCTCCTCGACATTATTCCAATCTCACGTTCGCTTTATATATATATTTTTTAATTTTTTTAATTGTTCATCTACAATTCAAAATTCAAATCAACCAGTATAAATTATTTCGAATTTGCCCAATAAAAATTAAAACTTATTTCGAGTTGCACTTGGACCACAACATTTATACTAAATAAAGTTTAACTAGATCAAAATATTTTTGGATCTTTGGACCAGTTCGGTATGGCAAATCAATCTCCAATACCCTTATCTTGATAAGGAACGTAGATAAAGCAATAATAATGACAGATGCATGAAACTAGTTCAAGTGGAAGAAAACATTATACATTGAAAGATCTTCATCAGTTGCAAGAACATGTCTCTGATAAACCCAAAACTCTTCCAGCATTCTTTCTGAATCGTATCTATCAGCATGGGACACCATGGCAGTATGGCTCTTTGTGCCTTTGGATTCAACGCATCCTTTGCGATTTTTTTTATACCGCATCTCATTAGTAGCAATCACCACTCTGATATGTCAACTTAAAGTACGTATAAATTCCTTTTATCAAATATATATCCACGAAAATTCGATTAGGATGGTTTCTACAACAAGACCATTTGTATCCATTTGATTTTTTATATTATATAGGTATATGTTTCAGCAGTATATGTAGCTTAACATTAATTTACTTTCTCTGTCTTAGTTAACAATTATAATGCATAGTTAGATTAAGTGTATATGAAGCTTCATGGAAACCCGTACGAGAGATCAGGACGGTCACTAGATTGTACAATCAAGAACTTAGTATATGTACACACACACATATATATATATCAATTAAACAAAACCGTACGTTCTAATTACTTAATTTTATGAAATCAAGAATCTAATCTTATAAGAAAATCTGCAGGCCTGTTGCCAGAATAAACATGGACCCATGTTCTCTATGTCCTACGATGTGTATCAAATCTTAATTCACTTCTTTGTTGCACTACATTTTAAAATGATTTATTCTATATATATATTTATTCTCATTGAGATGTCCATTGCCCCTGCTGCAATAGACATTACAGCTCATTGATTCTTATAATTCAAACTTTATTTTTCTTTCTAATTAATCAGTTAATTATCTACTCATATTTGGGTAATAGTCGTTGAAACTATCTATACATGTAAATTTAAGTAAATTATATAAATATTAATGTTTGTATTCCTAAAGATGCATGCATGTATACAAGTTCGAACATCCAGACTATGTTGACCTACATTCAAGCCATGAATGCTTTCTAGAGTAGAGTATTCACGTTTGTATTTGTTTAAGTTCCAATGTTTTTCCGTGTAAAATGTTTATACTTAGAACAAACATTACTATGATCTGCAAAATCATTAGTACAATACATGTGGTTTCTTTTCCCTAATTCACGTATATTTTGCCAATCAATTATGGGAGGCACATTGCTAAGTGGGTATGCCATATATACCATATTGAACATAGTCTAATTCCATTAACAACAACCCTTGAACATAGTCTAATTCAATTTAGATATCATAAGGAGCAGAGGAACATTAACAATGACAATAGCTGACTAGTCCCTCGACAATGAGACAATATGCTTTTTGATATATATACATATGTATATCATATAATACCAAACAATATTGTATACACGCATGTTGAATACTGCTACAACTTGACCAAAATTATTTTCTCTTCTCCATCTATTTATTATATCTAAGAGAAAAGATTCATGAAACTGGACCAGCCTGTTTGACAAATCTCCCACTATATAAATAAAGACCTTTTAACTCCTAAAACCAAAAACCATCATCAACCACTTTAAAACTTTTTAAGCAAGAGACTGAGAGAACTCCGATTTTCTTTCTAAGATATTCTCAAATCAACAAAAACAAAATGGCTTTTTGGTCTGCTGAAAATGCTACTAAAGCCTACCTTACTACATTGAAACAGGTAAGAATTTATTTATTTTTATATATTTGAATAAATTAGAAGATATCTTATGATTCATTAATTAATTAGTGTTTTGAAAAATATGATATGGATCGATGCTATAAAGATAACTATTGTCTACCTAGTATTAATGTCACATTTTGACATATGTATATCCATTTTGCAGGATCAAAGAACAAAAGAACCAAACGTGGCTGAGTTCATATCGGCTCTAGCCGCCGGAAATAACGCAAGAAAGATCGTCGTGGCTTGTGCCGGTGCAGCAAATGCTGACATAGTCGTTGCCCTAATCGCCGCGGCTAATCAAACGCGCGGTCAAGTGGTATGCGTCTTACGTGGCATAGAAGAACTAATCATATCCAAGAAAATGTTGGAACCATCAGAGATTCATCAGATACAATTCGTGGTTGGAGAATCTAACGACAACACTCTAATTAATGGTCATTTTGGAGAAGCAGATTTCGTTCTCGTCGATTGTAATCTAAAGAACCACCAAGATATTGTTAGAAAGATTGTTAATAACCATGAAGAAAACGCAAGAACCGGCGGTGGAAGCGGTGTGGCCGTTGTGGTGGGTTATAACGCGTTTTCGAGAGGATCTTCGAGATTTGGCGATGGGAGGAAAACGCAGTTTTTACCTATAGGTGAAGGGTTGCTGGTGACGAGGGTTAACGATAATGGTAGTTATAACCAGAAGACGATGAAAAAGAACAATGGTCATCATCATCACCATGACCACGTGAGAAAGAGTAATTGGGTGATGAAAGTTGATAAGTGCACAGGAGAGGAGCATGTGTTTAGAGTTAGGGCTCCACGAGGAGAAGCCATTATTGGAGCTTAATTAAACATTTAGATATCATTGGGTACTTTATAGCAAAAATCACCTCTGTAATGGTTCAGACGAGTGGAGTAGTAAGAAGATTAGTTATTTTCTATAAGTAATTAAAAAGAGTTTGGATTAGTATTGGAGTGTTATGTTTGTATGAACAGAAAATATGTGTTTCATTTTCTTTTCTTTTTGTATGTGTGAATATGAAGAGATGTGTTTCGTTTTTAATTTCTTTTCATTTTGGACTTTACTTCGTGAGCACATGTACATACATTGTGATTCTTCAGATTTTAGCAAATAAACTATTCAATAATGCACGTGCACGAGAAAAGATGCCGGCATCTGAGAATAAAACAATGAAATTATATTATCAAGAAAGATGTATTATTTATCTATGCAAGTTATATCTTTCTTATACAGTATCTTCAAAATAGATATCAAGGATCGTAAGGAGTTACTAGCGGTGTTAAAGTATGGTCCCTGCTAACTAAATAATGTCGACTAGAGGGAATGGTAGACTCTCTCTCCCTTAAGAGATCTTGACAGAGAGATCGAGTCGTGGTGGTTCCCGCCTTCTTCCTCTCTTTTCTGGTTCACGGCATCGACTCTGGTGCACGGTGGTCTCTTTGACGCCGTGTAGCTGGCTTTGACTCCAGTTTTTTCGCGATCTTCTATGCGAAATCATTCGGCTTTGGTCCACGGTTATGGGTTTGGATGAGATCTCGGTGTTTAATCGATTGATGCTCTCCAAACAGGGGATGTGTTGTAGCTGATGAAGCCCAAAACGTCCAATACAGTCGTTGGAGGTGTGTTTCTTCGGTGTTCATGAGAATCCGGGAAGAGTATGTTTGGTGTGTGATTGGTGTTGTGGTGAGGCGGACGATCTCTCGAATAGCTCGATGAAGCTCTCCGCTGGGTGATGATTCTGATCTGGGTAAACCTTTGTGTGTGTGTGTGGAGTGGGGATGGATGAGATCTCGAATCTGGTCGATTGAGGCTCTCCATCGGTGTATGCCCTGAAATTGGAGGGCTTGTGATCGTGATTCTATCTCCGGTAGGTTTCCGGCGACGAATCTTAGTCGGTGAAGATGGTGAAGGCTGTCCCAACACGTGTCTTTCCTCTTCGTACGGTTAACACGTTGTTGTCGACTCTTCTTCTGATGTGTTTAGGTTTTGGGCTGTTGATGGGCCTTAGATCTTTAGGTGCATGATGTTGGGTTTTTATGCCTTCTTGTCTGGGCTTTTATGTTTTTGTATCAACTTCTGTTTAATATAATATCAGTTCACAGTGAAAAAAAAAAAAAAAAATCAAGGATCGTAAGGGCATACATCTGCATCGGGCGTGCCTTGGGCCATCCCTTATTTTTTATTGGGTCGAAAATAATTCAAAAAGAAATTAAAATGGGTGGGACGGGCCGTAAGTAAGGGACAATCGGGCTCGTCCCGAAGGAGACGTGGCATCACGGTATTGGGTGATGAAAACGAAGAAGGGACGGTCGTTTCGGCTCATTCGCATTTTGGGAAATTGAAATCAAAATTCGAAAAAGGAGAGCTCGATGGCGACGAAGTGAAGCATCGATTCGAAGGTCGATCCTTTCCAAACGAAAGCGAGTACCTGATCTCCTCACTCCACCTGCGTCTTCTCTCTTCCACCGGAGTCTCCGTCGGAGTGTCTTTGCAAATCGAAAGGTCGCAGCTTCCAATCGAGAGGTCGCAGCTTCGAAATCTCAATCCACTGCCGTTCGATTCCGGTCCTGTACGCAAGCTTCTTTCCTCTCCAAATCCTCGGCGAATCGTCCCAATCTTGGCAAGGTACGGTCTTCAACTCCTAGATGAAATGGATAGATTCTAGGGTTTGCAATAGAATAAAGTTTATTGATTTACATGGTTCGATTGTATGATTTGTATCCTTGTAGGTTGAGATTGTTTTCTTTAGATTATATGCGTGATTCTGGAATCTCCGTCGGCGTGATTGTTTTCTTTAGATTATATGCGTGATTCGTAGCTAAAAAATAGCCTCCGTTTAAAACTTTTGTGGTTCGAGATGAGATCCTGTAACAAAATAGGTTGAGTGATTGATATATTTACAGTTTGATATTAACTAAATAGTTTGTGTCTCTTGTGGTTGTCGGAAAAGATCCTGCTCGTTTTGTTTTGTGATGTAGTTTAGTTATGTTTTTGCTATCGTCTGAATCTTGCTTTGTAACAAGATGTATACTCTATGTATTTGTGAAGTATTTTGTGGTTTTTGGTAGTTAAACTTTTGTGGTTTTTGTGATGTATTTTGTAATCTTGCTTTGTGAGATGCATTAAGAATAAAACTTTTGTGGTTTTTGTGACACCTTGCCATAGTTATGTTTCTGCTATCATCTATCTGCTTTGCCTGAGTTTGTAATTCTTTGCCTGAGTTAGCTTCTTTGCTATTGTTAAAGACACTTGCGTGTATTTGAAAGACAGAAGGTGTTCGAAATAGACTAGGATTGTTAATGTATTTTGTATTCTTTGCCTTAGTCTAGTTTGTTTGAAACCAAATCTCTTTATATTAATGATGTAGTTAGGAATGTTAGGTAGCTTTTGTTGTGTAATAAGTTTGGATTAGACACTTCTTGTTCTTAGTTAGCCATTTATTAGCGTTTGTACTTGGTAGTCTTAACTTCCTCCTATAAAATCTATTTGCTCTTCTCACTTTTTTCATCTCACTCGTTTTTCTCTAATATATCTCTTCTCTTTTCTAATATATCTCTTCTCTTTCTCGAATATATCTCCTCTCTTTTCTTACTGCTATGCATCCAAATAATATTCATAGTCAGAGCTCTAGTTTATTAGGACTGCTTCACAGTCAACAAGGGAGAGTTTACCATGGTCGTATTAACTTTGGTGATTCTCAACCTATCCCGGCATTCAGTTCACAACCATCTCAAGTACCACCAGTCGCCCGTGGTGTTAGACGCAAATGGGACCCGGCTGATGACGAGGTGTTGATCAGTGCGTGGCTCAACACCTCTAAAGATTCCATTGTAGCAAATGAGCAGAAGTCGGGGACCTTCTGGGATAGGGTTGCTCATTTTTATTCCTCAAGTCCTCATGGATTAGAGGAAGGTGAGAGAGAACCCAGGCAATGCAAGAAAAGGTGGCATAGACTAAACGATGAAGTTAACAAGTTTTGTGCCGCATACTCCGCAGCAGAGAGACAGCATAGAAGTGGTGAGAGTGACACTGATCTTCTAAAGAAGGCGCATGAGATCTTCTTTGCTGATCAAGCTAAGAAGTTTACTCTTGAACATGCGTGGTGTACGTTGAGATTTGAACAGAAGTGGCTTTCCCTTAACGGACCTAAAGCTGGTGGCGGTGAGAAGAGGAAGAATGTTGAGACAACGACCCAACCTTCCACCACCGACGGTGTCGTTGATGTTGAGCGGAGGCCAGAAGGAATCAAGGATGCTAAGGCTAGAAGAAATGGTGGTAAAGGAAAGTCTGTCTCTGACTATGCGAGTGTTTGGGAAATGAAGAAGGAGGACTGGGAAATGAAGAAGGAGGACTTGGAGAGGAAGGAGAGACTGTCGAAGTTAGCTATACTTGACACTCTCCTTGCCAAGACTCAACCATTGACTGAGGCGGAAGAAGCTGTGAAGAATAAGCTCTTAGCGGAGTGTTTCTGAACAATTAGAGCTTCTAAACATTAGTGGCTTAGCCTTTAAACCTTTTAATTCTCTATGTATGATGTATGGATCCTTAATGTATGGATCCATTAATGTATGGATCCTTTGCTTTGTGCTCAATGTTTCATATACTTTGCTCAGCTAATGTTAACGTCATAATTTTATTCTCGCGCCACTTTTTATTCTCTATGTATGATTAATAGCCTTTAAACCATATTAATGTAGTTTGCTCTTGCTATTTTCTTGCAGGTATACTAGAAAATGGGGTGCTACAGCTATAGCCAACCATCACGGTCGGAGAATAATTTTGGAAACAATTCAGACACTGAATACTCCGAGACGGAGGATCTAATCCGACGTGATCAAGCTGAGCTAAGCTTAGAACGTCGTTCATCCGTCATATACCCTCCACAACCAGAGGTGGAGTTCGGGTTCCCGCAGGTTTGCTACTGTGGTTCTCCGCCACAGCTTGTACCGTCTAGAAGTATTAATGGTCAAGGTAACAACAATTTCACAATGTAGCTACTCATCAGCGTCTCTCCGATATGATTTGTTATCTTCCGTGTGTGATACAGGTCGCTTAGTATACACTTGCGTGAATAAAGACGACGGAGAGTGCCATGTATGGAAATGGTGGGACGTTGCGGTGATGGAGGAGATGAGAGCAAGAGATAGACATGTCCTCCAGCTGGAGGAAAAGGTAGATAACCTGTCTCTTTTGAGTGACTATGATAAGTTATCTCCCGTGTGTGATAATGCTAAGGAGAAATCCGTTTGTAGTGATGGGTTTCAGTATGTTGTGGGTGCTATGGTCGCGGTCCTAATTTTAATAGGCTTGGGGATTATGTATGTGTAATGGTTTAGGCAGGGATGGTCGTAGCGTGGGTTTAGGCAATGCATGATGTTGTTTTTTTCTTAGCCCCTCGGATGTAATCAGTTTCAGACAATGTAATATTGTGTACCAAGTTTGACCGTCAAACATGATCACGTATGTTTTTAAATATCTTGTCAAATGATCACATGTATGTATTACAGTCATTCGTTTAGAATCATATATTATAGAGTAGTACTGACATGTATTTTTTTTTCTACCTAAAAATCACATGTATGTTTTCTTTCTACCTAAAAATCACATGTATGTTTTATTTCTACCTAAAAATCACATGTATGTTTGCTATCTAACTAAATTTCACATGTATTTTTCTATCTACCTAAAAATCATACCTAAAAATCACATGCATACTTCCTAACTACCAAGATCTATAAATAAGAGACTTCTTTTGGTTAGGAAAAATGCAAAGCATTCTCTTCTCTTTAATTTCCATAGCATTTTCTCTCTTGCAAAAATTTATCAATGGCTTCTTCCTCTCATTTTCATTACCACCAAGACGATCACCAACCTGATAATGAAGATATATTCGAAGACTTATTTGAAGACATTGACGAATTTCTAGAAGAAAATGAGCGTGTACCACGTAATTTTATTGACAGACATCGGGAGGAAGGTCAAGATTTGCTATGGAATGATTATTTTAGCGATACTCCAACCTACCCGCACAATGTCTTCCGGCGACGGTTTCGAATGAACCGGACATTATTCATGCGTATTGTGCAGCGTCTCTCCACTGAAGTACGGTATTTTCAAGAAAGAGTAGATGCAACCGGGCGGTCTAGTCTTACTGCACTCCAAAAATGTACCGCAACAATTCGTCAATTGGCTTATGGTGTTGGATCTGATGCAGTGGACGAATATGTCCGAATGGGTGAAACAACTGCTCGAGGATGTTTGCACAATTTTGCCGCGGGAATAATCAGCTTGTTTGGCAATGAATACCTAAGACGTCCCACACCGGAAGATCTGCAGAGACTACTATACTTTGGGGAGCAACGTGGGTTCCCAGGGATGATTGGAAGCATCGACTGTATGCATTGGGAGTGGAAGAATTGCCCCACTGCTTGGAAAGGAATGTATTCACGAGGAACCGGAAAACCAACGATTGTCTTAGAGGCGGTGGCATCATATGACCTCTGGATATGGCACTCCTTCTTTGAAGCTCCAGGTACTATGAACGATCTTAATATTCTCGATCGATCACCCGTTTTTGATGACGTTATTACCGGAATAGCACCACAAGTTAACTTCTATGTCAACAATCATCCGTACAACTTGGCTTATTATCTCACGGATGGTATTTATCCGAAATGGGCTACATTTATTCAATCTATCCGACTACCACAAACTCAGAAGCATTCTGTATTTGCTCAAACCCAAGAAGGTGTGCGAAAAGATGTCGAGCGTGCCTTCGGAGTCCTACAAGCTAGGTTTGCCATTGTTAAAAATCCATCTAACATATGGGATAAACGAAAAATAGGTAATATTATGAGAGCTTGTGTCATACTTCATAATATGATTGTCGAGGATGAACGATCGTCAAGAACTCAGTACAACATTGCTGAATTTCGAGAAAGAGAAGAGGCGGATACCTTTACCGTCAATAATCCGTCACCTCTCGGCACTCCACTTGAACGTCGGACAAACCTTCAGAATCTAGAAACCCATCAACGTTTAAAAAATGATTTGATTGAAAATATATGGAATAAATTTGGACATCTTCCAAATAACATATAGTTTATAAGTTTCTATTTGTATTGGAATAAATGTTTGTTAGTTTTTCTAAATTATGATTTTGTATTTTTTTAAAATTTTTTGTAATTTACTTAATATTTCAATTTTAATGTTAAACTTCTATCATATAAGTTTTATTTAAACTTCTTTACATATGTTATCACTTATTCAAATAAATAAATTAATTAAATAATAAACTAAGGGACAATCAAAGTCCCAGTATTAATCCACTTATTCCCTTAGCTTAGATCCCTTAAGATAAAAGTTTAATTAAAAATCCTAAGGAACTTGAAACACAATCCCACCATTGTGGTTGCCCTAACTATCTTCTACATAAGATGAAGGAAGGGTGCGATTGAGTCCGCCAAACTTGGGCGAGAGATGTGACTAATATATGTATATAATAATCAAGGTGTGTGATTTTTATTTGGTATGAATACTCGACTTTTGATTCTTATTTAAGTTGACTCAAATATATGCTCAAAGCTTCAAGGATAGTACGTTTTCAAGATATGGGGTTTAAATTCTCATCAATCTACATTTTAGAAGTTATGGATATAGTAATAATAAGGCATGTACACAAACTAGGATGCATTCAAGATTTTCTTCTTTGAATTAGTCATTGCATTAAGTATGTTATTTTCAAAAAGATATATTGACAATGACCAATTCATAAATGCATGCATTGTCACAATGTGCAAGACAACAATGAATCACGAACGACCCATGAGCTTGCCATATCCCCATGACCACCACCCCCCCCATTTCCCTTATCCACATCCTACTGTACAAGAAAATGACATTTCCATTCAGATATCGATGTATTACACAAAATTTAATAAGTTTCTCAATATATGTGAAATTAAAAAAAAAACATTTATGATAACATGGATGCAGGATGTAGCCATAAACTAGTTTTTTTTTGGAGCAAAGCCATAAAATAGTTTGCATCAATATTTAGTGGGGAAAAGATGAAAGCTCAAAACCAAGTTGAGTGAGTTTAATGAAATGGACCACATATGTGAGAGACCCCATAAACAAATGGGCTCCCTTAATTCATTTAATGGACATTTTCTAACGAAGCCCATTATATCAAAAGCCCAATAACGTTCTTCATCATGATTCTCCGAGAAAACCCTAAAGAAAAACCCTACCAGAATTGAGAGTGATCGGAAACGATGGTGGTTGGTGGTCTAAGAGAGTTCGCGCACAGAACCGGAAATGGCTCCGGTACACCGGTTCTGGAGGAATCGAACGGTGAGGAACTTATGCGCGTGCAGCCCTCGGTCGCCGTCGCTCTCGGGAATCGATCCCTGGAGTCTCCCGGAACTCTCTACATCACTTCCAGGTGATAGATTGCTCAAATCCATCCTCGTCGTTTTGGAACCTTCTTCTGAGATGGAGATTATAATAGTGACTAGTGTATACATTGCAGGAAATTGATTTGGCTGAGTGATGTAGACATGGCGAAAGGTTACGCCGTCGATTTCTTATCCATATCGCTTCACGCAGTGTCTAGAGATCAAGAGGCTTATTCATCTCCTTGTATATATACTCAGGTATGCAACACCTTATTAGTATCTGTGGGATTGATTTGAGTGCTTGTTACGGTTCCATGTCTGCATGATGTTTGCATTTAGATTAGTTGTCTGAGTTTGTGGTTCTGTGCTTGAAGATTGAAGTTGAAGATGATGAGGATGAAGAAGATGAGGATGATACTGAATCCACCGGAGCTTTGGACTTGTCTAAGATCAGAGAGATGAGGCTTGTTCCTTCTGACTCTACCCAGTGTGAGTTTTTAATGTAGCAATTCTTTAAGTGCTTAATTTGAACCGGTTAGAACATAGTTCACAAGAGTCTTAGATGTTAACTTTTGTTCTTGTCTTTGACAGTGGATACTCTGTTTGATGTGTTCTGTGAATGTGCTGAGCTCAATCCTGAACCAATTGAAGGTAAAGATACAACCTTGCTACTTTCCTTTAATGCAATTTTTTTTGTTACATTCTCGTTTCATTTTATCTTTTTCATCAGAAGAAGAAGAAGAAGAAGAAGAAGAAGAACATAACTGGGTGTTTAGTGCTGATCAGATGGTTGTTGGTGGAGGAGGTAATGCTTCTTTTTATACGCTGAGACCAATCTTAAGATTTGATTATCATCATGGCTGTATGTCGACATTTGTTTTCTGTGTTGTGCAGCGGAAGAAGACGGCGAATGGCCAATATCTCAGAGCCCGACGAGTGTAATTGGTCTATCCATTGGAGATGAAGGGGGTCTTGCTCAGCCTATGCTCGAGGTAAATCATTAACCTGATTTTTACCTAATTTATTCGCATGTTTGTTTTTATGTTTGCTAATTTCATTGACGCATGAACTCACACCGCAGCTCCAGATCAATGATCAGAGGTTTGACGACGCTGAAGAGATGGTTCATGAAAGTGAGACCAAAGATCACTAATCTGTTCACAAATGTATTACTCCAAAACAGAGTTGTTTCTTATGTTAAAACAGTGTCGTCTCTCTGTTCTTCAAAGCTGAGCTGTGTGCTTTGTTAAATATGCGTTTAGACTTGGAAGGTAGATTTTGCTCATCTTGTTATCTCTCTCCTTAATCACTTACTCATTCACGAACCAGAACATAGCATGTGCCTAACATCAAGAACCCTCGAACATTTTGCACAAAGTGAGGAGGCTAATGCATTAAACTTGATGTATCATGTGCTGTGCTAAAAAGCTGCCCAATTGCCCATCATACTCGTTGAAACATTAAGATCAAAGTGAGACTAATCGCTGATATCATGGGCTTATGTATTTCATTTTGGCCCACTCACCTGGATATTCGTCGTCCTTATTTTATATATACACTATGATTGATTATTTAATAACTTGTTAATTCTGTTCAATAATATTACGTAGAGTATCAACGTGCGTAACAAAAAATAAAATGTACATTTCTAGAAGTTCTAACAAAAAATATCTTAGTACCGTGTTTTTTGTCAACCCTGAAGAAAACATCATGAAATGCTAATTTTTAATTTTAAAAAAAATTATAAGATTGGGTGATTTTCCGTTTCAAGAACTGGGGAAGACATGTATTGTGTTGGAAGCACGTTGTTCGATATGGACACATGAATATTCAAAGAACTATATAATCAAATTAATATTTTCTAGTGTCTGAAATATTATGTCACAATCTTTTTATAACAATTAGACAATTCTAAAGCTAAGTTCAAAAAAATAAATAAAAAAATTAGACAATTCTAGATGTTACCACAAAATCCACTATAATCAAAATCAATTTACAAAATCAACTGTAATCAAATTAATATTCATTTAATAAAGAAAAACTATTATTATTTATATATATATATATATATATAAATATAAGAGACTCATACGCATTGAGCGGAATTGCATCTAACTAGTAAAAGAAAAAACCGAGTCCCACACTTCCCGCGAAAACCTCAGTCTCTCTCTCTCTCTCCTTCCTTCTATCTCTCTCTTTCGCAACCGCTTCTCTGTGTTAACCTTTTGGTAATGTAAATATGAAAACCAAATTAATCCTCTAAAAAAGGTATTCAGAAATCTCGATCCCTATTACCAAATGTCGCCGATGTCTACGACGGAACAGTCGCATGAGCATAATCGTGATCCGCAATTGACCACCGTGAAACACCTGGAGAAGATCCCTGAGAATCCTTCCCGCCAATCGGGCGACGATGAAGCTGCTGCGGAAGGTTCCACCACGAGGAGCCAGGATTCTCCCGAAATGCTTGGTCCTTCTTCCTTAGGTCTGAATCACATCAGAACGAAATCATCTCCGGCTCCGTCTCCTTTGGGATTTTCGTCGGCCACGCCTTCGGTTCAGGAGAAAGCTAGGGTTGGGGCTGCTGATGCTCGCGCCGATGCGCGTGCCAGATGGCCGATTCCTCCCCATCAACCCGATCAAGGTATTTATTGTCCAAACAAGATTCAGAGAGGCGATGATGATCCTAATGATGATTTGTTTGCTTATAGGAAAGAAAGTTCAATGGACGCAATCAAAATCTCTGCGGGTGCCTGTAAACACCAATCCAGGGATAGAGGTGAATATGATTTGTTCTGGTTTTTAATTGCTTAATAGTTGTCATTTGATTTGATGAGATTTCTTTTGATCAATGCAGACTTCTCATGTTGGTCTTGCGAAGGAAACACATTCTCCACGTTTTCAAGCGATACTGCGTGTCACAAGTGGACGTAAGAAGAAACCTCATGATATCAAGAGCTTCTCTCATGAACTCAACTCCAAAGGTGTTAGGCCTTTCCCCGTGTGGAGGTCTCGAGCTGTTGGTCACATGGAGGTTAGTTACTATTCTCTCTCTCCTTATGTTCATTTCTGATGACTTGAGACTCACGTTTTCATTTTCTTAGGAGATTATGGGGGCGATTAGAACCAAGTTTGATAGACAAAAGGAGGATGTTGATGCTGATTTGGGAGTTTTTGCTGGCTACTTGGTCACCACTCTTGAGAGCACTCCTGTATCTAACAAAGAGTTGAGAACGGGTCTCGAGGATCTGTTGGTGGAGGCTCGCCAATGTGCAACCATGCCAGCGAGTGAGTTTTGGCTCAAATGTGAAGGGATTGTTCAAAAGCTAGATGATAAACGTCAGGAGCTACCCATGGGGGGACTCAAGCAGGCTCATAACCGTCTTCTTTTCATCCTTACTCGCTGCAATAGGCTCGTGCAGTTTCGTAAAGAGAGCGGTTATGTTGAAGAGCACATTCTTGGGATGCATCAGCTTAGTGATCTCGGTGTTTATCCTGAACAGATGGTAGCGATTTCGAGACAGCAGGACCTTCTTCGAGAGAAGGAGATCCAAAGCATTAACGAAAAGCAGAATCTTGATCACAACTCCAACAGTGGAGGTGATGGGAATGAAGTCAACACTGCTAAAAGTAATGATTCAACTTCGAGCAATTTCCGGATGTCATCCTGGAAGAAGCTTCCGTCTGCTGCCGAGAAGAACCGTAGTGCTAATACTACTCCCAAGGCGAAAGGAGAGGGAAAAATCCAACCAAAAGTGTATGGAGATGAAAACGCTGAAGGCTTGCATAGCCCCTCAGGCCAGCCTGCATCCGCAGGAAAAGGTGACATGTGGGGTTTCTGGGCGGATCATCAATGTATGACATACGATAACTCCATGATTTGCCGTATCTGCGAAGTTGAAATACCAGTTGTACATGTAGAAGAGCACTCTCGAATCTGCACCATCGCTGATAGGTGTGACTTGAAGGGGATACATGTGAACGTGAGACTTGAAAGAGTAGCTGAAAGTCTTGAGACAATTCTGGAGTCATGGACGCCCAAGTGCGGAACCCCGAGAGGAATTGCTGATAATGCTACATTCAGTAGACATGAAGATATGGATGAAAGCTCTCATAGATGTTCAGATGACATGCTTGATTGTGTTCCTCGTTCCGAGAATACATTTTCTTCGGATGAACTGAAAATCTTGAATGAAGTGTCTATGACGAATGAAGCAAAAGACTTGTCAGCAGGAAGCTTGACACCACCATCACCAGGAACACCAAGAAAAAGCCAAGTAGATTTGCTACTAAGTGGTGGTCGGAAAACAATAACAGAGCTTGAGAATTATCAACAGGTAAAATGTTTAAATTTTTATGCCTTTCATGCCTTCAACATTCCAAGCAATGATTAGTTCATTGGACTTCTTCATATTTTTTACAGGCTGAAAAGGCTCTCATTTGCTTGTTTTTTTTTTTAAATTTATTTGAGCTTGAAATTCAACTTCTCATCGTTTTTCCTTATATCCTGCTTTGAGTTGACAGATAAACAAGTTGCTAGAGATTGCTCGCTCTGTGGCAAATGTGAATTTATGTGGATACAGCTCATTGGACTTTATGATTGAGCAGTTGGATGAGCTAAAGTACGTCATTCAGGATAGGAAGGCAGACGCCCTCGTGGTAGAAACGTTTGGAAGGAGAATAGAGAAGCTATTGCAGTAAGCATTTTTACTTATCCTGTGTTTTTTTTTTTAATCATCACTACTGTTTAACTGCAAATTCAGTCAAGCTGATTTATTGTTTCATGAATCCAGGGAGAAGTACATTGAACTTTGTGGACAGATAGATGATGAAAAAGTAGACTCATCGAAAGCCACCGCGGATGAAGAAAGCTCAGCAGATGAGGATACAGTGCGTAGCTTACGGGCAAGCCCACTTAATCCACGCGCCAATGATCGAACATCAATAGAAGATTTTGAAATTATAAAACCAATCAGCCGCGGTGCATTTGGAAGAGTGTTTCTTGCAAGGAAAAGGGCAACTGGTGATTTGTTCGCTATTAAGGTTGGTGTTACTGACATGTTACTCTCTCTCTCTTCCAGGTTTACTCTATGAATACGTTCTTACCTGACTAAACCATGGTACAGGTTCTAAAGAAGGCTGATATGATCCGTAAGAATGCTGTTGAGAGTATTTTAGCGGAGCGTAACATCCTTATCTCAATTCGTAACCCATTCGTGGTATGTAATGTCAGAAATTTTATTATAATTGTCGTCATGAAAACACTTGGGGCTTTCTCTAATGTTTCTATTAGCTGTGCAGGTCCGGTTCTTCTATTCTTTCACATGCCGTGAAAATCTTTATCTGGTCATGGAGTACTTAAATGGTGGAGATCTCTTTTCTTTGCTGAAAAATCTTGGTTGCTTGGACGAAGACATGGCCCGTATTTATATTGCAGAAGTTGTAAGGCCATTTGAAGACCTCAAATTTGCTCACATTATTATAGAAATTGTACTTAACTCAAATGCCTTTTTCAGGTTCTTGCACTGGAGTATTTGCATTCTGTAAATATCATTCACAGAGACTTAAAGCCAGACAATCTGTTGATCAACCAGGATGGTCACATCAAGGTAAATATTTATCGACTATAAAAGCTTTGCGTTAAGCATCCAGATCTGGTGATGTCTCACAAAACCTGTTACCTTGTGATATACAGTTGACAGACTTTGGGCTTTCCAAGGTTGGTCTTATCAACAGCACAGATGACTTATCAGGTGATGCATCATTGGGAAATAGTGAATTTTTAGCCGAAGATGGAAGCAATCAACATTCACAAGACAAAGATAGCCGTAAAAAGCATGCAGTTGTTGGAACACCTGATTATCTTGCACCTGAAATACTTCTTGGAATGGGTCATGGTTAGTATTTTCATAAGGAAGCTTGCCTTCATGAAATCTGTTCATGGACTTATATTATCTTCCACTACAGGTAAAACCGCTGATTGGTGGTCAGTAGGTGTTATTCTCTTTGAGGTTCTCGTGGGTATTCCTCCTTTCAATGCAGAAACCCCACAGGTAGATTATCAAGCTGACTTCATCAGATATCAGAACGACATTATTCTAACTGCTTAACATTTCTTTCATTCGTGGGTTTTCAGCAAATTTTTGAAAATATAATCAACAGAGATATACCATGGCCTAATGTGCCAGATGAGATATCTTATGAAGCATATGATCTGATCAACAAGTAAGAAATCTCACACTTCTGCAAATCAATCTCAGAAACTTCATCTCTTTCCCGGATTTAGATCTACACGCCTTTTAATCGATCACAGAGAATTAAGAACATGTTAATTGCGGTAACATTGTCTGCTTATGTCCTTGTTTCAGGCTGCTAACCGAAAATCCTGTCCAAAGACTAGGTGCAACAGGGGCTGGAGAGGTAAAGCTCTATTAGCTCATACCGTAGCTAACATTTTTTCTTCAAAGCTAGATCAGTATTCTGAAAATCTACTTACAGGTGAAGCAGCATCATTTTTTCAAAGATATAAACTGGGACACACTTGCCAGGCAAAAGGTTTCTCTCCATATTTTAATCACAAATTAAGTTCCCTGAGAAAATGACTCTCTCCTATACTAACTTCAGTTTTTGTATATTTTGTTACAGGCTATGTTTGTACCATCGGCTGAACCACAAGACACTAGCTATTTCATGAGCCGGTATATATGGAACCCGGAAGACGAAAATGTTCATGGAGGCAGCGATTTTGATGACCTTACAGACACGTGCAGCAGCAGCTCTTTCACCACACAGGAGGAAGATGTATGCCTCTCTTTTTTTTTTAACTTCCATTGATTGCTTGAAGTTCCATAATAAATGTTTGTTTATATGTTGTAAAAAAACAGGGTGATGAGTGTGGTAGCATAGCAGAATTAGCAAACGGACCCAATCTTGCTGTGAAGTATTCCTTCAGCAATTTTTCTTTCAAGGTCAGTTCAATTCCTACGCTCTCTCTCTCTCTCTCTCTCTCTCTCTCTCTCTCTCTCTCTCTCTCTCCCTCTCTCTCTCTCTCTCTCTCTTTCCCTTTGGATTTACCTTTGAATGCTTATTACTTTTGACAATATTAATGCTCTTTTTTTGTTATTAGAACCTCTCACAACTGGCTTCGATCAACTATGATCTTGTCCAAAAGAACGCTAAGGAATCAACAGAGGCTTCAAACCCATCAGCCCCTTGACCAAAACCGAAAAGAAAAACTAGCTCTGGGCCCCAAGTGTGATGATGAATATGTGTATTGAGCATCTACTTCAAGTGCTGATTGGTTTCTGGTTCATCAGGCCGTTGGTCTCTTCTCTTTGGGCAAGAATAAATGGGAAGCATAGCATTAGATAGGAAGCAAAAAAGAGCTGCAGAGATCTCATATCTGAAGCAGCCTGAAAACCTGAAACTCCCTCAAGATTCTTCAAGATTACTACTCTCTCTCTCTATCTCTCGCATATGTATACAAAAAGTAACAACTCTTTTTTTTTCCGTTGTTGTTTACATATGATAACAAAGACCCAGTAAACCTATTTTGAGGAATCTACTCAAGAACCAAATTATGCAGCCAACAGTGAAGAAGATTGTACCAGTCTTAAACGTTAAACTTATATATATTTATAAATTTTTGAACTGTAGTAAAGATTGTTTACTTTAAAAATATCTACTTAAAGTACAAAGCCTTAATTCGTTCAGTGCTTTAATATCTTCATAGAAAGATGAAGTTTCCATGCAGACAAACATCATGATCAGAACATCAAACGGATTCGAGGCCAGAGAACCTGCAAACAGGAAACGAAAATCTATAGTGACTGTTGAGAACGTTTTATTATTGATCAGAAAATACAAAATACTATTCGTTAGATTGGTCCAACAACATGGGTATAGTATAGAGTGAAGTAAAATGAGCCATATATAACCTACGGCAATATATAAATCTCACCAAACATGTATTTTATTTACCCTCTCCCTAGTCGTCGAAACATCCTAGTTCTAAATCTTCGTATCCCAACTCTCCATACTTCAACCACAACGATGACGAAGACGAACATGATGACGTAATGTCTCCGGACAACAGCATCGTCAGCTCTCCCACCGAGGAACATCCTCCTCCGTTGTTCTCCATTAAAAAGCTCCACGGTTGAATATTGTCACCGTCAATGTCAGCTAAGTGGGTTAGATTTCCTGCTGACGTATCATTCTGCGAACCCACCGGTGCCTCTGCCTGGTGCAGAGGGTCTTGGCCGTTGACCAATGTCGTCTCCTCCTTCTCGTGGCTGACTTTCTGTTGGTCAAACGGACTATGTGTGTTTGGATCAATACCCATTCTTATGAGCTTCCTCTTTATATGAGTGTTCCAATAATTTTTTATATCGTTGTCTGTTCTTCCCGGTAGTTCTGCTGCAATCTTCGACCATCTACAATGTTAAAGATAAATTTTATAAATGTCACTAATGGAGCACATAGTATTTTGTTAGAGAAATAAAATATTAAAAGCAGTCAACATTTTACTAGAAATCTAAATCGTTTAGTTAGATAAAATGGAATACACATTCCACTCAAACAAAGGAAAACAAATTATAAAGATAAATATTCATCTACTATATAAAATAAGTAAAATTAGCGAATTATTTTGATGAAAAAATAATAATAACCTATTGCCAAGTTGCGCATGAAGATCAATGACTAGTTGAATTTCCTCTTCACTAAAAAGACCTCTCTTGAGATCTGGACGCAGATAATTAGTCCACCGGAGACGGCAACTTTTGCCGCACCTCTTTAGCCCCGCCAGCTTCGGCACATCTCTCCAGCACCATCCGCCGCTTGCTCCACGTGTTCTTAAGAAATCAACTAGTTTCCCATCTTCGTCCGCCGTCCATGGCCCCTTTCTGAGTCCAATCTCATCACAACATGGTTTACGACCACCCATTATTACTCTATAAGTCAACAGACTTCACACGCCAAAAAAAAATGTTACCGAACTTAAATTTTATTATATTTCAATATCATGAAATAAACTAGGTTAGAATCATGGGGTCGGAAAATGGAACATGGAAATAGAAAGAAAAATAAACACAAAAGTGGTATAAGCAAGTTTATCTCAACTAACTAACTATATATATACACACGTATGGGGTTTCTTGGCCATTTTTTTGGGATGCTTGAGAAATAATTCAGTATATAATAGTATTCTATATATATATATATCTTGAATTGAAGTATTTAACGGTGGGCGTGGAAAACTCGAACCGAAATTTTGTGGCCGATTGAGCTATATATAACATTAGATAAGTACCGTGTAATGAAGTTGTATGTATTTTAATTCGATAAAAACCTTTCCCAATTTAGAAACTTTGTTACAGAATGACATAGCGTACTTTTTTTCCACCTTTCATATATATCAGCTTTACGGCTCATGTTGGATTACTCGTAAACTTGATGATATTAGCTAACATTTTTATATGTACACAATTGTTAGTTATTTATATATGTATGCAGATAGTTTATTTATATTATCTTTTCTTTCTCTAATTTCTCAAATCTTATATTAACATGATATTAAGTAAATTTTATGTTTATCCACATGTTATTAAGTAAAAAGAAGATCATGCTACTTGCGTTTTGATAATGACAAGAAAATGAGACTTAAAATAGAGACAAAGAACATGAGGCTTCTTTTTTAAGTTTATCTGTTATTTTTTAACTGAGAAATTAATTGTTAACAAAAGTTCAGTTAATGACGTATCCACGCCCCTTTTGAAGAGGATACGTCACTCATAGCCAGTTCCGAACACGCCAGGACTGTGCCTTAGCGTCCGATATCAACACATTGGCTGTCTGGCAAAATTTAAGAGCTGAAGCTTTCTTAAAAAGCGAGTGATAAGACTAATTAATTAAGAGCCATTTAATTTTTTGTTTCATATGAGCGAGGTTCAAGCGTTGATCACTTCGGCTTGAGGATGACCATTTGGATAAAGAACACAAGCTCAGGCCGGTTGCCAGACTAAGACGAAGTCAGCCAGACTCCAGGCCCGGCTGGTTAAGTTACGCAAAGTAACAAAGCAATGTCATGTCATTGTCTAGTGCCTTTGCTAGAGTTAGCTGTAGCCTGTTAAGACTTCTTTTTGTTTGAATTGAGTCTGTTGTGGGGAGAATATCCTCAACAGATGCTGGTTTGATATGAGAAGAACAATAATTAATAAACTACTCTTGAAATGAAGACGAGAAACCCTAGCTATATATTGTTATACATTGGTTTAAGCTTGGAGTTAGCTTAAAACACAAGCTATCCTAATTCTAACTTGTTATGTTTATCTAAAAGGATTATGAAATATTGAAAGTGTTATTTCCATTAGGATTAGGAGTTATCTAGTCTTATATTTTTTTTTTGACATCAAAAGCTCTATAATTTATTAAGAAGTTTCCCTCTGGTTGGTGTGAACCATCCAGCTAGGGGATCTAGTGTTTACATGGGAAAAGATGAAGCCGCGAGCGCGAGCACCTTTTGCAAGGACGAGCACCTTTTGCAAGGACGAGCAGTTACAAGAACGAGGAATAAAACGTATGGAGCAAAAATTAAACATAGAATAAAGGTGGTGAAACTCTTCAAATTCGACCAATAAAGATGGCCAGTCGTCTTCTTTGCCATCTGTAATGATTTTGACCAGTTGTAGAAAGTCCGTCTCAAAAGTCATATTTAGTTGATCCAATTGGAGTGAGGATGTCATGGCCCACAGCAGAGTATGAAGCTCGGCATGTAGGGGTGTTAAGCTTCGGTTACTAGTAAATAAATCGAAGGTTGTTACCCCATCCTCGTCCGTAAGGAGCATTCCTCCGCCAATAAGAGCATCTCTTGATGCCAAGATGTGTCAATCGAGCATCAGGGGCCGAGGGGTTGTGTATCGGGTGGTGGCTGGTTCTCCTCTTTGCCTTGGGATGTGTGTAGGATTTGTGCTAGTCTCCAGTTGGCTGCTTCTGATATAGCTGTTTGGACTGTATCTAGAGGGGAAGTCTCCTTCCCGTTAAAGAGTTTATCATTTCGAGCTTTCCAGATATACCACAAAAGCCATGGCACGTTATCAAGAATCGAGGACGGGGTGACTAATTCTTTCACTCGCCAGATGATGTGATTAAGGTTACTGGCAGCTGAGTTGCTCTGGAACAAGCCCGGAGAGTGAGGGACATGGGCTAGAGCCCAGACCTGAACAGAGGGAGGACACTCGAAAAGTAGATGATTGACTGATTCGTTGTCAGCTCCTCATCGCGGACAGTTCCTCTCTGAACTACAGTGACGATCTGAAAGTCTACCACAAACCGGAACGTAGTTGGAAAGGGCATTCCAGATAAAATGTTTGATCTTTCGCGAGGTCTTGATGGACCATACTTTGTCCTTTAAACTCGTAGTACTTGGCTCGGATACCAAAGGAGGCACGTGGTTTGTATCCATCTCCATCGCTAGGTTGTATCCGGATTGAACCGAGTAAGATCCAGACTTTGTGAAGGCCCAATTGTAATTGTCGGGTCTGTGGGAGCGCAGAAGTCTCAAGCTCTGGATAAGGGAGATGTCGCGGGGTGATAGTAGTTGGTGGAGCAGCGGGAGGTTCCAGTTGGGAGACAACAGGTCGATGAGATCATAGATGTGGAGGTTAGGGTTAAAGGAGGGACCGCAGGGGATAGCAGGCCGTGGCTTCGTGTCTGGTATCCAATGATCGGACCAGACCATGGTGTTATTGCCCATTCTGATTGATCATCTCAGGCCGGCTTTCAGGAGCGGTTGTGCGGCCATCAAGCTACGTCAGACATACGAGGGAGAGCTTGCCCTTGTGATGTCCACCGGAGTCGATATGCGAAAGTATCTCCCTTTTAGAACTCTAGCAAAGAGTGACGTTGGATGTTGGATCAACCTCCAGAGCTGCTTCGCAAATAGTGCGAGATTAAAGTTTCTAAAGTCTCGAAAGCCAAGTCCTCCCTTATCTTGGGGAGTGCATACACTCTTCCAGGCGATCTAGTGTAGTCCTATGTTATTTTGTTTTGTACTCCACCAGAAGCGGGAGATGGCACTGGTAAGCGTTCTAGTGATCTCTAGTGGGAACAGAAAGCATGACATGACATAGGTTGGGAGTGCTTGCGCCACAAACTTGATAAGTACCTCTTTCCCTCCTTTGGAGAGGAGTTTCTCGGACCATAAGTTAATACGGTTCTGGAGTCGGTCTTACTAAAGGCGAAACCTTGTTTTTTGCTTCAACAGATTTTCTCCGGTAGCCCGAGGTAGACTCCCATTCCACCTTTCTTCGAGATCCCGAGAGAGCGTTTGAGTTCTGACTTGATATCCGGAGGAACTTTGCTTCCAAAGAGGATGGACGATTTGTTTACGTTCAGTTGTTGCCCAGAGGATGAACCATAGGTGTTGATGATCCGCACTAGTTCAGATCGTTGCTGGACGTCAGCTTTACAGAAGAACAGGCTATCGTCTGCGAAGAGAAGATGAGAGACTGGTGGACTGTTTATGGCGATCTTGAGTCCGATGATTCTTTTCTCCCTTTCTGCTCCCTGAATGTGGGATATAAGAGCTTCCGTGAGGAGAATAAAGAGAACGGGTGATAGAGGATCGCCTTGTCGAATGCCTCGCGAGGGAGTAATATTTCCTTTTGGTTCGTCATTCAGTAGGACCTGGTAAGAGACTGACGAGATACAGAGTTTGATCCATGACACCCACTGCGTAAAAAAACCTAGTTGCAGTAGGAGTGCTTTGAGGAAAAACCATTTGATTCTATCAAAAGTCTTGCTCATATCGGTTTTGATCGCTACGAACTTTGAGCGGCAGCCGGGGTTCTTACGTAAAGCATGGAAAACTTCGTGGGCGATGAGAATATTATCTGTGATCAGACGCCTGGCTACAAAAGCCAATTGGGTCTCCGAAATTATTTTTGGGAGGCATTTCTTGAGACGCTTGCTCATGAGTTTAGAGATGACTTTGTAACAGACGTTACACAGACTTATTGGCCTAAATTCTGTCATTTCTGTTGGTCTTTCCGTCTTGGGGATGAGGAAAATATTAGTCTGGTTTAGGCGGGGATCCATAGCACCGTTCGTGAAGAATTCCTTCACTATAAGTCGTACTGCCTCCGCTGTAATGCCTCAATACTTCTGGAAAAATAGGCTCGTCATTCCGTCCGGACCGGGAGCTTTGTCTGGGTTTATATCAAATATTGCGCTCTGAACTCATCATCTGATGGAATTTTTGTAAGGGCTTCATTCATGGCTGGTGTAACCTTCTCAGTAATGTACTGGAGTGAGTCATCGAAGTCCGAGGGGTTCGACGAAGTGAACAGAGTCTGAAAGTACCCTGTCACTACTTGTTCCAGATCATCGTCCATTTCTGCCCATGTACCATTCGTTCTTCGTAGCTTTAAGACACGGTTTCTTACTCTCCTCTGTTTGGTGGTAGCATGAAAAAACTTTGTATTAAGGTCCCCCTCTCGTAGCCAATTTTCTCGGCTCTTTTATATCCAATAGAGTTCTTCGTCTCTGAACGCTGTGCAGAGGTTCCACTTAAGGTTCAAGATTGTCTCAGTGGAGAAATTATCGCTGAGCTGGGCTTGCTCAAGTTGGCATTTTATCTCTTCAATCTTTTTTTCCGTGTTGGAGGGGTTGGCCCATTTACATATGGATATGACTTTCCTACAGAACACGATCCGGTCGTGTAGATCATCTCGATCAAAGGGGTTTGGGTCGTTCCAACCCTGAAGAATGGTCTCACGGAAGCCCTCCTTACCAATGTATATCTTATTGAAACCTCGTCTCCCGGGATTATGAATAGAGAGAAAACGCGAGAGGATGGGGCGGTGGTCCAAACCCCATAGGCGAAGATACTCCACATTTGTCTGGGAGAAGCAATGGTGCCAGTCTTCGTTACCCACAACACGGTCTAGTCGACATTGGACTTTGCCATTGCTTCTATTACCTACCCAAGATAGGGGGTTTCTTGAATATGGGAATTCAATCATTCCACAATTAGCGAGCATGTTTCTGAAGGGCATGAAAGATGATTCACTACGTTTGCCACCGCCTTTTTTTCTAGATTACTGGTGATTTCATTAAAGTTTCCAAGCATGAGCCATGCTCCAGATCTATTAAGGCTCATGCGGGTCAAACGTTCCCATACATTTTCTCGATAATTAATAACCGGATCACCATAGACAAATGTGATGTAGACTTTGTGTCCTGCTATGATTGACTCGACATCGATCATACGATTATCAGAATAAAGAATGGTAACATCAAAAGAATCTAAATAGAAAAGAGCTAGTCCACCGCTTTGACCCTCTGGTTCCACGGTGAACAATTTATTATAACCAAATTCAAACTGAAAATCCTCAAGAATAGAAAAACTACTTTTTGTTTCTGAAAGAAAAAGAAAAGAAGGAATAAAACAACATTGCAGTTCCCGGAGATGTTTCTTGGTCAAGTATGCTCTGGCTCCCTGACAATTCCAAGCTATGGCACTCATATCCTCTTACTAGGTGGTTTCAGGGACACCACCGAACCTGAGAGAGACAAAGGTTTTTTGCTTAAAGTAGAAGGAAACACCTCATTACGAGGGACATCAGAGGAGGAGACAGTAAAGAGATTACCCAGAGTGCTTCGCTTACGAGGGGAACAACCTCGAAGCTGATTGAGCTTCTTTGAAGCCTTTGATGCCTTTTGACCTTTTAATTCCGGGTTCTTTGGAACGAGTTTCTTAAGGTACCCTTTTGCAGAGGTCATGGGAAGCGAGGCACGTGGGGCTATGTCCTGAGTCGAGGTGAGAGCATTTTGTGCTTGAGGTGGAGCCGCAGGGAGTGGAACTATCGGAGGATCTTTCTGCAGTTCATTTGTAGTCTCAGCATTAACTGGAGAAAGTTGTGAGATGGCGTCGATCTTTTCCGCGTTGTCGTCTGGAACATCGTCATGGAGATCATCGTTGTCCAGCATCTCCACATCCATCTCCAAACGTTCAGTTTCCATGACCATACTATCAACAAGAGCTATCTCATCGTCAGCGAGAGTGATCTCAAGGTCTTGGCCAAGGTCTAAATCAAAGTCGAAGTCGAGTTGCTTAATGTTGTTCTTATGATCAGGAGAGGAAGCTTCCGGTCTCGGAGATATGGTATGCTGGTGAGCTTGATGCATGTCTTCTGGATCACAAATGATGAAGGAGCATGACCAGGCTCAAGGTTCTCGATCGCGGGAAGTTGGGGTATCAGTGATGTGAGCTTTCCCCTTAATTATTCTTAGGCGTTTTTCAGCAGTTTCAGTGAGTGGGCTCTTTGGATGTTCTTTCCTGTTAACGTCTCCTAGGTCCAGGTGGCCCAGTTTGTCGAAGATGGTTCTCTGAGAGTCCGAGACAGTTTGGGTTAGGGCGTCTTTCGCCGATAGGGGAGCTCGGGAAGATACTGGCGCCATATCAGTGTAAGGGTTTGTCCTTGGTGGGGATCGAGGACGCCAGGCTCGAGTTTCCTGATGACGATGATTTGAGTACCTTCCTCTGTATGACTCTGTTTGTTTAGGCCCTCTGTTCTTGTGTGAGTAAGGTATCTCTCCGTGAGGAGCATTAGAAGAAATATCCATTCCATAGGCGGAAGAAGCACATGGTGGAAGCTCTAGACGTCTCCAGACATCGTCCTTGCGAGGGTGATCACGATAAGATGATTTCCGCTCTTTAGACGATTCTTTTTGAGAGGGGTGGTAAGCTCTATTTTCACGAGGTGTTGAGATCTTCTGTCTTTTTTCTTCTATTCGTAGTCACTCTAGGGTTGATTTGAGGAGGAAAGTCTATGTCTCCCTGGATTAGGGGAATGGCGCCCATTTAAATGGGAGCGAGGACATTTCATGGTCCCTGTCGTAAGAGAAGGCGGATCTGCTTGAGCATTAAGATCTGCTTGTTGTTGCCGTTTGAGTTCTCAGTCCTCCGGAGTAAGTTGGGGACATGCATTTTTATCGTGTGAGATCATGTGGCAGGTAAAGCAGTATCAGTGGAGACCCTCATAGGAGAAGAAGATCCTTTCTATGCAACCGTTTGGAAACTCTATACGATGCTCGAATTGCAGGGGCTTGTCAACGTTGACAGATACTTGGATTCCTGCTCGTTTCGAGTCTAGGGAGGTCCAAATTCCTAGGGTTTTGAGATCGCAACGAAGGTCTGATCGTTCCAGAAGTGGACTGGGACCCCTGTTACACTTATCCAGAATGGAATTGTGTTAGGAAAGGATTCACTGGTAAACGGTTACCAGCGTTCGAGCTCGAAACTCCATTGATTAAAATGACATGGGCGTTTGTTTAGGACAGAGAGTAGATCTGTTTCATTGTCAAAGTCAAACTGGAAACTCTCGTTGCCGAGATTTAAACCACAAACACGGCCTTCTACGTTCCAGATCCTGTTATGGGGGAGGAGATGGATCAAAGCATCAATGCTCTGTCCTTGGAGATTGAAAACTCGTCCAATGAGCGTCATACGGAAACGCTCAGTCACAGCATCGAGGTCGCAGTCGGGGATCTTGATAATCTCATCCTCTGATTCAAGCTTGCGGCACACGTTGGAGGAGCCGCCATTGCGTACTATCATTGATGATTGAGTCATTAAGTAGGGGAACATAGCAGTAAGCTAAAGGAGATGGCTGGTAGGAAGCGTAGCAGTAGACTAGAGGAGATACAAAAGGGTTTACATGTCCGTGATCAAAAAGGAGAAGACTTGGCAAAGAAGCCAGAGGAGAATTGAAATCAGAGAGAGAGAGTGGTAGAGATGACAGAACACACAAGGAGTGTAGATAGTCTCCCTTGTGGGTATGGAGAGGGTGCTGGCTCAGATCGGAGAAGGCGTCGGGACGGGGGAGCTTCAGATCTGGAAATCGCCTTCGGGGTCGCTTGCGGCTATGGCTTTCATCTCTCTATCTCCAGTGTCACATTAACTAATACACCGAATACAATAAGTACATTTGCTTTCTTATAACTATAGGATAGACTCTAGGCTTGTAGGTTTGTTTCATACAAACAATTTAGAAAACGATCGATGTTTCCATGTGATATTCCCTTGAACCTTCTAATTATTGTGTACAATTATCTAGTCTTATATATATTGATGGATATGATGTTGAATCAATCACGGATTCTGTGAGTGCTTAGCTTTAGACTTGAATTGTTTTGCTAAAGCTTTGAGTGATTAATAAGAGAAGGACTTCTTGTTAAATTAATTGAGATTCTATAATTGGTATCAGAGCTAACTATTGAAATATAAATCGTGAGTAACAGACCTTACCGAAAAGACGACCATGGCTGATGTGAAAGATGAAACCGAGACAAGCAACAAAGAAGCGGGACCTTCGTCCATGAAGTTCCCAATGTTAACTTCTTCAAACTACACCGTTTGGTCTATGAGGATGAGAATCACCCTTAAGGTTAATAAGGTTTAGGAAACCATTGATCGTGGGAGTAAGCATGAAGAGAAGAATAATATGGCTATCGCTTTAATCTTTCAATCTATACTGGAGGCATTGACGCTGCGAGTGGGAAACCTCGACATGGCCAAAACCGTCTGGGACAGGATTCAAGTTCGCCATGTTGGAGCCGAAAGAGTACGAGAGGGACAACTACAGACATTAATGGCAGATTTTGAGAAGCTCAAGATGAAAGAAGAAGATAGCATTGATACCTTCATCTGCAAGCTAACTGAAATCTTGTCAAAATCAGCTTCTCTAGGAGAAATCATAGAATAGCCAAAACTTGTCAAGAAGTTTTTGAAAAGTTTGCCAAGGAAGAAGTACATACACATGGTTGCATCTCTTGAACAAGTTTTGGATCTTAACACAACTAGTTTTAAAGATATAGTCGGAACATTAAAAGCGTGTGAGGAGAGAATAAGCGAGGAAGAAGAAGAACAGAATGATGATCATGGAAAGCTGATGTATGCTAGTGAATCTCAGAAAGAGAACTATGCAAATAGAGGAAGAGAACGTGGTGGACGAAGCTACTGGAAAGGAGGAAGAGGTCGAGGACGTGTAGAAGGATTCCTTGCACAAAAGAAAGCTTGGAAACAGAGTCAAAACAAAGACAAGAGTCACATTACATGCTTCCACTGTGATAAGCTCGGCCATTATGCATCTGAGTGCCCCGACAAGTTTCTTAAACTACAAGAAACTGTTTAGAAGAAGGAAGAAGATACACAAGAAGCAGATGAATTAATGATGCACGAAGTGGTGTATCCTAATGAGAAGAAGGTGAAGCCGAGTGACTTAGAGATTGAAGGAGACATGGAGAATGTGTGGTATCTTGACAATGGAGCAAGCAATCACATGAGCGGAAACCGAAAGTTTTTCTATAAACTTGATGAAGAAGTTACAGGGAAGGTATGATTCGGAGATGATTAATGTATTGATATCAAAGGAAAAGGCTCAATCAGGTTCATCTTAGATGGAGGAGAGAAGAAGACGTTGAGAAATGTGTTACTACATACCTGGACTACAGAGCAACATTGTGAGCTTAGGACAAGCCACCGAAGCTGGATACGAGGTGAGTATGAAGAATGACGTACTGATGCTCTTTGATCAAACATGGTATCTAATGATTAAGACCGTTTGTATAAAGTGAACCAGCAAGCAGATATTATCGAATGTTTACAAATTGTAACAACTACTGAGTCATCGAGATGGCATGCGAGGCTTGGACACATTAATATTGAGACAATAAAGGCGATGATAAGTAAGGAGCAGGTGGTCGGCATACCTGATATAGTCGTTAAGAACGAAACCTGTGTATCGTGCTTGCTTGGGAAGAAAACACGGAAACCATTCCCACAAGCTACCTTATATAGAGCTGCACATCCTCTTGAACTTACCTCTGTGAGCCTATCACTCCTCCCACACCTGGACAGAAGCACTACGTGTTCGTGTCAATTGACGACTTGTCAAGATACATGTGGACCGTGTTACTTAAGGAAAAGAGTGAGGTTTTGGCGAATTCAAATCATTCAAAAGGCTTGCAGAACAAGAAACAAGGGTGAGTTCATGTCTTATGAGTTTGATACCTACTGCAAGGCAATGGGATCAACAGACACATGACAGCTCTGTACTCTCCGCAGCAAAACGGAGTTGTCGAACAATGAAATCGTAACTTATTTGAGATGACCAGAATTCTATTGAAACACATGAGCGTACCAAATATGTTGTGGGGAGAAGCGGTCAGGCATGCCACATATCTACTCAACAGAGTCGCTACAAGATATTTGCTTGGAAAAACACCGTACGAAGCTCTGCGACACAAGAAACCAAACATCTCTCATCTTAAGGTCTTCGGGTGTGTCTTTTATGCAAGAACAGAGACCGCTTGTAGAAAAAAACTTGATGATCGATCAAGAATCCTGGTGCATTTAGGGACTGAGCCTGGTTCGAAGGCATATAGACTGTTTGGTCTACGTTATGGATAAGCTGAACGTCAAAGACTGATAGGCTTTAGTGATAGTTCTCACAATGTTGATGTTGATGATGGCAAGAGTACGACCGGATATATTTTCTATCTTGGTGATAATCCTATAACTTGGTGCTCTCAAAAACAAGAGATTGTGGATTTATCATCATGTGAAGCGGAGTTTATGGTTGCTACTGAAGCTGTAAAGCAAGCAATTTGGCTCCAAGAGCTCTTAAGTGAAGTCGTAGGAGATGTTTGCGAGAAGGTGATCATACAAGTTGATAACAAATCGGCGATTGTGCTCACTAAGAATCATGTTTTCCATGGGCGAAGTAAACACATCCACATGAGGTTTCACTTCATACGAGAATGTGTTGAGAATGATCAAGTTTAAGTAGAGCATATTCCGGGAACTGAACAAAGAGCTGATATACTCACAAAGTCGCTTAGCCGAGTTCGATTCAAGGAGATGAGGGAACTTATTGATGTCCAAGTCATGTGTCAAAATGAAATCAAGGTTAAGAGGGAAAATGTTGGTTTAAGCTTGGAGTTAGCTTGAAACACAAGCTATCTTAATCCTAACTTGTTATGTTTATCTAAAAGGATTAGGAAATATTGAAAGTGTTATTTCTATTAGGATTAAGAGTTATCTAGTTTTATATATATTGATGGATATGATGTTGAATCAATTACGGAT
The DNA here is from genome assembly GCF_020379485.1 of Brassica napus. Classification (NCBI taxonomy): domain Eukaryota; kingdom Viridiplantae; phylum Streptophyta; class Magnoliopsida; order Brassicales; family Brassicaceae; genus Brassica; species Brassica napus. Next base: position 17,945,628 of record NC_063439.1, read on the forward strand.
TGTGTGAGTGATTAGTTTTAGACTTGAATTGTTTTGCTAAAGCTTTGGGTGATTAACAAGATAACCGGTTTATAACCAGATGTGTTTATATAGGACTGGTTAAAGCTAAAGGAAACTAAACCAGACTCAACCGGGATCTCAATAACCGGTTTATAACTCTAATAGCCCCCCCTCAAGATGGAATGAACAAATGGTGAAGTCCCATCTTGAGTAGTAGCTGCTTAAACACCGCTGGTTGCACCGCCTTAGTGAGAATATCAGCAAGCTGATGTTCAGATCGCACATGCATAGTCTTCAAGAAACCACTAAGCAACTTCTCCCGAACCACGTGACAATCTATCTCAATATGTTTCGTCCTCTCGTGGAAGACAGGATTAGACGCAATATGAAGAGCCGATTGATTGTCACAGAACAATGTAGCCGGGCCAGAAAGAGAACAATGTAGATCACGGAGCAGAGCATCAAGCCAGATCAGTTCACACGTTGTGTCAGCCATTGAACGATACTCAGCTTCAGAGCTGCTACGGGAGACCGTGTGTTGCTTCTTGGCTCGCCAGGAAATAAGAGATTCTCCTAAGAACACACAGTAGCCTGTCGTTGAACGACGAGAATCAGGGCAAGACGCCCAATCAGCATCACAAAATGCAGTCAAATGAACAGAAGAGGATGCCGGATAGAAGAGCCCTTGAGCCGGATCATTCTTCAAGTATCTAAGTACCCGTTGAGCAGCTTTGAGATGATCCGTGCGAGGAGCAGACATAAATTGACTCAATTTATGTACTGCATAGGTAATATCAGGGCGTGTATGAGTTAGATACAACAGCTTCCCAACAATCTTCCAAAACACTGAAGCATCAGATAAAGGATCACCGGAAGAGTCGGAGAGCTTCAGGTTTGGCTCCATTGGAACTGAAACTGGTTTACAACCAAGATAACCGGCATCTTGCAGCAATTCCAAAGTGTATTTCCTTTGATTGATAGAAATACCACTGCTGTTCCTTGCAATCTCAAAACCAAGAAAGTATTTGGCAATACCAAGATCACGTAGCTTGAATGCACGACTGAGAGAGGCTTTGAAGTCATCGATGGCTGCATTATCGTTGCCCACAATCAGAATATCATCCACATAGACAAGAGCCGCAACAAAGACATTCTCTGATCTTCTAACAAACAAGGAATGATCAGAAGGAGCCTGTGTGAAACCCTCAGATAAAATGACATGGCAGAGCTTGTGATTCCATTGCCGAGAGGCTTGTTTCAGTCCATAGAGAGACTTATGAAGACGACAAACAGAATTCGGAGGAACGGTTCGACCAGTCAACTCTTCATAGCCTTGAGGAATTGTCATATAGATCTCCTCATCCAAGTCTCCATTGAGAAAGGCATTGCTAATGTCAAGCTGCTGTATGAACCAGTTCTTAGCTGCAGCCAAACTGAGCAGCAGGCGAAATGTTCCCAACTTAGCAACAGGGGAGAAAGTATCTAAGAAGTCAAGACCTTCTAACTGAGTGTATCCTTTGGCCACCAAGCGAGACTTAGGGCGTTCAACGGTGCCATCTGCATGGAACTTGTATGTATTGACCCATTTACAACCAACCGGATGTTTCCCTGGAGGCAGTGGACAGATAGACCAAGTACCAGTGTCTTCTAGAGATGACATTTCAGATTTCATAGCACCTTTAAACTCTTCACTCAGAATGGCTTCTTGGAAAGATTTTGGAGCAGTGACCGTGGTGATATTAATAAGAAAATCACGGTGCTGAGAATCTAACTTATCATAAGAAGGACACGCAGAAATCGGATATGAAGTAGTATGAGTGGAGTGAGAAGGAAAAATTTTAGTTTTATCCAAAAGGTAGCAATGATACTGATCTAGATATGCAGGAACTCTAGTTTGACGTTTACTACGTTGAGAAGGAATACTAGATGCACAATGAGGTTGATCAGTATCACTAGTAGAAGGGATAAATGTGTTAGGATCAGACAATGTTGGAACCGAAGTATGATCATTAGCAAAAGGAAATTCCGTTGAAGATGTAGGCCCTAAGTCAAAGAAAGCCGGAAAAGGAGAATCTGGAACAGGAAGTGGTAAAACATCTTGATCAAAAATGTCATCACCTAACGAATGTGAAAGTCTTTCAGAAAAGGGAAAAGTGGATTCATGAAAAATGACATTGCGTGAAATTGAAATCTTGTTCGTTTGAAGATCAAAAACTTTATAGCCTTTATAACCTTGTGGATAACCAAGAAAAACACAAGGCGTTGCGCGTGGAGAAAATTTATGACGATCTTTCAAAAGAGTTGATGTGAAACAGAGGCAACCAAAGACACGAAGATGACTATAACCAGGAGCTTTAGTAGTAAGTATTTCAAAAGGGGATTTGTTTTGAAGTAGAGGAGTTGGTGTTCTGTTAATGAGGTAAATGGCAGTTTGAATGCAATCACCCCAATATTCTATAGGAATGTTAGACTGAAAGAGCAAAGATCGAGCTACATTCAAGATATGTTGATGTTTTCTCTCCACAACAGAGTTTTGTTGTGGAGTGTATGCACAAGAAAAATAATGCATAATGCCTTTGGATTTTAACAAAGAAGTGAAAGCCAATTCTGGAGCATTGTCTGTCCTAATTGCTTTTATGGTGGTTTTATATTGGTTTTCAACATATGTAATGAACTCAGGAAAAATCGTAGCCAAAGAACCTTTGTCTTTAAGAAGATAAACCCAAGTAACTCTACTGCAATCATCAACAATAGTCAAAAAATATCTATAACCATCAACAGTTGGTACATGAAAAGGACCCCATATATTAAGATGGACTAGATCAAAAGGAGAAGAAGCAATATTATTCAAAGATTCAAATGATAAACGCTTCTGTTTTGCTAAAGGACACACTTTACACAAATGATCATGACTAATTTTGTCCTTTGAAAGATCCAAACATTTAGAAAGTATTTGAATTTTATTCGATGATGGATGACCCAAACGTTGATGCCACACTTCAGAAGAAACTTGAGCTAGATGATGAATGTGAGCAGTTGTGAAAGATGCAGGAGCATTGGAATCCAGGATATAAAGATTGTGTTGGAGGTTACTCTTCCCAATCATGTAATCCGGAATATGCTCCTGGATGAGATCAAGAGGATTGTAAGCAAGAATATGACATGAATGAGATGAAAACAACACAGTAAGTGAGGTGTTTTTTAGTTAATGCACTAATGCTCAAGAGATTAAAATTGAAGTTAGGAACAAACAACACAGAATCAAGAATCAGTTTATCGGAGAGAACTATAGTTCCAGAAATCCGTGACAGCTATTTGGGTTCCATTTGGTAACGTGACAGATGTGTTGTTTATCAATCGTGTGTTAGAAAACATTTTCAAATCCGAACAAACATGACAACTAGCACATGTGTCTATAACCCATGAATGCGTTTGTAAAGTAAGGCTGTCTTTTATTCCCGCAGAAGAAATAAAATGGTTAAGCAGAGTACCTGATGTGGAAGGATGAGATGAAGCAAGAGCAACGAGATGAGGCTCAGGTTTGACAGTGGAAACAGAGCCATCAGAGAGTTTAATGGTGCTGCCTGAAATCTGAGAATGATTGTTCTCAATACCAGAAGATGTGGCTTTGAGAACACTTAGCAATTGCTGGACTTGATCTGCTGTGACTGTCCCCAAGTGAGCACCTTGTTGATCATGCATGGAGATACTTCCAAAGTCCTGAGTGATGAGATTGGCCACGTTAGTACCCTTATGCCACGCTTGTTGACTTCCAGTAGACTGAGAAGAAGAGCCATTGAGATTCTTAGAACTCGAGGAAGGAATCTTATATCCCTGAGGATAACCGTGTAGTTTGTAGCAACGGTTAACTGTATGTCCAGAGAGACCACAATGTGAGCAAATCGGCCTGTTCTTCTGTCTGTTATAGCCACCACTGTAAGCTGCAACCATCGGCTCAGAAGAAACCGTTGAAGAGGCCTGAAAAGTAAGGTTGCTCGTAGTCTTCATTGATCGCTGGCGTTCCTCTTGGGAGATGAGGTTAAAAACTCTAGCCAACAACGGCTTTGGTTCCATCATCAGTATCTGTCCTCTAATAGCCGTGAAAGTATCATTCAATCCCATAAGAAACTTCAAGACGCGATCTTGCTCTTCCCTCGTAGCAAGGCGTTTATGACTGTCACAATCCAAGCGACCACAACAACAAGTATATGGATCATCGTGATTCTTAAGCTCCTCCCACAGCTGCTTAAGACGAGTATAGTACTCACTGACCTTCTGAGAACCTTGTGTTTCAGCATAAAGTTGCTGTTTAATCTCTGCTGTACGAGGGCCATCACTCTGCTTGAACTGATCATGTATATCCTGCCACATCTGCTTTGCAGTATCAAGATACATGACACTCTTTGCAATATCCTTATCAACAGAGTTCACGATCCATGTGCAAACAATGTTGTTGCAGCGTGACCAAGATCCATAATCTGGATGACTCTCATCTAAATCAGGATAAGTTCCAGTAACAAAGACTGCCTTATTCCTAGCACCTAAGGCCATAAGCATAGATCTACGCCAGCTATTGAAGTTCCCAAGACCAGTGAGTTTCTCAGAAACAAGAGATATACCAGCATGATCTGCATGATGAACGTAAAGAGGATTGGATCGCGGATCAGAAAGTGACGGAGTTTCGGCATTGGAGAAAGACGGTGGCACTTGATCCGGTTCCGAAGACGTCATCGGAGAGCAAAGAATCACAATCTAGATTGAAAAGAAGCAGAATCAATCAAGATCAGAGAACAAGAAGCTTGATTCATAGAAAGGAGATCAAGACGATGAAAGAAACGATGAAGATGACGGCGAGGATCTGCGACGAAAGTAGTTCAAGAAACTCGCAAATCGAAGAAGGAATAAAAGCACTCATGGTGAAGAGAGTAGCGAGATGGAGCTGAGAAGCGGAAGAAACGAACTCAAAAGAGCTCTGATACCATATTAGATGATCTCAAGCTCGTAACGAAGGAGATGAAAGTGATGAATCGGGAGAGAGAGAGAGTTTGTTACGAGAATGGAAGAAAAGTATTATTCAGCTCAAAATATCAGTAACTGTACAAATGTGTTTATATAGGACTGGTTAAAGCTAAAAGAAACTAAACCAGACTCAACCGGGATCTCAATAACCGGTTTATAACTCTAATATAATCTCTCTCGATCATGTTCATAGACCATCATCACATGCCTAAGCGAGAATTATTGCTCAGTTGTTTTATTGCATTTTACTAAGCCTTATTTTGTGGGATTTATTATTTTCGTCCTCATCGTGTCCTCCCCTTCCCTCTTCCTACGACAGTGAAGGACCTACCCAACCAGGCAACCAATGATATTAAACTATACATCTGTACATGCCTATTAAACTATACATGCCAACTTGGCAACTTCATTGCTTCGTACCGCACGAGAAACAACAGTGCGGTTATGTCGGTAGGTTACTAGTAATAGTACCATGTCAATTTAACGTGATTAACAAAATTATTATAAGATCATTGTCGTTATCATTTAAGTTAAAAACACTTAGTGTATTTGGACTGGAAGAGTTTTGACTTGTGAGCGTATCTGATGTTCGATTTTGACAATGATAATGTACATTCAATATTTATTACTTCCTTGTATTATATTACGGCTTGATTGATGCAATTTCTTTGATCGCTATTTTTTTCTTCCCTTCTTGGTTTGAATAAAACGACAAATGTTTATCTCTGCTCGCTTTTGATTGCGTTTAATATAATTTGGATTGATACTTCACGTTATATTCTGGATCGGACCGACGTTGAGAGGACCCTGCCATGATTGTATATCAAACCAATTCCAACTAATATTTAATTGAGCCCTGGCCCTGCGTAAATATAACGTCATTTAGACGTCTGATTGGTTTTCACACGTCGGTGGATTGAAACATCAGCTTCAACCCAATTTCTATGCGATTCATATTAGTTATAATGCAACTTAGACCATTTGGCGACTACTATACAATTTATAAAACAACAAGTAATTTGTAAGCTTTCAATAAACACCAGTTAAGCGTTTTTTTATTAATAGATTCCAACAAATGTATATTGAATCCGATCTTAGGTTAGAAGTTTCGTTTTTATTATTATAGAACAGTAAGACAATCAATCAGATTAATTAGTTATATATCATCAAATTAAACTGAACATATTCCTAGGTTGTAAAAGTCTAATCCACTGTTTGTTTTTTCTTCTTCACTGTTTTTTTAATATTCCACCGCGTGTTACGGCCAATGGTAGAATAAAAAAAACCTAGACAAAGTTGTACACACTATAAATATTCAACCCCACCTCTTTCTTCTCCACACACTCAATTCTCTAACTTTCTATCTATCTTTCTTACAAGAAACACCAATGGCCAAACTAAACCAAACTTTCTTTCTAATCCTCTCAATCTGCTACTTCTTATCGCCGGCGCTCACTGCCGCCACCACAGCCTTACGGGCTGGAGCTTCCAATAAAGCCGTAAACTTCATCCAAACATCTTGCAAAACCACCACATACCCAGCCGTCTGCTTCCACTCCCTCTCAGCCTACGCAAATGCCATACAAACAAGCCCTAAACGCTTAGCCGAGACCGCTCTAGCCGTTACCCTGAGCCGAGCCCAATCCACGAAACTCTTCGTCTCGCGTCTGACGCGTTTCAAGGGCCTTAAGAAGCGCGAGATCGAAGCCATCAAGGACTGCGTGGAGGAGATCAACGATACCATTGACCGTTTAACTAAGTCGGTCCAAGAGATGAAGCTATGTGGGAGTGCCAAAAATCAAGAACAGTTTGCGTTCCACATGAGTAATGCTCAGACTTGGACTAGTGCGGCTTTGACCGATGAGAACACTTGCTCAGATGGTTTCTCGGGTCGGGTCATGGATGGAAGGATCAAGAACTCGGTTCGAGCTAGAATTGTTAACGTGGGCCACGAAACCAGCAACGCCTTATCCTTGATTAATGCATTTGCTAAAAAGTATTAATTTATAACTAGTTTTAAGAAATATTGTGTCGTATCTCATATATATATATATATACACATAATATATAAAATGGTGTCCTAAATGTAATATATGTCGATTTTGTTAGATTTTTTTTTTCTTATGTGGTTTGTACTACTACTATTCATGTGTATTATGAGTTATTCCCTCCTTCAAAAAGATCTATATTTAAAAAAAATTATTTCAAAAAAAATATATTTTACATTTTCAATGCATAAATTAATTACAAATTGTAAATTTAAAAAAATATAGTGATGTTTATAAAAAAATTATTACAGTAGTTAATAGTTGTATGGAATAGTTGATAACAAAAAATAAAAAATAATGTATTGGTACATTATTTAAAATTTGATAGTATGTTGTTTTTTAATAAGTATGAAAAACCTGAAACATGCAATTTTTGGGAAACGGAGAGAGTTGGAAATATGGACAAGTTGGCACATACTCACTCCCTTTCACACGCATTAGTTTCCTTGCGACAAGTTGGGCATACATTTTCAAGTTTTGACATCGACCATTTTCAAACAACAGAGAAGTTGAAAAATAGACACATGTAATCTAAGTCTAATTAGTTATTATGAATCACTGCTTTGTAAATCAATTGCAAATGTTGGCGGCAAAACAATACTATTTTAATCAAAATAAATAGTCGAATAATTTATTTTATACAGTCGGCTTACCATATGGATCTTATCTCTTAAAATGTATCTTGTTGAAAACAAACCATTAACAACTATATGAAAAATATAATAATCTAGTAAAAGGCTTAAAAGAATAAATCAAGTTGATATTACTGTTATAGATATTTTCGTATTCTTGGAACCACATGGGTTGTGTCTGATGAATACTATTTTTTTCAAAAGCAGTGTGCATAAACACAACACACACATATTGTACGGATGCTAATCGAGCTACGTCTCCCCCAAGAAAATATCTCTCGACCTGAAATCCAGGTTATAGTCGGCCTATTATGCATTATTGGCTAAAAAGCTTTTTCATATTCTTCTTTTATTTTTCTGTGTTACTCCAACATGAATGGGATGAAATGAGACAAAAACACAAAATTGATGGAATAGAGGAAATTTGAGGAAGAAAATGTCTCCCCGATGAATTTATACTAATTTGGCAAATAAATTCTAGACACATTTGTACGAATTAGCAAGAAGATAGTGTGATTGATTTAGTGGAACATTGTTCTTCTGTAATACACACCGTTTGCATCCAGGCCTTACAATTCTTTCTAAGATATCACATATTTATTGATGATCTCCTGACATTTATTGATGTATAGAGCAGCGGCACATACCATACAACTTGCGCCTTTACTAAACTCATCCACTTTTCTTTTGCTGATGATTTTATGATATTTATTGATGGATCCATTGATTCGGTCCAGCAAGTACTATAAGTTCGGAAAGAATTTGAGACAAAATCAGGTTTGGCTGTTAGTATGCAAAATACTATTTTCTATGCTTCAGGATTAATACAATGCAAAACTGACCTCATTCAAGCCTCAACGGGTATGTCACTCGGATCTCTTCCCTTCCGGTACTTAGGGGTCCCGTGAACTCCATGAAACTATCTCTCACGAACTGTGAGCCATTGATCCATCAAATAAAGACAAAGTTCTCTTAATGACCAGCAAAATCTCTATCATTTTTTGGAAGGCTACTTCTCATAAAAACTCTGATTGCGGGAATCACTACTTTCTAGTGCTCTGCGTTTGTACTGCCAAAATCTTGCATTGCGGTAATCAACTTCCTTTGTAGCTAGTTCCTGTGGAAAGGGAGTTTAGAAGGTCATAATACTGCTAAGTCTCATGGGAAACAGTTTGTGTTAACAAAGAGACAAGGAGGTCTTGGCGTGAAAGATATGCGTACCTAGATTAAAGCCTGCACTTTTCGACTGATATGGCTTATGTTCTTTAGACCTGACTCCGTATGGGTTCAATGGTTCAAGGAGGTGATCCTCAAAGGCTCAGTGCACAATTATTGGACAACATCGCCACAGCAATCTTACTCCTGGCTAGTGAACAAACTGGACAAATTGCGGAATGAGGTGTTTCCTCTCATAAAGCTCAGGCTTCATAATGGTGAAACGGCTCGGTTCTGGTCAGATAAATGGACTCCATTTGGATCTCTCTACACTCATCTCTCGGGCAGCAACTCAAGATTGGGGATACCGTACCAAGCAACTGCATCTTCCTTATGTCCTAATGGCTCCTGGGTCCTTCTTCCCGCTCGAACTGAGGCACAAATACAGCTCTACGCCTACCTTACAACTGTTCAATTGACTGACAATCAAGACTACTATGAATGGGAGATAAATTACAAAACATACACTAGTTTCAAAACAGGTATCATTTATGATTTCCTTATGGAACAGTGCCTTGATGTCTCTTGGCATGCTTCTGTCTGGATCTCTAGGGCAATACCACACCATAGTTTTCACATGTGGCTAGTGATACATAACAGAATCCCTACTCGTGATAGACTCATCCAATGGGGACTACAAGTTGACCCTCGATGTCTGCTCTGCAATAGAAACCAAGAAACAATAGATCATCTCTTCTTCTCTTGTGACTTCAGTTACGATCTATGGAAACTAGTGGCGAGAAGACTTGAGATTTTACCTAACAAGAACTGGGCGGACACACTAGAACAAATAACTTCTCTCTCATTGCCGGTACCGCAAAGACTACTTGTCCTTCTTACTTGGCAGGCGATGGTATATTGGATTTGGAATCAGAGAAACACAAGACTCCATGCGAACACTTTTCGTTTAGCTGACCATATCTTCAAGCAGATCGATCGCCAACTCATGAACAAAATCCAGAGATTCAGAGACTCCATTCATAATTGATTTTCATTGATGATGCAAAGTTGGATTCGTTTTGGATGATCGTGATCGATATCTACTACTCTGCTCTTCCTTAACTGTAATGACATTTCCTCTCCATCTGCGGGCTTTTACTCCTTCGGCTTGACTCATCATGGGCTTCTAACTATCTTAGGTTTGACTATTGTGATTTCTATGTATGGGCTTATTGAAACTCTAAAATCTTTTGGGCTTTTGTAAACATTTTACTATTTTAGGTCTTTTATTCAATTTAAGAAAGCAGTTTGCAAAAAAAAAAAAAAAAATCTCATATTTTGAAAAAAGAAGAAGTAATGCTAGTATGTTGGATATCATAGATTCCATCTGTTTAAAAATAGTTGATGTTTTGGTTTATTGCACAAAAATTAAGATATACACTTTTATCGAAAAAGTATAATTAAAAATATAAATAAAAACTAATTCAACCAATCATCAAAAGAACTATAAAACATAATTGGTCATACAATTTTCAGTAACACTAAAACTAATATAAAAATACCAAAACATCATGTATTTTGAAACATCAAAAACTCTTCAAACATCATTTATTTTGGAACGGAGTGAGTAGTATAAACTACCAAATCGATGAAATCTTAAACTTTAGTATCTCAACTTAATATTATATATACATATACAACATATATATAATATAAATTTACAATGTTAGATATATAGTCTATATGTGATTTTATAATCAATCTTATAATAGTATATAATATAGGAAGCCTAAGACCAAGTCCAACAATGAAATCTAAAGAGAGTATTTTCTATTAATTTTTAAAAAAAATATATGTGAAAGAATATGGGAGAGTTCTATGAGAGAAAAATTAGGATACTGGGTTTTATAGCTGTCACCCATATGTTGGTTTTAATAATTAAAAAGTTGAAACATAAATTTTTCATTAAAATGTTTTTCTCTTTTTTTCTTAGAAACTTTGGTAGTTTCTGCTGATAGAGTTGTCCTAAAAACACATGAAGTGTCAGCATTACCAAAAACTCAATCTCAAATTTTAAATCAGTCTCTTGTGGTGGGAGATCTTATAAATCCCATTGATTGTTCCTGGAATGGGGATTTTCTGGATGCATATTTTCATCCAGACGATGTGAAGACTATTCGCGGTATAGCAATTAGCCGGACACAAAGGCCAGATACGTACGACTGGATGTTTACAGAATTTGGTAAATACTCGGTTAAATAAGGTTTTAGGACTGAATCTTTATACCCGGATAGGGCCCAAGAATGATAAGTTATGGACCAAATATTAAACCCCCCCTTTTCATTTTCGTATGCTCCCTGAAACTAAGCCACTTTGTTTGGCAAGTTTTATCTGGGACACTGCCAGTGTCAAAGAATCTGAAGGCCCGCGGCATTGAATGTGATCTTCAGTGTGGTATTTGTGGGGCAGAGGAGGAATCTATCTATCATGTTCTCTTTGAATGTCCACCAGCATTACAAACTTGGGCTTTATCTCGGATCCCTTCCCCTCCCGGAATTTTTCGATCATCATCAGTTTTTACCAGTTTGGACTATCTTTTTTGGAGGCCTCCAAAGGAGGTTGATTCGGATTGTTTTCCATGGATTATGTGGTATATATGGAATTGAAATGACAAAATTTATACTAATAAGAATGGGAATCCTCAAGAAATTCTGCGCAAAGCAGAAGTAAAAGGAACACTTTGGGCTGAAGCGCAACTTTTGGTACAAGAGCATCATGGGTATTCTCAGGTAGATGTTAACTGGCAGAAAATGGGATCTCCACGAGTCTGCTATGTCGATGGGGCATGAGGGAACAAGATATTTTCACCGGACAGGGTTGGTACTGCTGGAAAATGAATTTGGAGGACGTAATGATGGGGGCAATGAATCTTCGATGAAGCCTATAACGTTTGCATGCTGAATGTGAACCCTGATTTGGGCAGTGGAGTGTATGAAGACCTTGCAGTTCTCAGATGTAGTATTTGTGACGGATTGTTCTCAATTGGTGAAGATAGTGTCATCACCTGAAGAATGGCCAACGTTTGCTACACATGGAATAATTATGCCGCTGTAAGACTTTCTTCCATAACTTCAAGATAAGACATATTCCAAAGGCACAAAACCCAATGGCATACAAGCTTGCAGTTGTGCGAGGAGTTCTCCTTTAGCTATGTTATATGTCGATTCACTACCCCCGGTTTGGCTATCTGAACCGGTGGTTTCATAGGCTAATAGCCTCTTATGTTGTCAAAAAAAAAACACATGAAGTGATGATCTCTCACTATAGTCTTTTAACAAAAAAAGTAATTTAAAAAAAAGTGAGAGAGAAAATGTAGATAAAAGGATAAATATCGATTCTTTTAAAGGAGACTCTGCTGGAACCATGAGAGACTCTTTTGCATATGTGTCACCTAATAACAGGTGCAACTGTATTTAAGTTGATGACAAAGAAAAATAGGTGCAACTGTATTTCTATTTATTTTTTTTGGTAAATTTATTTATATTATAATTAAATGGAGAAAAGACTCTTGGGAAGAAATTCTGGTTAATATATTTGAAGTTTGCAAAACTCTATATTTGAAGTTTCGAGGTGTTCTTCTTCAAAAGTAAAACTTTAAATTTAATTTCAAAATTATTTGTAATTTATACTATGGTACATATTTATATTTGTCATAATTAATATAAATCCTTAAAAAAATTTATAAATAACTAGCACGTATATAAAAATATTAAAATAATATTAATTAATAAAATCTTACACTAAAATAGAAAATTATAAATAGAAATACATAATTAAATATTAAACTACAAGCAAATACCACATTATTCCATAAAATTATTTCTGTAATGCTCCATCTTTGGTTACAAAACTTCTTTGCACAATATCTTGGAGGTTCCGAGGTAAATTTACTAGAATATTAGTGTTGTTGTAATATTTAAACTTGTGTAATAAATATATCTTCATGTATCTTTTTTTGTCAGCAACTTAAACACATATAGACTCTGCATACCAAATTGTTAGTTTCACATCCATATGGACAACAAACGACGGTTGCTTTCTTGCATTGCATGTGAGATTGTCCGCCCTTGAATTCTGCGTCCGTGGTTTATGAATGAGCACTGAGCTGTTGAAACTTTTCTTCAAGATCTTTATGCCTTCCAATAACTTGCAAGGCTGGCCCGTCTTCATGTATCTTTTTTTTAAAAAAAATTATTAAGTTTCTTTTGTAATATTTTGTTTTCTAATTCTAGTTTTAAAATATTATAAATCTTATTTTAAATTTTTTATTTAATTTTATGTGTCAAAATTTGAATTAATAAAAATAAATTTGAAATATTTATGATATACAAAATTTTTAAAGATTAAAATGATAAATGAGAAAATACTTAAGAATCATAAATGTGATGTATAATTAATTATAAGAACCAAAATGCAAATAAAAAGATGAAACTTCAAATTTAGAGTTTTGAGTAGTGAAACTTCAAATACAAAGTTTCACTCCTTAGAACTCTAAATTTGAAGTTTAAAATGTTCTTTTTGGAAAGCAAAAAACTTTATATTTGAAGTTATATAGTTCCTTTCAAAGATGCTCTAAGAGCCTAACTTCTTACATTAATGGGGATTGCTAACTTCAGTTAGAGAATTTTCTAGTATCAAAAAAGATATAATTAACAAGCTAAGATAGTCAAGAGATATATGGCACCTCAATATGGACTTGACACTACAATACAACTTGATATTTCAAATAACGTGCTACTGCTTATAGTCATGTGTGTGTGACGACGTGTTTTAATATGCAATTTAGGATAAATATATTTGGGAAGCAGACATAATGATTTAGGGCCACATTTAGCTGCGTCGATTACGTTACAAGGACGATTGGAACCTTATCTCACATTCATTGGTTTATATGCTTTTCTGCTAAATATCATATAGAAAAGTAAGATTTACAACAAGTTGAATCCAAAGAGTTACTCACTTTGGAAAAAGGAAACAGAAAACAAGGTGGGATTAGAGTTAGGAGCGAATTCCTCTGATTATCTAAGCCACAAAGACATTACAATTTTTAAGTGCTTCCTCCTTTTTGCAGTGAGTGTTACGTACCTCGCCGACACTGCACCAGAAAATGGCGGAAGTGGAAAGCGAAGTGTGGTTGTGGAGAACATTGTTTCTGTTTCTAAAGGTAGAATATAGGCCAGCTTCCTAAGCGTTGTTGATGATTACAATTATATAATTGTTTTTTTTTACATTCACTAAGGACGATTAGAACCTTAAATGTTGGGACGGGTTGCATTACGTTCACAATTTGACTTCCACGATGGCTATTAGTCTACTAGAGTATCATTCAAAACGATAAAACCATTGGAAATTATCAACTTGTCGACTCCAATTGCTTCTGAAAGAGACCACGAATTGGCCATGGAGAAATGATCTATTAGCCAATTAAATACATCATTCCAAATGTTATTAATGCTTAGTTAAACAAATGATATATTATGTTTGGCTCAAAACTGCAAATTCCTTATCCCATTCATTATCCCAGACTCAGTGTCTTACCCGTGTGTTGCTTTAACATGTTAGATATTTCTATTTATTTTTAATAATTTTTCTTTATAAAATATCTTCATTCATGCAATCAAATTCCCACTTGCGTATTATTTTTTCTGTTAAATGAATATCATCTAAATAATTTCTCTATATATATAAACCTCAGTTAAATAGAAACACTACAACAACATCATCACATTCACAATCTCATAAACCTCTTATAATATATAAGAATGGCTGTTTCTTTTAGATTTAATCATCACTTCCTCGCATCTCTTCTCATAACCATTACCATAACCACGCTCAAGTCGGTCCATACAACAACAACAACAAACACGGAGTTCGTAAAATCATTATGCACATTCACAACGTACCCAAGACTCTGTGTCACTTCACTCTCAACTCAATCCAGTCTCATCCAAACCAGCCACAAGCTCATGGCTCATGCGGCTCTCAACATCACATTAGCCTCGGCTAAAGCCACGTCAGCAATGATGGTGCGTGTCTCGAGTAGTAGTCGGCTCAAGCCGAGAGAAGTCTCGGCCATGAGAGACTGCGTTGAGGAGCTAGGTGACACGTTGGAGGAGCTTAGGAAATCGTTAGGCGAGATGGGTCAGCTAAGTGGCTCGAACTATGAGGTCTACATGAATGATATTCAGACTTGGGTTAGCGCGGCTCTGACCGATGAGTACACGTGCTCGGATGGATTTGAAGGAGATGAAATGAACGGGAAGGTTAAGGTTTTGGTTAGAGGGAGGATTTTGATTATTGCTCATTTAACGAGTAATGCTTTAGCTTTGATTAATCACTTTGCTTCTATTCATTGTTAGAGAGACTGAAATATTTTTAGTTTCTTTTTATTGCAATTTCTGTTGCTTTTGTCTGTTTGTGTGTATAAGAAATAGTAATAATACAATGTATGTGTTCGTCTTTAAGATTCCTGAATCAATATGTACCAGAAAATGTTTAATACTTTTTTTTTGCTATCCAATGTAGTTGTAGATATCGATGTATCATTTACGTACTTTAACAACTTTCCAAAATAATTAATGAAAAACAACTTTCTAATAACTGAGTCAATACTAATTCAGTTTATTCAAATACCACGTGGTCTCATTTTTCCCCATAGAGACTTACGTCAATGAGATCCTTTATTACTTTATTTATTTATTTTATGTACAGAGGTCTTAATTGCAAATATAAAAAAGGCAGAGAGAGGACATCAATTAACAGGGATGAAAGTAGCGAGAGCTTGCCCGTCGATATTTCACCTGCTATTTGCGGATGATAGTCTATTCTTTTGTAAAGCTCAAAGGGATGAGTGTCAAACTATCCTTAGAATTTTGAAAGAGTATGAGGCAGTTTCAGGACAATTAATAAATTTTGATAAGTTTTCAATTCAATTTAGACATAAGATTGAAGATTTTGTCAAACAAGTATTAAAAGATATTTTGGGCATCCAGAACCTTGGAGGCATGGGATCCTACATGGATTTACCGGAAAATATGGGAGGCTCAAAGATTCAAGTTTTTAGTTTTGTACAAGATCGTTTAAATAATAGAATCAATGGGTGGACTTTTCGGTATTTCATAAAAGGAGGAAAGGAAGTGATAATCAAATCAGTGATCACCGCATTACCAAATCATACGATGTCCTGCTATCGTTTGCCGAAAGTAACTGTAAAGAAACTGACGATTGCAGTATCACAATTCTGGTGGAGCCCAGGGGGAAGTACAAGAGGCATGCATTAGAAATCATGAGATAAGGTGTGTGCAGACAAAGAAAAAAGAGGATTGGGATTTAAAGACATCACAAACTTTAATACGGCGATGATTGGTAAACAGTTATGGCGCCTGATAGAAAAGCCAAATACTTTATTCTCTCGAGTATTTAAAGGTCGGTATTATAGGAATGCTTCGCTTTTGGAACTGATTCGTTCATATTCTCCGTCATACGGTTGGCGGAGTATTGTTTCTGCTAGATTTCTGGTTAGCAAAAGACTAATCAAAAGGGTGGGATCATGGTCTTATATATCTGTATGGAATGACCCTTGGCTCCCAACCACTCGCCCGAGACCAGCTAATAAAAATCAACACAATTTATACCCGGACCTTACAGTAGAATCCCTCATTGATTCTACATCGTGTACTTGGAATTCAGAGGTAATTCGTGCGTTGGTGGATCCTTAGGATGCGAAACTTATAGAAAGTATACCACTGAGCAGGACTCTGCGGATAGATAGAGATGGATGGCACTTTACAAAAAATGAAATTTTTTGATTAAATCAGAATATCAAGTAGAACGTATCTATCCAGATAGAGAAAGACCACCGTTACTGATTGGTCCTACAGTGGATGTTTTAAAGGCTCACTGCTGAAAAATACGGTGCCCACCAAAATTAAAATATTTTCTATGGCAATTAGTGATAGGATGCATCACAGTGCGGAAGAATTTACAAGCAATGGGGATTAAATGGGATATATGTTGTGTAAGATGTGGAGCTCTGGAGGAATCGATAAATCATGTGTTTTTTGAATGTCCTCCAACTCTTCAGGTTTGGGCTCTTTCGAAGATATCATCACACCCAGCTATTTTTCCAACAAATTCCCTCTTCACAAACATGGATCATCTATTCTGGGGAATTCTCCCGTCGATGAAAGATCATCAGTTCGCATGGATACTTTGGTACATTTGGAAAACTAGGAATAATAATTTTTTTAGTAATTTGGATATGGACCCTATGGATACGCTTCAACTGGCTTAAACAAAATCGACATTGTGGGCGGAGGCACAAATAGCAATCAATCAGAGGATGACAACATCAATAATAGATCCGATCTTACCGTCGATACCATGCAGATAGTGTTTTACAGATGGCTCATGGAAAGAGGGTGTTAGTTTCTCAGGACAAGGTTGGCTTAGTACTTTGGAAGGCTTTGATGGTTTGTTGGGGGCGAGAAACGTCAGAGCTAGTCTTTCGCCTCTTCATGCGGAAATAGAAACGCTATTCTGGGCAATGGAATGCATGAGGAATTTACGTCAATTTCAGGCTACGTTTGCAACAGATTGTTTTCAATTGGTGAAGATGGTTTCGGAACCAGAAAAATAGCCAGCTTTTGCAAATTATTTAGAAGACATCACGATCCTGAAGGGACATTATCTATGTACCACGGACGCAAAATTCAAAGGCGGATAGTCTGGCACGCATTGCTAGGAAGCAATCGTCTTTTGTCGTTCACATGGACTCAGCTCACCCGGTTTGGTTCACAGAGTCAATATGAGTGTAATTTTGTAATGCTGATGACAAAAAAAAAAAAATTTAAATATCTTCTGCTAATATACTTTGAAGTTTACACTATAATAATCTTAATAACATAGCTATAGTATGGACCATAGAAAATTATGAAAAAGTCTATTGATTTAGTTATGTTTATGTGAAAACAACAAATTAAAAAGGAAACTGAAGAAAAGCTGTCTTTTTCTTCCACTTTTGCTGAATGATTTTACGCATGGAATCTATCTTAAACATTTCACACTCAGAAACATTTTTAAAGGTTTAGCATATGAAAAATACAAATCATTATTCTACATCACGTTTACAAGCAAATTACAATATACTAATACCGTAAAAAGAGCAAAAAAAAAAAAACGAAAGTTACCTAAGGGCATCTCCATCCCTACTCCATTTTTTCCTCTAAAATGGAGTAAAAGTGAATATTGGAGTAAGAAATGCTTCAACCCAATTCCATATCTCACTCCATAATCCGGAGGGAAAAAAAAAACCTCGCTTCTCTCTTGACTTCCTCTCAGCCGCCAAGAAAAAAAAAAGTTTTCACAGATCTACCTCCGGTCCGGCTACGTTCGGTGACCGGAGGGTCCCCTCTTCCCCTTCTACCTTCTTTTCTCTTTGCCTTCTCGACTTTGTCCCAAAACCTAAGACGAGATACATGCTGTTCTGGTTTGTCGGAGTGACTCTGGAGACTCGTGTGGTCAAGGGGCCATCTCACGGCGTTCTTGGAGGAGCAGTGAGTGGTAGGAAGGCAGAATCGAGGCAGGTCGGCTTTTAGGGTTGAGAGGAGTCAACGAATCGATTTTCTGTTTTAGATCTCGGATGCTCCTCTCACAGCAACAACGCATGGTTCAGTGGGAAATATCCTCCACCTTGGATCTCCGGTCCAGTGTGACGGTGAGCCAAACGGAGATGAGATACGACGGTTGGGGAATATGGTTCTGGTCCTCGGTTCTCGTGGAAGACGCATCGCAGGGTTTTCTTCACCGGAGGAGTCTACCGGAGGATGAGCTCTGCAGCGGGTACGCGGTGGGGGTTCACATCCCAGTGCCAGAGGTGACGTCTCCTGTCTCACTCTGGTGAAACCGCATGCCATTATTAACCTTAATTATTGTTCTGGTCACGGTATGTTCGCCAAAGCCCGACTTTCAGTACAGGAAAGTTCTGGTTCATGGCTAAGGAGCGAATTCTGAACCTTGACAACAACGAGTTTTCACCGGATTTGCGCCGCAAGGTGATGAGTTGTTGGACTGGGTCTGTCACTCTAATTTTTAGGAGTCCAATGTCCTGGACCAAATTGTAATCTGGTTTTTAGCTTTGTTATTGTTGAGTTTTTTAGAATTGTCATCTTGTATGGTCAATTTAGGTGGTCTAATGGGAGATTTGCTCTGAGTCATGGAGCTCTCTTACCCTACTGTGATTAAAATTACAATAAAGTACTCTAGGTTGCGCTTGATCCGAGTGAGAAATCACCTAGTGAGTGTGCTAGTGAGTGTTCCAGGATGTTTCTAAGATGCTTTGTTGTATTTGTGGTAGAAATTCAATGTGGTCAATCTCATTGTAAAACTTATTAGTTAATGAAAAGTTGATGTTGAGACAAAAAAAAACTAAAGTTGCTGATTCTGGTTAAGCATTTTCAACAAACCCAATTTAGTACAATCCAATAAAGATCGCTCAGACTGAACCAAAACAGCAAACAAAGCACGGGCCTCTCTCAACTTCTTCTCTTCTTCACACAAAATATAAATCAGCCAAGTGTAACTAATTGAATGAGGCCACTAATTTTGAGCAGTCATAGCTTTACCACTTTAACCGCTTCTATGGTCAATCAAGAGTAACAGAGACACTGAAACACTAAATCACATGCTTCTGCAATTCTAACAATAGTGGTGGACCTAGGATTAGTTTTGATCAGGGGCAAAATTATAAAACACTGTCTATACATCTAATAACTTGAAATTTTAACAGGAACACAATTAAAAATTTACATAAAAATTTACACTGAATTTACAAATCTATGGTGGGCAGCTGCCCCTCCCACTACCCATGTAGATCCGCCACTGATCAGAGCCAAAGGATCAACGGGTCTTTGACATAGACTCTTAAGCAGTAGTACTGTACATAGCTTAATCTGGCTCACAATTTGACACCTCAAACAAATCTATCGCAGATTTAATATCGCATGCTTTGATATAAGATCTCATTAGTATAGTCAGTGGGAGATCTAGAAACAACTTTAATCTGGGAGAAAAACTAAAAAACACTATTACTACATTTACAAATTTAAATTTTCAACAGGAGCATTACCAAAATTTTGTATAAATTTACACTAACTAAAACAATTTCATGGTGGACAGCTGCCCCACCTATTTACCACATAAATTGGCCCTTGAGTATAGTAAAAATCACCTGATTTGGAATAATGCCTTCTTTTTGCATTGATTCTAAAAGGTCACTCGAAGTGGCATAAGTGGAGAGTGATGGTTCCAAGAGAAGATCGCAGCCTTTCTCGATTTCACTAAGGAATAGCACAAACCCTTCACTTTTAACATTGTCCAAACTCCCAAATCAGATTTTTCTAGATTTCACAAATCAGTTGGAGATGGGAAGTATCAATTCAAATCTCACATTAGAAGTTTAAACAAATAATTTTTAATATATAATAAAAAATTCAACTCTGATTAATACAAGGTATTTTAGATAGTAAATCTATGTGAGTTTGTCTCTTAGATCCAAATTGGACAATATATAATTTGACATGGGTTCAGTGCCGTCCCGGAATATCCGGTGGCCTAACCAAAATAAAAAATGTGGCCTTTAATTTATTTTCAGAAATTTTGAATTTTGTTTATCATTACTATATTTTTATTTTATATAGGAATAAAACCAAATATAAGCAACCAAATTTCTGTTATCTTTTAAATCAAACAAATATAACAGTTTAGTTGTGATTGCTGTAAATTTTAACCTGGATTTTTGTTAATTTATTTTACAATTATATAAAGAATCAAGAAAATCATAAAAATGTAAGAAAAATGCATTACTATATGTGTCTGAAATATAAAATATGACCGTCTTTAACTATGAAAAGTTAGATGACAATAAATGATAGTTAAAATGTTATATATATATATATACATGATTATTAGCTATAAAGAAAGACACTAGGAAAGTACTAGAAAAAAGAAAATGACTAAATATTCTTTAGTATCAATTATATCTAATTGGATTCTATTGAGAGAAGACACCGAGAAAGTATGAGAAAAAGGAAAATGACTAAATAGTACATCTTATACTAAAGAATATATAAAACAACCACTTATGAATCATTACACAGGTTAAAATTTTGTGGTCCTCAAAATGTTAAATATAAATGTGGCTTAAAGCAACAACTTTACCTGTCTTATGGCTAGGACGGATCTGCATGGATTCACTAAATTCCCAACAATTGGTATTAAAGAGGAATGACGAAAATTTGCTAAAAAAACAAAATACCGAATAAACCCAAAAGTAAATCCTTAGGGCCAAACTAGAAAATAAAAAATCTTATTTTACATTAGCTCCTAAAGAAAATGAATCATTTTTGAAGAGGATAGGCGAGAGAATTAAGGCCAGCGGTTAAACAGTTGATTGAAGTAGAGCGATGGCGAGTGGAAAGTGTGGGGGTTGATGCTTTGAAGCTATCCTCGAATGGTCTAACACTCTCGTCGTCGTCTCTGTCAACTTCTGTTTTCTAATTTCTCTCATTGGTTTAAGTGTGAACCGGTAAATTAATTTAGCTTAACCGGACTTTGTTGTTGCTAATCTAATCGATGCTTAATCTGTTAATAAATTTAACTTGAGCCCAACCCATTATGTATGTCTGGAAGTGTCCGTATGTATTATTTTATGCATAATTTAAATAAGTTTTTATAAAATGTAATATTTTATAAATATCAATCTAGAATATATTAAAATATATATATAGTGAAATAAATAAATATATATATCGGTATATATAATTTCTTCATCAGATAATGCAAAGAAATAATCAGGATATGTATATTCATTCCAATTATTATAGAGTAATCTATTATATATTAAATGAAGTACAATCATTCGAACCCTTTGTTTGTTCTAATTTCTTAGTCATATGATTAGTATCTATAATTCTATTATTAACCTATGAGGTGACTCTAATACCAAGATTAGAAGAAAACGAAGGTTTTCTCCGTAATAATTTAGTATTAGGTGGGAACGTTGACAAGTTGTGGAGGAAACGTCTTCACAAAGTGCAAATATATTTAGCACTAAAGAATTTCATGATTTTTTTTTTTTAATTGTTTACACTTGAGCTTATTTTTGAGATAATTATATTATTTATGACTCTTGTGCACGGATTATCAAACAATAAGTAAAAGAGAGATATGAACATTAGCTAGCATATCCACATATGCAAATTAAATCAGCCTATCAGAATGTAGTTTATTGCCACATCATTTATATAAAACAAACAAGACATTCCACGTATGACAATATTATAAATACAACAAAAGAAACAAACAAAAATATACACAGCACTTCTTATGCAGAAGCCCAAATTCATCCATAGCTTAGTCTTTTCGTCTTCCACCAACTTGTAACTCTTCCTACATTAAGGTTTTTTCTTCCTCTTCCAAATCAATCGCCACACAAATCACGAATTCAATCGATAGTCAGCGGCGGTTTCGAACACTGACCAATCATAAATCTCCACAGCCTTTATCACTCCACCTTCTCCTACTTAAACATATGCTATATGGAATCTGAAACAACCCTATCATATTAAAAATTCCCCTTACTATCCTATTTATATTGTCTCCCATCTAAAGAGAACAAGAATAGATTGGTAAGAATTTCAATGTTATTTTGTTTTTGAAAAGCTCAACGTTTTATATGATTTTTTTAGTATATTTTTTTGCAAGATCCACCAATAATCCCAAATCACTCGAAGATCAGGTATTTGTCCTCGTCTTCATACTTAAATGTTTCCTTCTATATTGTTATGGTCATCTAAAATTTAATTTATTCACATACAGTGTATGGTGAGCTCCTGGTAATCTAATCTCTTAAGAATCTGTTATTACATATGAGATATAGCGAATACATTAGATATTCATGTCTCTCTGCTTTTTGTTCTAGAGGGCTGCCATGAAGAGAGAATGATTCACCAAAGCTTTTGCAATGGTATGTTTAGACCTTATTTTACTGATATTGGAGTTTTTTTTATCAGTGGTCCATTTTACTCAAACGAATAAGTTTGTTGGTTTTATTCTAGAAAACCATCATGGAAGATTAATATATATTATGTTCTCCTATTAGTAGACTAATTTATGAAAAATCCTAGATCATGTTAATTTTTTTGGTTCACCTTGACAAATATATGCAATGATTTTGTGATGTTCCAGTTAGCTTTTAGTGTTTCTTCTTTGCCAATTATATTCTTTGTAATGATTGGAAAAGTATCTCCAAGCTCTATATTGGTAATAAGTTTATAAGTTCTCGCTTACTTGAAACGTGTTTAATCTTCTTTTTGTTGCGACAAGCAGCTTCACGGTTGGTATGGGAGCTATACAGAGGCAACTTCAACAATCTCCGTATTGAATGAGATATAGTAAGTCTGTTCCGATAAATTTAATCTGTAACCCCGTAGAATTCATCACATTATCAAAGTGTACATCTTTCTATTACTGTTTGTTCCTTCGGTGATACATGTTTTTGACACCCTGAAATGGTGCAGAAAAATCTCACGGAACAGCACTACTGCAATTCGTTTGTTTAAAACATCACTCAATGCAGTCCATTATGGGCATGCCGGACTTCAGGTAACCTTTTTCAACTACCTTGCTTAGTTGTAGTGACAGACTCGAGCAGTGCATCGGTTTAGAAATTAAGGCTTTGCTTCTAAAGGAATGGATGTCTCGCAGCAGTGCATTGATTGTTGGAGGCGGCAGTAAGTTCTTTTTCTCTATAGGAAACTCCATCATCTTGGGACTACCGAGTTATTCAACTTTGTGTCTCAGCTAATGGTTTTCTGTTCGGTTATGTACATTCTAATCACATCAGAATCAGGCGGTAAGACTGAGCAATTCATGAACATGCTCCCGATCAACCACTCCGCTAGCGTCATATGTGTTGAAGTCTTGGGCTTTAGCCATCTCTGGCGTCCTTTTAGCCACAGCGGAGATCGCATTCTTCCAAGGATGTCTCGCTTGGCTATGGTTAGGCTAATACAATATGCACTCCTTTTATCGTTGGACTGACTATGTTTCCTTCTACTCTCGAGGTAACAAAATAAAGATTGGATCTTCAAGAATTTTATGTTGGAGATGTTATAATGTCTTTTTGGTGTTTGTTTTATTGGAGGGAGGAATAATGAGACTGTTGATAACAACGGTGGTGATTGCGTTGAAGGATCTGTAAGCAAAGTTTGTTTTGAATGATCCTAAGAAGACCAATTAGCTGTTGTTGGTTTCTTTAGTCGGAGCTTTCAAGTGCTGCCATTGCTGCTGCTTTGTATTGTAAGAAGAATCATGTAGATTAGTTGAGAAAGATAAAGATTATAAATTGTTTATGGTTTTAATTTAGTCTTTTTTTTTGGAATGTTATGTAGTGTGCAGCGAGAGATGTGTAGTATGAAATTTCAATTGTTATGTTATATACTTATATTGTATGTGATCCGATTCTTTGAGGAAAACGTGTAAAACTGTTTGCTGATTAATTGTTTTCAAAGACGAAAACATTTTCTAAATGTAGAAAGTTGTATCAAATTACAATAAACCATGTTTTAGTATAAGTGAAGTTGCGAGTCAGAGGGAGCATATGGCCAGCTGGTAATGGATTAGTAGTCTTGGAGTTAGGTAACGATGTAATCAACGTGTCTGCGTGGTTAAGGATTATGCAACAATTGCTTTTACGTTGCTCAATGAGAAGAGAGATAAAAATATGCATGCATTATATTAGAAACGGTTATTAACCTATAAATACATATTTTTTTGGCTGACAAAAAAAACATAATTTTTGATATTATCAGAATCTCCATATTAACATTTTTGAATATTTATTATTTTCCTTCAATTTTTATTACTTATACCAAAAATATTTATAAATGTCATATCAATAATAATATTGTTTACTAAGTTAGCATAATTATTGATTCTAAATTTTAGAATAACAAGCCTTTATTTTTAGTACTACACAAAAATTAAATTTAATATAAAAATTAGAAATATAAATTATTATTAGATTGAAAATCTTTAATTTCAACATGAAGAGGCATGGAACAGGAAATAAATGAACATGTGAAATTACTATATATTTTATTATTATTGTTTCTAATTCATAAAATTACATATGATCATTATGCTTATCTACTGTCAGAAACTTAAATATTCTAATTATAAGTGAAACTATACAAAAATTAGAATTTAAAAAAGTATATAAAATTAGATACCAAAAAATTAGGGTAAATTTATAAATTATATAAAATTAGATACCAAAAAATTAGGGTAAATTTATAAATCGCAGTCTTCAATAAAAAACGGATGATAACAAAAAAAATTAAAATCTTACAACACAACAAATATTAAAAAATTATACTCAATACAACAAGAAAATGAAAGTAACTAATATACCAATATGCTAACTATTATTAAACAAAATATAGTCCATAATCCGCGCGTAACGCGGAAAAATCTTTAATTTTTAATAAATGTTGGATATACTCTCTTGTAGTTAGAGACAGAAACTTTGATTGGTTAAAAGCTTACAAATAAAAGAAGAATATCACCGTTACAAAAATGCTGCAATAATTTTCTTCATTTATGCTGTTTGATGCATGTCATTGATGTCAATAGTATGATTACTGAATATAAATCAATAAGTAATACAATGCCAACATTGCATTGCAAAAATCAAAAATATCAATCAGTACAATAGAATAAAGGGTTAATCATGCCTACTCTAACACTCTTGAAATTCTGTTTTTTTTTTCTTCTATTATATAATGTAGACAATGATTTGTTTAGTAAGACAAAATCAAACTAATGTGCCCTATGATTTGTATATTTGGTCGTCATAGTCTTATAGGCTTATATGACCATGAACACATCTTGGTGAAATGATGCCACAATCAACCAATCACGCCTCAAGAGATTATGCTAACTTACACCACATATAATCTCTTTTGATTTCTTTCGAGCATGTAATAACAATATGTTTGCCACTAGTTAACCTCTCAAAATATTTCTACGTTACTAGATTACTCCAAACAAAATGAGATCAATTTTATTTCCGACGTTAATCAAATAAAATATAGAATCTTCCTTCTGCAAAGTCACAACCAATCTTAGATCTTTACTGAAACATGCTCCATTAACAGTTTGGTCAGTTTACCACCAGAGAAACACATGATCTGAGTTCAAGAGAAAAAAACTAGCTTCGTTTCATTACTTTGCAACAAATACAAGTTTTTTATAACAAATACGAGATTCATATTACATATATGGGTCAAGTGATACTCGTCTGTTATAGGAGATCATCGTTCAATGCAATATGGATAGCCAGGATAGGTGTATGTAGAAAATTAGAAATAGGTTAACTAAATTCAAACTCACACATGAGCTTCACGTGTAGCACACTACTTGGGCTCCATAAAATGATAACGGGTTTCCACCAAAGGCACACTCATTAGACCTGAAAGAAGGTGGTTCGTTTGCAATGGCTGACTTGACAGTGGCTAGGACCACGCCGGACTCACGAGTTCAATCATATATACTTTCGAGTGGGACCAGCCGAGCGTCTTCAACCGCAAGATATAGTAAATTTGTGTGACTTGACTGGTTAGGATCGAACAAGCTTAACCAGTTGGTCTTCAAACTCGGGTTGGCAGAGAAAACGTGTGATATTATGGTTTGGATAAGTGTCACTTTTTCAGTTTCCTGAATGTAAGTAAAACTTATCAATGCACTCAGATGGTTTATCGGTCCCATCATCCAAGGAGATGAACGGAAAATATGTGAAAACTTTGATTTTTCTACCGTTAATTTTACTTTCATATTTATATTAGATATTTTTAAATTTATTGTCTTCTTTATTGAGAAAAGGGATTTATAATCTATATTGTTTTCACTATTTTATATGAATGAGAGCATAAAATTTAAACGCCATTTTGTTGCTTTAACGACTTCATCTAACTATGGCTCCGATTGGCGTGTAGACTGTTGGGGCTTTAGGATATTCTACAGCCGTGAAAGTTAAAACAAAACCAATCAGGTTTTTACTTTCAATTTTTTCTCTCAGGTTTCTACAGTTGTCAACCGTCGACTGTTAACTATTTACTCCTAAAATATTTGTTTGTTCTAAAGCCAGATAAACGAGACTTTACACGGCTGTGAAGAATTTTTTTTTTTTTTTTTTGCATTTTCAAGTTTATTTCCTTCTCTAATAAAAACTAAAACAATAAAATAAAAATATGTAACATAACAAAACTAAAATCTAATAAAAGTTAAACTAAATCAAATTAAATTTCAACTTTTTTTTTGTAAACATAAATTCTTATTGTTTATGACAAAAAATAAATAAAATACATTGTATTGATACATTTTCACAAATTTCTTGTTTCAAATTACATAATACTTCCTTCTCCTGTTTCAAAAGATGTGTGTTTCAGAATTTTTACACATATAAACTAGGGCTAGGAAAAAATCCAAATCCGAAGAATCGAACTGAATCCGATCTGAAAAAATAGTACCAAATCCGAACTGAAATTAATTGAATATCCGAACGGGTTTAAAATTTTGGTACTTAAAAAATTGAAACTGGATCCGACCTGAATCGAAATATTTCGGGTACCCGAATGTATCCGAAATAAATTTATATACCTAAATATATTGATTATTTTTAGATTTAGCGTATATAAGAAAACACTCAAAGAATATAAGAGACTTTTAAGTTGTCCAAAAAGCTTAAAAATATATACAAATAGTCAAAAGTAAATGCGTAAACTAGTTAAAATATATTCAAAACACCAAAAATACTTAAAATATCTATTGATTCTCAATTCAAATATTCAAACCAAACCAATTTTTATGGTAAGTTCAGGTATTTCAACATAGATTATTCAAATATATTATTTTGTTTATAGATTTTGAGAAATTTAAAGTATATAATAAATTTTTAAATTTAAAAATAATTTAAATGGGTTATCCAAACCCGAACCCTAACCGAACCCGCAAAGATCCAAACCAAACTCGAACTAAAATTTAGAAATACCCGAATGGAAATGAAATCTTTGACCCCAAAAATCTGAAACCCGAGTAGACCTGAACTGAAACCCAAATGGAGACCCAAACGCTCACCCCTAATATAAACACTCAACAACTTCATCTATTTTTTTCAATTTATTCCATTGCTTAGTGTAATTTTTGATTATTCAATTTTGTCGTTCTGAATACTTTCTCATATTTTATTTTCAAGATTTTTGCAATCTTACAGATTTTAGATTAGTTTTTGTACATAATTCATAATAAAAATATATGATTTTATAATAGTCACAGTTTGTAAAGCTTTTGATACTAATCAGACTTTTAAAAATATTTAGAATAACAGCGAAATCTTTTAAAGTTAAAATGTCTACTGCCAAAATTCTAAAGTCAAAGACTAAACCGAAAGTCCTTACCTATCTTTTCATTATAGTACAATAGTTTCTTGGGAAAACTGTTTTTTTAGAGCAAAAAAATAATAACTATGTCCTTTTAGACTAATCTATATTTTGTGTCATATTTTCCTATAATACCCTTTAATATTTATGAAAATAATTTTAATAAATAGCTTTACAAACAAAAAAAATTTGGAAAAATAGTAACATTTGTTAAAATACCTATATGAACTTAATGGTATATTTTCCAGTTATAAAAAAGTTAAAATTATAAATTTCAGATTATGTTCTAAAAAAAGTAGAAATGACATTCTACGAAGTAGAAAACGAAATCTACTTTTTCATTGAATCTACAATGTTTAGAATACGTGATCTACGTAAATAGAAGTATTCTACAAATATGTAGAATACACATTCCGCGCTTAACCTACCATTCTAAAATTCTTATAAATCAAAATCTACACATTAATCTAATTCTAAAACATGTAGAAACCGACTTCTACAGATTTACTATAAATCTAAAACATGTAGAAATCAAATTCTAAACATTACTATAATTCTAAAAAACTGTAGAAATTGATTTCTACATATTAGTTGTATTCTACGGATAAGAAATCAGTTCTTAAAAATATGGAAACAAAATATTTGAGGATATTCACTTTTATATTTTTTTTAAAAATCGATTTTTTTTTAAAAAAAAAAAACAAAAAAGAACAAAAAAAAAACGACAAAAAAAACCTTGGCAACCTTCTTCGCCGTCTTCTATATTCCATTGATTGTTCACAAAATTTTCAAAAAAATTTCACATTATTTCTACCATGATTCATGTCTATGCTTCATGTGCTGTTTGGGAATTGGTTGTATCTTCAGGTTGGAGTTTTAATGTTGATAAAAAGAAAGGGGGAAGGTTACTTGCTTTGGAATTGAAGTCTTCTCTGGAAGAGTTACAGAAAATTGTTATAGAGGATTTTGGTTTTGAAGAAACAGATGCTGATTTGGAGTTGAGTTACCTTCCTATTGGATTGATCAATTCATCAAAGTGTCCACCAGTGATCATTGGAAACTCAAGGCAAGTTCAAAATTTTCTAGGGTTTTGTAAGAAGCATCAGTCAACTCAATTGTGTGTCAGCTATAAAGCAAAGCAAGGAAATCCAAATAAGATCGACATTGATCTTAATAAGATGCCAACTGATGCAAGTACTAGTGAAGAGAACAAGCGAAATCCTTGTGACATTGGGACCGCTTCAAATATTGTTAAGGGGGCTAAGCATAACGAGAAGAGGAAAGGGAAGATGAAGCAAAGTGAAGTTGATGGAGATGATTATGATGCTGACAAGCATAACGAGAAGAAGAAAGGAAAAATGAAGCAAGACGAGGTTGAAGGAGATGATGATGATGCTGAGAAGATCAATTCTGAAAAAGAAAACAAAGAAAAATTGGCAAAGAGTCAGGTGGTCGAATTGGTTAAGACGGGAGATCTTTTCCTCAACAAAACAGTTTTGAAAGCGAGGTTTGAGTTATGTGCAATGAAGCATAACTTTCACTACGCAGTTACCAACTCCAATAAATCAGTTTGGTGTATTAGATGCGCTGATAAGGTGTGCTTTTGGGGTGCTCGAGCTGAGTGTTTGAAGGGCTCCACATATTTTATTATTAAGAAGTATATCGGTGTACATTCCTGCGCACCTTCAAACAAAACCAGTGCCGGAAAGACAGCTTCAGCGAAAACGATAGGCAATCTGATAATGCATAAATATGAAGGTATCAAGGAAGGGCCTAGAGCGAAAGATATTGTTCAGATTATGCGTAATGATTATGGATGTGAGATCTCTGATTCTTTAGCATGGGATTCCCGTGAATATGCAGTCAACGCTGTTAGAGGTATTCCAGAGGAAAGTTATGGGAAAATACCAAAATATTTGCACATGCTGCGAGAGGCCAATCTGGGTACACATTCCTCTTACAAGACTGACGTCGATAGTAGATTTTGATATCTGTTTATAGCGTTTGGTCAATCGATCAGAGGCTTTAACACAGTCATGAGGCGTGTCATTGTTGTCGATGGAACATTCTTGAAGAGTAAATTCAAAGGGGTGCTACTGGTTGCAACTGCTATAGATGGAAATTCAAATTTATATCCTATTGCATTTGGGATAGTAGACTCTGAGAATGAGCAGTCTTGGGAATGGTTTATGAGAGAATTAAAAGTTGTTGTTGCTGATGATAATGGTTTGGCTGGGACCACTGTTGATTTTGGTCAAGCTAGGACCGCTTGCTTGATCACTCTTTCCCACCAATTCAGTCACCACTAAACTTGTTCTGAGCTGTGTAACCTCAGCCTCAATTTTCCCCAATCTGTCGGTTACAACGGTCTCAAATTGCTCAGTTCTCTCTGAAGCTGTCCTGAGTTGTGTAACCTCAATCTCAATCTTACCTAACCTGTCCGAGAACTGCTGACAGAATTTCTCCCCAAAAGTAGTAAAAGAAGCTTGTACCAGATCCTCCAAGAAATTTTTCATATCTGTGTCAATATTTCCTTTTGATGAAGCAGCTAGGTGGCACAAAACATTCTTCTTCCTTGACTCTGCTCCTCGGTCTGCATGCTTTCTCTTGTTTCTTCCCGAAACATCAGCTGTGCCATCAACATTCCCTGCAACATGACTATTTTCACCTCTCTCAGTATCAGCTGTTTGATCCTCTCCTTTCTCTTCGCCAGATTCCTCAAATTCAGAGTTCGTAGCTTCTTTTACTCCCCAAACATGATTGTTCCAATCATGTTTACTATTGATCATATCCAAAATGCAATCTACTCTTTCATCTTTCTTCTCATCCTTCTGTACAAAATCAGTTGCCAAAAGGACCACTCCATCTATGTGGGATTCCATGAATAAATGCAAAATCCCCTACAAACAATCAAATCATTAGTAAAGTGAACAAGACAATAAATATTTTAATTTGAAAAAAAATATGCATACGTTTACTGGGAATAAGTTCTCAACGCCAATGATATCTTCATAAGAACATTTTGCACATCCTCTCCAATTACCACACAGTGGACCTGTAAAATTTTTACTGACTTTTGTGCCACAAATCTCTCCTAAAGCACGAACAGCTTCCATTATCCAAATTTGGAAACCAAACAAGAATCCTTCCATCAGATACCCCTCTTTCTGCTCTAATTTATGCCTTGTTTTATCAATTTGCTTGAGAAGGAAATCAAACGAATACAGACCCCATGGGTAATTCCGAAGCTTCTCCAAATCCATCGCCAACTTCATGTACAGATGCGGGATATTCACCTTCTCATCCTTCCCCATCACCACACCCATAATAACGCAAAGATATATCAGTCTCACCCTATCAACCCAAGTCCAGGTATTGCTCTCTTCCAAATGCTTCTTTTTTATGATCTACAAATTTATTTTTCCATTTGTCTTTATCTGCTTGCTCCAAAAACCATCATCGTCTTTCCATGTCACTAACCCACTGTTATTCTCTCGCTTCACTTTCAGACCAGTGACAGCATGATACTCTTGCAATCCAAAACGCAGAGGTCTCCTAGCGAAAGTGAACCACTTCTCATGTCTCTTGCTTGTCATCAACTCCTTACACAAGAAAGAGTGTACCAACCTCGCCGAAAACTTCAGATCATTCTTCTGGATAACCATAATCTGTGAAAAAATGGGATCTTTCATAACTTCATCGAATTTTGGTTCCATTTTTTCTTTTAGCAACTCGAGAAGTTTTAGTCGGCAGCTGTTATTAATCTTCTTAACCTGAGGTTCCAATCCCTCACCGTATAAACGATTAGGCAACTCCAACTCCATACCTGAAAATTGAAAACAATACAACATATATCTATTAATAACAAAAACCTAAAATTCCTAAATCTATCCCAAAAATATGATTTAAGCCATGATTGTGTACAAAATCTTCTCTAATCATCACCTTAACACATGATTGAAGCCTAAATATCTTAACTAACTCAAAAAATTTACCTTTTACCTTTCTATTTTCAAACTCTAAAAAGAAGTGGAGATAAAGTTTCATACCTTTGCAGAACGAACTAAAGAGTGATAGATTCGTAAAAAGCTCACGAAATCGTATGAGTTAGGCCAAATAATCGTCTAAATCAGAGAATTGAGTGAGTTAGGGTTAATGAACTTTGGGTGAGAATTTGATTTTCTCCCCCTTTGTTCGTGAATGGGAAATTAAGGGTTTCGTCCCAGAGAAATCGAGCTTAAAGAGTTGAAATCATGCTTGGTCGGTTCAAATCAAGTAGGAATCAACCCGGATATAATCATACAAAACCAAAAAAATCGATTTGGGATTCTTTCCTGGGCACGGGATCGATCGATCTATCCTTACAGATCGGTCGATCTGTAAGGAATCGACCTTCGCCGATCGAGTGAAATGGACCAGGTCGATCAGTATATATTTCGCGTTTTTTTGTTCTGAATAATGATCGGGATCGATCGATCCACTGTAACTTGTAAAGCTGGATCGATCGATCCCGCTTGTCGAACTCATTATTTATCTTTTTAAAAAAATTACAATTTTAAGGGCATTACTGCCATTTTCAAAAAAATTAAACTAATAGAACATAAAATAGTATAGATTAGTCTAAAGGTACATAGTTACCTTTTTTTACTCTAAAAAAACAGATTTTCCTAGTTTCTTTTGCCTGCCATACATCTTATACATGCATATATTCTATAAAAATATATAGCGAAATACCACACTACATGCATCTTAACAGAAAAGAAGAAAAAAACGCGCAATATAGGAGACATCAATCGATAGTACACGTACGTTTTACTCACAAAAAAGTGTAGCTATATATAGAGAGATATAAGACTATATACTAAAATGTTATACATATAGTCAGTTACAAAAAAAAAAAAAAAAAACAATCATAGTGTTCACAAGTGGAAAATTGGAGATAGAAGCGTACTGCTTAAGAACCACTTTTTCATTATTTTTTTGTCACAAAAACCACTTTTTCATTTATATATTTATATTAATAGCAATATCAGAAGAGGAAACGAAAAATGCCGCGTTGTCAAAAAAAAAAACGAAAAATGCCGTAAAATAGATAAAGAAAATAGGTCTAACGCATTAGGTCATGATATTTCACTATAGAATCTAATGATCAATGTGATTTTTTAATTCTCTTATCTTCCGTTTATTCGAAACGAAATTTATCAACCTTTTAAGTTTTAACATATAACCAATGTTGGAAGAAAGAAAGATTAGATGTCTTTTTGAGTTTTTTCTGATAAAGGGTTTACTAAGAAAGATTAAATGTTTTTCCTGATTAAAATCACGGATCAATTTATGTTGAACACAAGGCCAATGTGAACCATGTGGTAAGAGTATATAATTTCAGTCATGCATTAACATGCTATACACAGGATTTCGTTACAATTTTATCAATAATATTCGATTTTAATTTAAATAATTACACAGGATTTCGTTACAATTTTATCAATTTTTCGAATGTTACATTAAGTTTTTCACTTGTATGTAAAGGAACAACTTTTTTTTTGTGCACTAAGGAACAACTTTAAATTTATATATGAACTAAATCTGGAGTGTGGATGTAAGTTAAAGAGAGAGAGAACGATAAATATGAGAACTCTGGTAGGACAAAAGAGTGTAAGGAGGGGCCAGCACCGAAGGCGATAAGGAACTTTTTCGCCGTGATGATTTCCCTGTGTTATTACGTAACCACTCATGTTACGCCACGTTATTTTGTTACTGATTGTTTTACTATTTTTTGAAAAGATTGTTTACTTTCTTTTGGGAAAAATCTCATAAAAACCCGTAAAGTTGGCAAAAGTTTGCACTTTAAACCTTGGAACTCAATTACTAATACTTTAAACACTGATAATTGTTTCAATAACATATTAAACATCAAAATTAACTTACTTGTTGCATACATCAAAATTGTGACCGGTTACTGTTCATTAGCAGGTAAAAACCGTGACGTGGCGGTTTACTTTAAAAAAAATAGTTTTTAGTTTATTTAATTGATAAAAACAAAAAGTTATACAAACAATAAATATAAATTCTAAAAATTAATACAAATTCAAGAAAAAATCAAGAAGAATAAATTAAAATTCATAAATTTAAATAAAAGAAATTATAAATTCAAAATTTTATAACAAAAATAAAAAGAAAATTTAAAAATTGACTAAAATTAAGAAAAATAAAAAAATTCAAAAATAAAATAAAAATAAAATTAATAAATTGTATAAATCAATAAAAATAGAAAAATAGGAAATTTATAAAAATCTGGAAAACAAATAAAAAATTGAAAAATTGAAAATGAAAAGTAATTGAAACCGAACCTCTTTGGTTGTTAGGTAGGCATATGAGTGTTTGGGTGTTCGGGTTCGGATCCTAAAGATTTGGACTCAACAAGGCACTTGAAAATATAAATTTTTGCCAAATTCATGGTTTTTGCCAATTTTTGCCACATGGTTTCATTTTTCTATATTTTTCCTTAATTTATAATCGTTTTAAAAAATTTATTTTTGTTTTATTATTATTTTTTTGAATTTATACATTTTATTTTTTATCTTTATTAATTTTGAGTTTTGGATCCTTCGGATCCAAGAGATTTTGACCTAACAAGGCACTTGGAAATTTTTGGTTCGGGTTCGACATGAGGTGATGGTGGCAAATTTAATCATATCACTCTAAAAATATATTACTAGATATAATAGGATTTTAAAACATTTTGTTGAATATTATATTTTGAATTAAAAAATAAAAATTATAAAATTTTATTTTGAATTTTTATAAAGTATTTTCATTTTAATTTTAATATTTGAACTTTTGTATTTTTTCAGATTTTATTAAAAATTTCCTATTTTTTCTTAATTTTTATCGATTTTTATAAAATGTTTTAAATTTTATAATATATTTTTTTAATTTTTGAATTTATTTTTTCTTATTATTATTATTTTTGAATTTTTTGAATTTTATTTTATTTTTCCTGATTTTTTTTCTGAATTTGTATCAATTTTAAAATTTATATTGAATTTTTATATAATTTTATTTGTTTTTATTAATTAAATGAATTAAATGAATTACAAATTACTTTTTAAAAAGTAAACCGCCATGTCACTAGCTTTACCTGCTAATGAACAGTAACCGGTCACAATTTTTGCGTTTGCAACAAGTAAGTTAGTTTTGATGTTTAATATGTTATTGAAACAAATTTCAGTGTTTAAAGTGTTAGCCGTTGAGATACAAGGTTTAAAATGCAAACTTTTGCCAATTACATGGTTTTTTATGCAATTTTTTTCTCTTTTTTTTTAAACAACATTGTTTTAACATTTGTTCAGAAAACATTGTTTTACTACTTTTTGTTTTTTACAACAACTATTTTCCTGTTTTTTCTTGACTTTACTTCAATTTATGTTTCTTATGATATCATCTATTGAAAGTTCACATCGTATACTTAAGAAAAATAAAATAAAACATTTGATATATATGTTGTACAATTATCATAGAATCTTAAGTTTGGGCTTGCAAAGAATATGCATAATTTCTCCCAAAAAAATTTCCTACCAACTTGTAAGAGCTATTTAATGGAATTCATTTTTTTGTCAACAGTTAATTAAATTTGATAGTTGAAATTTTATAAGTATTTTGGAACATTTTCTGTAACTAGTAAATCAAATGGTACAGTCTTACAAGCTTACTAATGTTTGATTATATCAACATTTTATATCCAAAGATTTTTGTCGTTGTTGTTGTTGTGTTGGTGCAACATCTATCCATCAAGGCATCAAGACATAGAAACCTGAATAGGACAAGACTAAATCAATACATTGTTTATTAGAAAAAAAACATGCGTATCAATTTCACCAAACGAATCTAGTAACCTAACATGAGCAGCATATATTATATTGGTGTTATAGATGTGATGGTCAACAAAGAAGTAGGGATTGCTTAGTTTAATCCAAGAGTGTAGTGATATTTGAGTAACAATCAACACGGGAGAATAAACGCAGCAGATAAAGGTAAACAAAATAGTCTACTTGTGTAAGCAAGGACGCCTTAAGATATTTTATGTAGTTGTTTTATATTCGAATGCAAATGTTATTAGAGAAAATGACTAGGATAACACTAAAAAAGTTTTTATCATAGACTATAAAAATAAAAATAACCAAAATAGCACTTAATGTTTTATCAAAAGAGATAAATATACACTTATACTCTAATGGTAAATTAATTTAGATATTAGGGTTTAGAGTTAAGGGGTGTGATTTAGGATTTAGAGTTTAGGATTTAGAGTTTATGGTTTTTGGTTTAGAGTTTAGGTTTTTTTTTTTTTTTTTTTTTTTTTTTTTTTTGCTCAACTTCAACTGATTCATTCACCCATAAACTTGGTACAAGACATTTTGACACACAATGTTTCTACCACATATACAACACTGCATCTTAGCAACACTCTGGAACACTCACTAGGTGAAAACTCACTCGGATCCAGCGCAGCCTAGAGTACAATGCTGTATTTTTTAACCACAGTGAGATGAGAGAGCTCCACGACTCGAAGCAAACCATCTCTTAAACCACCTAATTAGACCTCATGATACAGACACGTTTACTAACTTAATGAGACAATCCTAAAAACGAGATTACAAATTATACCAAGCTGTTGGTCCCTTAAGATCGGCGTGATAAACTTGACCCAACAACATCATCACCTTAGGCGTGTTCCCGCATTAGTTTTGTACCACCAGCTTTCAACGTGCTGATCCTCAGCCATAAAACCGGACAAACCTATCCGGAATGAAAGATCGAGCCTTGGTAGCCAGCACGAACCGGAACTGTGAATCCAAGTTTCCAGCGGTGTGGGGCTCGGACCACCGACTAAATTGATTTTCGCCGGCGCTGGGATGTCGAACCACCACCACGTACCCCTTAAAGGTAAGCTCCTCCAGTCGACCACTCCTTCGTCGCAGACCTTCGGTACATGTTATCCCCGAAAACCAGAAGACAAACCACCTTTCACTCGCCGTCAATCCTTGCCTCCGAAAGTCTCACCTCCATGTGCGAAGGTAGATCCATGACGGAGAACTCATCACACCGAGTCACGCGCCACCACCGGTTAGGAATCGCCACAGATCTGTAAAGGGAAAATCAGATCTTGCTCATCCTCAAGCTCTAAACGCCGACCCACTTCTCTTTCGTCGCCACCACAGCCTCGCCGCTGTTCCAGAGGGAGCCGGAATGCGACG
Source organism: Brassica napus (assembly GCF_020379485.1). Classification (NCBI taxonomy): domain Eukaryota; kingdom Viridiplantae; phylum Streptophyta; class Magnoliopsida; order Brassicales; family Brassicaceae; genus Brassica; species Brassica napus. The sequence goes on from NC_063439.1 coordinate 17,983,292, forward strand.
CCAACGGATCCGGAGATCCGCCGGGAAAATCCCAACTAACCCAGAATCAACGAGCAAGGAGACCAGATGAAAGACAGAAAAGAAGAGAGCAAAGGAAAAAGGAGATGAGGGGAAAGGAGGAGCCTCCGGCACCGGCACCGCCGGACCGGAGTTAGGGTTTCACGGCTTTGATGTTAGAGATGGACGAGAGCGTTTGTTAGAGAGAGAAGTTTTTTTTTTCACCTCAGATGCTTTATTATCAGTTTTTTCATTTTTTTGTTTAGAGTTTAGGTTTAAGGGTTTAGAGTTGGGGAGTAGGATTTTGGGGATAAGATTTCAAATTTTAAAAAAAAAAAAAATTCAAAAGATAAAATGCTACTTTGGTCATTTTAGTTTTTGAAAATTATTTTTGTGACATGAACTTAGAAATGTGATATTTTGGAGATTTGCCCGTGTTATTAAATATATTTTGGTCTTGATCGTCCAAAACGTAACACGATTGGATGACTAAAAAACAATTGCAATGTTTGTTTCTCTCTCGAGTCGGTATGATCTCACAACCACCGAACCACAACACAAAATGTAACTATTGCGGCCACTGGTGACCGTACCGCCCCAAACGCAAATTAAAATATAACCTTTGTTCGGGACTGCACTAGACATAACGCGTGTGCGCGTATAGGCCCTTGCACCAAATCAATTAGTAGGAGATTATACAGACTAGTAGAGAGTAATTTAGTGGTTTCTATGGGTTTATATAATATGAATCATTAATAATGTGGACAGATGGTGTAGTGGTCAGTGATTTTGTTATTTATCACGTGTCATGGGTTCGAATACAGGTGTGTGTTTTTGGTCTATTTTATAACCTTTTAGGTTAAATGAAATGAATACGAAAATAATCATGTCTTTTACCTCAAATCCGCAATTCTTAGAACTAACTACAGTTGCCATTTTTTTTTGTGATTTCCATTGCTTTTCTTGCTAATCTTATATGTTTTAATCAACCTATGATAAATCTATTAAAGAACATTTAATTTCGGATTCCAAATCTACAAAAATGATAAGTTCAACTTTTCCGATTAACTGAACCCTACGTTCAAGGCCAAATCGCAATACGCTTTTCTGGTGTGACTTTCCGGTAGCCTTAAGCCGCATTTTTGAACAAGGCATATATAACTAATTAATTTCTTCAATAAATTAAACAAAAGAACTTTATTTGAAGATGTCGCATTCAATAGTTGGTAGATATAGCTCTAAAAGATCATATCACTTCTCTATCACACACACATAGAAAGTGAAACTTATTCAACACTTCAGGTAGAGAGAGGAAGAGAGTGATAGCTAAGTTATAATTAAAGACTCCCAAAAATCTGAATAGAATCTTCTCTTCAGAAAGTATAGAATAAAAAATCACATAAAATAAAATAAAAAAAGCACATTTCCTTTGCATCATGAAAGTTTTTGTCTCTGTTTACATTTACATGTGCCTATATATATGGGTTCATATAAGCCTAGAGAATCTGCCAGTATCGGAATATACATTCAGTACGTCTTTCATGATCTCAACAACATAAACAAGACAAAACGCTTTTGTCTCTTTGTCCAAGTCTACGAGGAACCAGGAGAATAACCCATTCTAAAATTCTTATAAATCTCGCATATATAAGAAGAAGATCCAAGTAAGTTTATTTCAACCATGTGCATGTGGTTTCTAGTTTTTGTGATATACAATCCAAATATTTAACTTTGGTTTTCCAGATCTTAGGTTATAACTTATAAATATAACTACTCTCTTCCTTTTCTTATTTAAAGGACAAGACGACATTGTTTTTTCTCCTTTTGTTGGAAAGTATGTGATGCTCATTACTTATTTCACGAATGTAGTTTTTTTTTTAATAAAACGATGTTCATTGTTATTTTTTCTCCTTTTAATAACATTTTCATGAAATATAGTGAGCATTATGGAAAGTTAACTACTTGTTTAAAACCCATGCATATATATCATGATTCTTTTTTGAAACATCTATAATATTAAAACTAAAGTACATTTTGATATTGTTTGGAAACATGAATAACAATATAAATGATAATTGTTTGGAAACATCGATAAGAGTATAAGAAAAAGATGTATAGTGTTATTTTAGTAATTTTTTTTTCTTTTAGTAATTTAATTAATATAATTAATTTAATTGTATTTCCATATTTCACACAGTTTAACAACTTCATTAATTATATTACTTTAACAAAAAATCACATCACTATTTATATTACCAAAATAATAATAGTGCAGATTTTTATTTATTAGTTAATCAACATTATTTTTTTGTCAATTATAAAATCAAATAACTGTGTTTTGCATATGGTTAAACGTTCAGTTTATTTTGTTTTACTAAAACTTTTTTCTTTTAGTTTCAATCGGTGAAAAATTACGTAGCCAAAAATATAATTCAAAACATGTTTTTGTGAATAAAATAACAACTTAAATCAACATAATAAAAAATGTATTACATTTTTTGTCACTTAATTTTTCACTCCATAAAATTATTTTACTAAATAAAAAACTCTTTCTATTTCACTTAATTTAGCCAAATACATATAAATAGTTCTTTTTATTAGTTTATAAAATCAGTTAGACATGAACATTGACTATCCATTTAGGTACATGTTGTTTCTTTCAGGTATCATTTTTTTTATTGAAACTAATCCCCGCTTGAATATTTATAAATTTATGTGTGGGTTTTGAGTTGGTCATTCTCGGTCTGGATGAGTTGGGTTTTGATGTATAGGAACCTAAAAAATATCTAAATAACAGATGTATCTGAAACGGGTCCGGACACTTCTAAAATAATTACGACGCATCTAAAATAATTACAATTAGTTATATTACGACACATCTAAAATAATTACAACACATCTAAAATATATGACACTAACTATGAAAAACAAATATCAATGTATACAAATGTAAAAACCAATATCCGCGCGAGATCAATCTCTTGTGTTATGTTATGCGTGGAATTTGGTACTAACGAGAGACATTATGAGTATTCCAACGTAATATTTATGATAAATTAAAAAAAAATAACCTTTTCATGATGAAATGGATCAAATATATACTTTAAATCATAACTATGTGTGTGGAAAATTAAACACACATCATCTCTATGTAGACTTACTTGAATACTTGATTTCACATTAGCTACATATATCTTTCTATTCACCTTTGATGATAGAGTATATGTTACACATTGCAACATTGCAACATTGCAGAAAATTAATTTTAAAAATATCAAATATATGGAGGGTCTCTCACTCATTCCTCCCGGTTACCGATTTCATCCAACCGACGAAGAACTCGTTGACTATTATCTTAAGAAGAAAGTTGCATTTCCAGGGATGCAAGTTGATGTTATCAAAGATGTTGATCTTTACAAAATCGAGCCATGGGACATCCAGGGTATGTATGCATTCTAACATCGTTAGTTGTTAAAGGGTAATTTTATTTAAATCAAATGACATTAAATATTTTTCCTATATGTTATATATTTTATAGTCGATAATGTTTCTTTTTTTTATAAATACAGAGTTATGTGGAAGAGGAACAAGAGAAGAAAGGGAATGGTATTTCTTTAGCCACAAGGACAAGAAGTATCCAACAGGGACACGAACCAATAGAGCAACAGGCTCAGGGTTTTGGAAAGCAACAGGTCGAGACAAGGCTATATACTCGAAGCAAGAGCTTGTGGGCATGAGGAAGACTCTTGTGTTTTACAAAGGTCGGGCCCCAAATGGTCAGAAATCGGATTGGATAATGCATGAATATCGTCTTGAGACAGATGAAAATGGACCACCTCATGAGGAAGGATGGGTGGTTTGTCGTGCTTTCAAGAAGAAACTAACGACGATGACGAATTACAACCATCCAAGAACAATGATGGGATCATCATCATCAGGCCAAGAATCTAATTGGTTCGTGCAGCAAATGGATGTCGCTAATGGTAGATACTACCATCTTCCTGATCTAGAGAGCCCAAGAATGTTTCAAACCTCATCATCATCGTTACATCATAATGATAATGATCCTTATGGTGTTTTACTAAGCACTATCAACGCAACACCAACCACATTAATGCAAGGAGATGACCAAGTTGATCATGGTCAAGTTATTACTAATGATGATGATCATATGATTATGATGAACACAAACACTGATAATCATAATGATCAAGTGATGGATTGGAAAACTCTTGACAAGTTTGTTGCTTCGCAGTTAGTCATGAGCCAAGAAGACGAAGAAGTTAACAAAGACCCATCTGATAATTCGAGTGAAACATTTCATCATCTCTCTGAAGAGCAAGCAACATTGGTTTCAATGAATGCATCGCCTTCTTCTCCATGTTCCTTCTACTCTTGGTCTCAAAACACACACCCATAAGATCCATCTTCAAACGTGCATGTGTGAATTCGAATGCCTTATTATAATTGAATTGAGGCTCATGCTTATTGATATGTCATACGCATGTCTTAACGAATTATTAATTATTATTTTTATACAAAAATTGTTTATTTATTATGTAAACTTTATAGCTTGTTTATCACCCGGTGCAACTTTATAGTTTTATGAAATATATAAACAAAGACTATAATTATTTCTAAATGTGGTTATATACATCTATTAACACAACCAACAAAAAACTTATATCATCCTTCAAGAAACACAAAAATCAAAACAAGGACACAAGCAAAATCAAAACATAAGCAATTTAAGAAACAAGAATCTACAAAGTTTGGGAACACAAAGGGATTACACATAAACTGATATAACACAACACACTAAAAAGACACCAGAGAGAAGATTCGAGGGTTGACTGATAAACAGACACTCCCATCATTATTATTTTTTTTCTCACCATAATTAGAAACATTCTGAAGAAGACACTAAACAAACAAAATAGGCTAATTAAATTATTCCAATACACAACAAAAACAACCTCTCAATCACGTACCCACATAGGTTCCATCACTCTTCTTGAGTTTCAAGCATCTGCACAATCTGAGTCACTCCCTCTACGATTTCATTGCGGATCATACTGTCTGGCATATCGAATGTTCTTCTCCTCATCGACAACGACTTCCCTTGCTGCGGTTGCGGGTCTACAACCTCAAACACTGCTTTCATCTCATCCACCATTGATCTCTTTGCTCCTCTAACCATTACATCAACTCCCTGATACCAAAAGTTACAAACAAGTCCCAAAAGTTCTTATCAGTCAGCACCTTAAAAACTGTCTAGCTTGATCTTACTATATAGAAAAACACTAAGAAGTACCTCTATGCAACCGTGAGGAGGAGGACAATGATCTTCTCAGAAAACTTCTAGCGCTCCTCTGCATCACGAGAGATCACGCGATTAGTTGAAGTTGTGGAATGAAGCTCTTAGCTCCTTAAGTTTGGTCTTTGTGATAGCTAGATCACGAAGAGCAAGCACGTAATGCTTTTGAGCGGCAAATCAGATAAGCTCTAAAAGACCTCTGGATCATCACAGCTGCATATTCAGGCGGCATTTCCTTGTTCTTTCCCTTCTTGGTCCTAACTGCTTCACTTCTTTTTGAATACGCCTTTATAACCACAACCATTAAGATAAAAGCAAGTACATCAAGATGGGTCTGTATATGAAAATTAGTATTGCCACACAAGGGAGTAAAGGTTCAACTTTTGAACACACTAATCTCAATCATGCCAATCAAAATCAAACTACTGTTTTCAGACAAGTTTATAAACTAAATACACACCAGAAAAACGTCTTAATCACATATAAACAGAGTAAAAAAACAAGAGAATATAAATAAGATGACTTCTTCTTCTTCTTCTTCTTCTTCTTCTTCTTCTTCTTCTTCTTCTTCTTCTTCTTCTTCTTCTTCTTCTTCTTCTTCTTCTTCTTCTTCTTCTTCTTCTTCTTTCTCAATCTCTACGACATGTGGCTTCTCTTTCTTCTTCTCCTTTTTTCACCTTCTTCTCGCCTCCAGAGGAAGCTTTGATCGTGTACGTGTGCTGCATCTCTCCGTTCTCCCTCTCCGACTTCAACTCTGTCATCCAGTTGTAACTCTTCTTCTTCTTCTTCTTCTTCTTCTTCTTCTTCTTCTTCTTCTTCTTCTTCTTCTTCTTCTTCTTCTTCTTCTTCATCTTCTTCTTCTTCTTCTTCTTCTTCTTCTTCTTCTTCTCTTTCTCCGCCTCAGCAGCCTCAGCCTTGGCCTTGGTCTTCTTCAGAGCAACCACATCCTTCTTCTCGCCTTAAATCTTCGTCGTCCACGTGTACTTGCCTTCCCCAGGACCCTCCAGCTCCGCCTCCCAATTGTACTTCCTCTCTCCGGAGCCCTTAGGACCGACCATTCGCTCGAACTTAGTTTCGAGCTCGGAAACTCGGTCGCAGAGATAGTGGAGAGGATACTCCGGCTCCGCCGTCTGGCGAACCAGCTGGTACTTGCAAGACGGGATATATCTTGATTTTGACCAGATCCGTCACAGTTTCGAATAGATCGAGAGGGAACGGTGATGGGAATCCGAAGGGGAAGGCGAGTTCTTCGACATCTTCATCGTCGTGGATGAAGGAAGGAAAGAATGAAGAAGGGTCGAGAATGGAGGTTTTCTCGGACAATGAGAGGAGAGCAGGTGTAGTAGGGATCGATGAGATCGAGTCTACAAATCCAGCTCATGATGGTTGTTTTTGACTCGGGGTTAAGTTATCTCAGCGAATCAGGCCACGAGTGAGTATGGTGTTCAAAGTAATAATGATATCGATGCGACGATGCCTAGTGTGATAAGAAACAAAAGCTCTTTTGATTTGTCCTTGTTTACGATGATGTCGATGAAACGAATACAAGAATGAACAAGACGACAAATTCTTGAGTTTTACGTAGAACAAGTGGGCTTCAAATGGCTAATTTGACACCTTTAAATCCGGTTCGCCATTTCCATGGTTTTTGAATTTCAATTTTCAAATAAAGCTTCCGATGCTTGCATTATAATATGTGTAGAGTACAAGAATGTTTCTCACTAATTAGACACCCACTTGTACACTTGCCGCTCATGTGGAGGACCATAGTTGTAACCTTTACTATTTCGATGCTCAAACTTCAGAGCAACCTCCAAGATGCTACTTTAAAGTGTATCTAAACATTAGAAATTTGATTATAAATTATAACCTTTTTGTTGACAATAAAAATATAACCTTCTTTCGTTTTTATTATAAATTGGTATACATCAGTTTTTTGATATAAAAAAGAAAAATTGGTTTAGATAACCGGGCCGATTCATAAATTTGAATAATTGAGAATAAACACACTTCCTACACGTATAAAAGGACCGAAAAGACCCTGAAACGTGTGAAGTATTACGGCAACAAGAGAATCTTTCGGTGGGTTTACACAAACCTGGTAAAAAGGTAGACGGCACATTGTGTTCGGTTTTTATCACGTGAGCCACACTACAAAAAAAAATCTTACGTGTTCTTTCGGCTGACTTTCTGACTAAGGATTGAAATGGCAAATCATATCAGGTAACCTCTAACGGCTCAATTGTCTATATCGCTTATTATATAACCTTTGCTTTGGTGAATGACCCATGTAAATCTCTCAGGCTCAGACCAGTTAAGTTGGCTATAACTTAATGGCCTAAGGCCCAAATATAATTCATCTGAATGATTAGGCCTCACAAACCCGTAAGATAATTAGGGTTTTCATTCCAGGAGACTTTATATTTAAGGTTAAATTTTTTTCTTCCTGGAAGAAGAAAGAAAGAAGTTGAAAACATGGCTTATGCAGCAGTGAAGCCCCCGAAGGCTGGTTTGGAAGAGCCACTCGAGCAAATTCATAAGATCAGGATCACTCTCTCCTCCAAGAATGTGAAGAACCTTGAGAAAGGTTTTTATACATCTTTTCCTTTTTGATTTTGATGGCATAACTGTCTCATTTTAGCAATCACTTTCTTGTAATGGTTTTGATTTTGATCAGCTCGAAATTTTAGGGTTTATAGGGCTTAACTATTTTAATCGGTTTAAAAAATCTGGTAGAGGAATCAAAATAGCCGATCTAGGGTTTTGCAATTTAGGATTTAGGGTTTAGCAAAGGTTGTAGCTTTATTCGAATTGAATGAAATGGAAGATTTTTGGTCAGAACAGTGAAGGAGTGTTTTTGATGTCTTACTTGTTCCGTGTAGTGTGTGCTGATTTGGTTCGTGGAGCTAAGGACAAGAGACTGAGAACCAAGGGACCAGTAAGAATGCCCACCAAGGTTCTTAAGATCACTACCCGAAAGGCTCCTTGCACTACAAGAAAACAACGGTATTCTGACGGACGTTCCGACGGAAAATGAAATCTTCGGAAAATCCCGAGAAATTTCCGAGGATATTCCGAGGAAACACAAAATTTGGTTTCCTCGGAATTTCCTCGGAATATACCGACGGAATTCCGAGGAAATATCGTTTCGTCGGAATATTCTTATGGAATACCGAGGAAAATTGTATTCCTCGGAAAAAACCGATGAATTCCGAGGAAATATTATAGACGTTAGAGAGCTGTTGGGGGATTTTAAAAATTCCGAGGAAATTCCGACGAACTAGCCGTTGGCATCGGAATTCCGTCGGAATTTCCTCGGTCTGTCGGCAGGATTTCAACTATAAATACAAGCACCCCTCTTCCTCTTCATTCACTCCATATCTTCATCCTCCCTCTCACTCTCTTTACACACGAATTTGATTCATAAAAAACATGTCTTCTTCAAATTATTTTCGTTCTTGGATCGATCGACCTCATTTGGATCCAAACACGAGATTGCTTATGGAAGAATACCAACGAGGTATAACCGAATTCATGGGGTTAGTTCACCGACAACCGTAAGCAAAAACAGGTATATTAAGATGTCCTTGCTCTAATTGTAAAAATAAAAAGGTTATTAAAGAGTGGGATGTTTGGATTCATCTATATTTGAGTGGGTTTACACGAAGTTACAAAATTTGGTATCATCATGGGGAAACTGATTATGAACATGGTAGTACTAGCGAACCTCAGCCAGCGGTTAGATTAGAAGAACCAATTAGAACGGATGTAGATTATGGTGTAGGTACTGAGCAGATGGTAAATGATCATTTTAGAGGGGAAGATTTACCCAAGCCGAAGCTAGGAGATTTTATGATATGTTGGATGCTGGAAAGCAACCATTGTACGAAGGTTGCAGAGATGGTCATTCAGCTTTATCATCTGCTACAAGATTGATGGGCATTAAGACGGATTATAATTTGGCTGAAGACTGTGTGGATGCGATTGCTGATTATGTAAAAGGTATTCTACCCGAAGATAATGTAGCTCCTGGCTCATACTACGAGGTTCAGAAACTCGTAGCTGGTCTTGGTTTATCGTATCAGGTAATAGATGTATGCAGAGACAACTGCATGATTTATTGGAGGGCGGATGAACAGCGGGTTTCATGCAAATTTTGTGGAAAGCCTCGTTATAAAGATACGAGTGGAAGAGTTCCAGTGCCATATAAAAGGATGTGGTATTTGCCTTTGACGGAAAGGTTGCAGAGGTTGTATCTGTCTGAACGCACAACGCAACCAATGAGATGGCATGCGGAGCACTCAACAGATGGTGAGATCAGACATCCTTCAGATGCAAAAGCGTGGAAGCATTTCCAATCAAAGTATCCCGAGTTTGCGTATGAGAGAAAAAAATGTCTACTTTGGATTATGTACTGATGGTTTCAGCCCGTTTGGCAAGAGTGGAAGACAGTATTCTCTATGGCCAGTCATTCTTACACCATACAACCTACCCCCAAACTTGTGCTTGCGACGAGAGTTTTTGTTTCTCTCGATTCTCGTTCCCGGACCGTATGATGTACTCGGCCGTCGACAAGGGACATCCGACTTTCACTGACTTTCCTCTCGAGAAGCAGCATATGTGGTTTCGTCAGTTTGCGGTAAGTATTCAAATTTTTTACTTATATTTTCTATTTATTAAAACTATTTTTTTGTAAATATTAAACTATTTTCTATATTTACTAAACATTTTAAATATTATTAAAACTATTTTTTTAATTATTAAACTATTTTTTATTTATTAAAATTTTTTTTTGTAATTATTAAACTATTTTCTATATTTATTAAACTATTTTCTATATTTATTAAACATTTTAAATATTATTAAAACTATTGTTTTTAATTATTAAACTATTTTTTATTTATTAAAACTTTTTTTTGTAATTATTAAACTATTTTCTATATTTATTAAACTATTTTTTATTTATTAAAACTTTTTTTGTAATTATTAAACTATTTATATTTTTGTCCATAAAGTTATTAAAATATTTATTAAACTATTTCAGCAAGAATTCAACTGAAATTCCGATGATACGCTCTCTATCTATCACCATTTTGTCCATAAAGTTATGGACAACTATGGGAAGCAGATGTACGAGTGGAAGAAGAAGTGGGAAGCAAACAAGGTAGTTTTTAATTTATTAACAATTTTTAATTTATTAAACTATTTTTTAAATTATTAAACTATTTTTTTTAAAAAAAATTAAAAGATCCCAAAGTCGATGAACGACACGGTCTGGAAGAAGTTGTGTGCGCATTGGGATAAGGAAGAGACGAAAGAAACTTCTTCCACCAACTCCAACAACCGCAGGAGCGACCGTAAAGGGAAGGGCATCTACAAGCATAACTTGGGTGCTCAATCTATTGCCACTCTGGGGGATCGCATGGTAAGTTCAACCGTTTTTTCTTCAATTATTTAAGTTTCATAATTTTATTTTTTGTGCATTTCTTCAAATTTCTAATGTTTGTTTAATTTATTTTTTTTCAAGGCGGAAGAAAATGAGGGCGAGCCAGTTGATGATCTCGCCCTAATGAAAAGGGCGTATACCAACAAGAAGACCGGCCAGATTGATGATGGCCTTGTGAGGGGCGTGGTCGACCTGGTCCAAACTCAAGTGTATGACGAAGTGTCTCAGCTTCAAACCGATGATGACGATTCGACGGCTTCGACCAACTTGTCCCGGGTTCGAATCAACGAAATCGTTGAATCGGTAAGTTCTTTTTTTTTAAAGTTCAATTTATTTATTTCTTGATTTTTATTTTATCATCAATTTATATTATTTAAATTTGGTTATTTATATTTCAGTCGGTTCCAAAGAAGAAGAGACGTTTGGTCGGTTTGGGTCGTCGCTCCCGGTCGGCTGTTCCTTCTTCTGCACCACCGCCATATGTTGATCCAGAAGTTCTTACGGCTCAGCTGAAGGACAAGGATGATCGGATATCTGCGTTGGAGATCCAGATGGCAGCTCAACAGGCGGGCTATGAGACACGGAAGAAGCTGAACGAGCAGATGATGGAGATGATGAGGAGGATGTACCCAAACGAGGTGTTCTCGAACATTCAAGACCCGAAGTTTTTTTTTTTTTAACCAAAAACTCGGAATGTTTTATTTAACTTTGAATATTATCTACTATGTTTTCAATTTTAATTTTAATTTTAATTTTAAATTTTCGAATTTAAATTTCAAAAATTTAAATTTTTTTAAAAAAATAATTTTTTTAAAAAATTATTTTTTTCCGAAATTCCGAGGGAAAGAAGTTCCTCGGAATTTTCCGAGGGACATAAGTTCCTCGGAATTTTCCGAGGGAAGGAAGTTCCTCGGAATTTTCCGAGGGACAAAAGTTCCTCGGAATTTTCCGAGGGAAAGATGTTCCTCGGAATTTTCCGAGGACCATGTTCCTCGGAATTTCCCGATAAACATTCCGAGGAATATTTCGTCGAAACTTCCGAGGATTGGGCCATCGGAATTCCATCGAAATATTCCGAGGAAGGCGTCCCTCGGTATATTCCGAGGAACCTTCCGACGAACTTGGTGTCCTCGGAGTTTCCTCGGAATTTAGTTTCCTCAGAATTCCGTCGGAAATTTCCGACGGAATTCTGAAGAAATATGAATTTCCGAGGAGATATTTCCGATGACTTCTTTCGTCGGTATGTCCTCGGAATAGCGTTATTCCGACGACATACCGACGATTTTTGAAACCTTCTGAATCGTCTGGCGAGTTTGGGAACTTCAGTTTCCCGCTCTTTTTGCTCCCAAATCCAAAAACCCTCATTTCAAAATTCCAAATCTGCTCACCTAAAAAAAATTATCCACACACAAAAAAAAATTGATTGCAGATTCGTCTCTCGCAACGATTCAATTTACTGTAGTAACCTTCAATCTCCGACTCCGATTAAAGCGAAGTTCCATCTTGCTTCTGGGTTCCCAATTTGCTTCATTTAATCTGGGGGAAGATGCACATAAAGGAGATATGCCTCGAAGGTTTCAAATCATACGCGACGAGGACGGTCGTCTCTGGCTTTGATCCCCACTTCAACGCGATAACGGGTCTGAACGGATCGGGGAAATCGAACATCCTCGATTCCATCTGTTTCGTTCTGGGTATCACCAATCTCCAGCAGGTCCGAGCTGCTAATCTCCAGGAGCTCGTCTACAAGCAAGGCCAAGCTGGGATTACCAAGGCCACCGTCTCCGTTACCTTCGACAACTCCGAGAGACACAGAAGCCCTCTCGGCTACGAGGAGCATCCCGAGATCACTGTTACTCGACAAGTAGACTACTTTTCTTCTTCCCTCTGATTTTATCTTTCATTTGCTCTTACTCATAGTAACGTTTTGCTTTTGGTTTTGAAGATTGTGGTTGGTGGTCGGAACAAGTATTTGATAAATGGGAAGCTTGCGCAACCAAATCAAGTCCAGAATCTATTCCACTCGGTGCAGCTCAACGTCAACAACCCCCACTTTCTCATCATGCAAGGGCGTATCACCAAAGTCTTGAACATGAAGCCTCCCGAGATCCTCTCCATGCTCGAGGAAGCTGCTGGCACAAGAATGTACGAGAACAAGAAAGAGGCTGCACTGAAGACGCTTGAGAAAAAGCAAACCAAGGTTGATGAGATTAACAAGCTTCTGGATCATGAGATATTGCCGGCTTTAGAGAAACTGAGGAAGGAGAAAGCGCAGTACATGCAGTGGGCTAATGGCAACGCAGAGCTAGATCGACTGAAGAGGTTCTGTATTGCCTTTGAGTATGTTCAAGCAGAGAAGATTAGAGACAACGCTGTTCATGGGGTGGAAGCAATGAAGGCGAAGCTCACTAGTATTGACGAGGAAACTGAAAAGGCACATGAGGAAGTAAAGGGTATTGAGAAACAGATAGAGGATTTGACTCGGGCAAAGGAAGCCAGCATGGGAGGGGAAGTAAAAACTCTGTCCGAGAAAGTGGATTCGCTGTCTCAAGAGATGACACGTGAGTCATCTAAGCTTAATAATAAGGAGGACACCCTTCTGGGAGAAAAGGAGAATGCTGAAAAGGTTAGAGAGATGACGAAAATGTTTTTTTTTCTGGTTCCTGTTACAACTGTTACAAATTCTCAGCTATTTCTGACGTCTATAACTTCCTACTTGTTGTTGCTAGATTGTTCACAATATAGAAGAGTTGAAAAAATCCGTAAACGAGAGAGCCGCTGCTGTTAAGAAGTCTGAGGAAGGAGCGGCTGACCTAAAACGAAGATTCCAGGAACTCTCCACCACATTGGAAGAATCTGAAAAGGAGCACCAGGTAATACCACGAAATAACATATTGTTGTTTCTTACCAGATAATATTCTTTTGATTTATGTTAACTAGTCTCCCTTGGTTATTAGGGCGTACTAGCTGGTAAAAGTAGCGGAGATGAAGAGAAATGCCTAGAAGATCAACTACGGGATGGGAAGATTGCTGTTGGAACAGCAGAAACAGAGTTGAAACAGCTGAAAACCAAAATAGGACACTGCGAAAAGGAGCTAAAGGAGAGAAAATCTCAGTTAATGTCAAAACAGGATGAAGCCGTTGAAGTTGAGAATGAACTTGGTTCTAGAAAAGGTGATGTGGAACGTGTAAAAAAGATACTTGAATCTATTCCTATTAAAGAGGGTCAAATGGATGCATTGGAGAAGGTTAGCATGGTCATCTTAGTTGATTTCATCAATTTTTACATTTAAGTATACATCTCTAACTGAAATATTCGTTTAGGACCGTGGATCTGTACTTGAAGTTGTGCAAAGGCTGGAAGATAAAGTCCGTGGTTTATCAGCTCAATTAGCAAATGTTCAATTTTCATACCGCGATCCTGTGAGAAACTTTGACCGATCAAAGGTGAAAGGTGTGGTCGCAAAACTAATAAAAGTAAAAGACAGGAACTCAATGACAGCGTTGGAGGTAAATTGGGTATCTTATCACTACACAATACGCATTGTTGGATTTTAATATTCTCAAGTCACTCTGCTTCTTGTTTTCAGGTTACTGCTGGTGGAAAGTTGTATAATGTTGTTGTGGACTCAGAAGAAACTGGTAAACAGCTCCTTCAAAATGGAGCTCTTAGGAGAAGAGTTACAATTATACCTCTGAACAAAATTCAATCTTACGTTGTTCAGCCTAGAGTGCAGCAAGCGACTGCTAGATTGGTATGTGGATTTTTTATATGGTATTTCCATATTTAATTTCATTTTTTTGGTTCCTTGCTAATTTTCCATTTATTTTCAGGTTGGGAAGGATAATGCAGAACTGGCACTTTCTTTAGTCGGTTATAGCCAGGATATAAAGGTATCTGATATGTAATTCTCGTTATATCAAGTTTTCAAGAGTATCATAATGTCCATGGCTGATAATCTTCCACTTCATTCATGAGCTCTGATAAATGAGTTTCAACTTCTGTTTTGATCGAATCATGGTCTTTTGCAGAATGCTATGGAGTATGTTTTTGGCTCCACTTTTGTTTGCAAAACTACTGATGCCGCAAAGGAAGTAAGTCTTTACCACGCATTTAGAATTATAGTGGTGTTGCAGCGGCTTCATATAATTTTTGACTTTACGTGGAATATGCATTGCGTAGATTATTTCATTTGTCTGAGCTATTTTTCTAGTTACCTTATATGCATTTGTAGCTCAGCCTTCGGTATATAGATTGTTAAAGCTATCTCTGATCATTAAAGCTAAGTGAAACACATGATATATGTCAAAATTTTAAACACCATGTACTCTCTTTATATTGATGGAATGTACATTGTATGGCCTTTTTGGATCTGGTTCTAGCAGTTGGAGAGTACTCTTGACGGATCAGATCTGATAACCGATTCTAAACTTTTATTGGTTATAATTCCAACATCTACTGTACCTTATTTCTTGTCTCATTGTCTTCGCTACTCTTTAGTGTTCAATCTATGCCCTGCCCCTCATTGTTTCTTCTGCAGGTTGCTTTCAATAGGGATATTCGAACTCCAAGTGTCACTCTTGAAGGTGATATTTTCCAGCCCAGTGGTCTTCTCACTGGTGGGAGTCGCAAGTATGTTTTTCTTTCTTGGAGTCTTAGATCTCTTACGAGACTTGATTTCTCATGGATGTGGTTCAGAAATGCGTAAACTCAAAGATAAAAGCATTATTTTCTTATATATTCCTTTGCCTTAGGGGTGGAGGTGATCTCCTTAGGCAACTTCATGACCTGGCAGAAGCCGAATCAGAATTACAAGGACACCAGAGGAGGTTAGCTGACATTGAAGCACAGGTAAACCCTTAATCTATTTTTCCGCCGAGATAGAACTTTATAATGCTATCTGATTGCTCTCTTTTAGCTCCTCATGTCACAGTAATAAAGTGTTTTCAGTACTTCAAACTTTAATTGCTTGTTTATCTTGACATCTCAGATCAAAGAGCTTCAGCCCCTTCAAAAGAAATTCACAGATGTTAAAGCACAGTTGGAGCTAAAAACGTATGAATTGTCCTTATTCCTGAAAAGGGCTGAACAGAATGAGCATCACAAGGTTTATATCTCCGTCTTCTATCTATATCTTAAACTAAATTATCTGTTTCGTATTGTCTTTTATTCATACTTGAGCCACATATTTACACTTTCGATCCCGCCTACCTATCTATATATAGCTTGGCGAAGCAGTACAAAAACTTGAAGTAGAGCTTGAAGAAACGAGATCCCAAATTAAAGAGAAGGAACTGGCTTACAATAATTGTGTTGATGCTGTCTCCACATTAGAGAAATCCATCAAAGACCATGACAAAAACAGAGAGGGAAGACTCAAAGGTTTGGAAAAAAATATTAAGACCATTAAAGCTCAGATGCAGGCAGCTTCCAAAGATTTAAAGGTATTCTAGATTTTTCAGTCAAGTACTTATACGCCACTGAACTACTTGAATCATAATTTCTTTTATTGTCCCGAATTATCCAAATTTATCACGGAAACATTGCCTTCTGAGTTTTCGGAGATTTTCATAAAATCTTTGGCACTTCCAAAACTCGCTGTAACGTTCTGTGGTTCTTCATGCATACAGAGTCATGAAAATGAAAAAGAAAAACTTGTGATGGAGGAAGAAGCGATGGTTCAGGAACAATCGTCCTTGGAAAGCCAGTTAGCTTCATTGAAAGCCCAGATTACCACTCTGACTACGGAAGTAGACGAGCAGCGGGCCAAGGTGATTATAGTCACTACTCTTGGTTAGATTTGTTGATAATGAGGAAATATATCATGTTAAGATATGATTCCTCTGCAGGTTGATGCCTTACAGAAGATTCATGATGAGTCTCTTGCCGAGCTCAAGTTAATACATGCAAAGATGAAGGAATGCGATACACAGATAAGTAGTTTTGTCACTGAGCAGGAAAAATGTCTACAGAAGCTTACTGACATGAAGCTTGAGAAAAAGAAGCTGGAAAATGAGGTTTTTTTCTAACCTGCATTGGTTTATGCTTTTTTTATGGAAGTGCTATTCGTCCTATCCCTTGTTCCTTTTTAATGTTTTGTATTTGCCTTAAGCTTCTTAATGGGTAAGAAACATTTATCAATTTAAGAGGGTATGCTGATTGAAGTGGAACTGAATATAAAATTAAAACTTCTGGTAACTTGATTATGATATAAAGAGGATAAAGTTGGTTTTGTTCGTAAGAATTTCTACAATGATTTTTAGTTTATTGTAACTTCTACATGTCGAGTGATATACTTTCCATGAGAACTCTCTCCAAATATATTTTATAGGTGGTAAGGATGGAGACGGATCATAAAGACTGCTCAGTGAAAGTCGACAAGCTCGTTGAGAAGCATACATGGATAGCATCTGAAAAGCAGCTTTTTGGAAAAGGAGGGACAGATTATGATTTTGAATCTTGTAATCCGTACGTAGCTAGAGAAAAGCTCGATAAGCTCCAGTCAGATCAGTCAAGGTATGTGTAACATGTATCTATACTAATCTTCACATTCTGGGAGTGCAACATAATAATCTTCTTCTGTTGCTGGTTATTCATTATCTTCATAAAGCTTGGAAAAAAGAGTGAACAAGAAGGTTATGGCTATGTTCGAGAAAGCAGAAGATGAATACAATGCGCTGATATCGAAGAAAAATACGATTGAGGTTAGTTACTGAGTGATGAGTGCCTGCTGTATTTCAATAGCTTCGTGTGCAAATCACTAATGGAACTTTTATTCACTAGAATGACAAATCCAAAATCACGAAAGTGATTGAGGAGCTCGACGAGAAGAAAAAAGAAACCCTGAAAGTTACATGGGTTAAGGTTAACCAGTAAGTTGCCTCCTTTTTTCCAACAATGAGTCTATTGTATCCCTTTCCATATCTTTTTCTGATGTGTATCTTTGTTAAATCATATGTTTAGGGATTTCGGATCAATTTTTTCAACTCTATTACCTGGTACCATGGCAAAGCTAGAACCTCCTGAAGGCGGTACTTTCCTTGATGGTCTCGAGGTGCGTGTTGCCTTTGGTAAAGTATGGAAGCAGTCTTTGTCTGAACTCAGCGGAGGGCAAAGGTCCCTTCTTGCGCTATCATTAATCTTGGCATTGCTTCTCTTCAAACCTGCTCCTCTTTATATATTAGACGAGGTATATCTTTTGCTTTTTCAATTTCAGATTTCTCAGCAAGTGAAAAAAGAGAAACATTCATGATTTTGTATTATTTGTCAGGTTGATGCAGCTCTTGATCTCAGCCACACACAGAACATAGGAAGAATGATAAAAGCTCATTTCCCTCACTCACAGGTCAAATCTCCATCTCAACCCTTTACTTAATCATATGTTGTCTACTTTAAATCCAATGTTTGGTCTCAAAACTGTCTCTGCTTCTGAAACCTCATTTTTCAACAGTTTATCGTGGTTTCGCTGAAGGAAGGAATGTTCAACAATGCCAATGTTCTTTTCCGGACAAAGTTCGTGGATGGAGTTTCTACAGTCCAGAGGACAGTAACAAAGCAGACCAAGTGATCAATCTCTGCTTATACCTCAATTGAATCATCAGCAAACAAGTATCCACCACTGCTCGGAACGTTTTCATTGTCCATAATTTATCTTTATGTTTCGTATTGCTCTTTGCTGTGAAGAGATACTCGGTTTAGATGTTTGTCTTAATGAGATTCAAAGCTGGTTCGGTTTTTTTATCGGTTCTGTTTGTTTTGTAACAGATGTTTCTTTGTAGCTGAACGGTATTGATGTTATATTTACGAGTGAAGAAACAGTATAATCAGGTTTTAGTATTAAACAAGTAGAGATTGTAGTATAAACAGAGCATTCATACTTTTTTCTACTTTTCAAAGAAGTGAAAGTAATGCCTCAGGGTGAAAAATGAGAAATCTCATGCAGGTTCTGGTCGGATCTTTCGGAAACATCCAAAACTTTCTACTCTCTCGCAGATACTCACGCATGGGGATCTTCTTAGCCGATGCAACTCTAGCACATATCTCTTCATTCATGGATACTACTTGCTGCCATGTCAGAAAATCAAGTCATTGTCCAGGCATTTTTCACTATCTTACAACAAACGCATGAGAAGATTTCTATGAATACATAACAAATCTTAGAGTCATTCACAATTATATCAAAACGGATCTTCAAGATATTCAAGATCCTTCTCTGAAGCAGACTAAAGTGATCTCTGCTTATACCTCAACCGAATCATTTGAAGTACAAATCACTAATCCAGCTTTTGCAAGCTCATTCAGATTTTTAGCAACTTTTTTTTATTTGTGGATCCATTGTCCTTGCTCTTTTCTGGCATTTTTTTTTGTAATTAAAGAAAATCATTTCAATGTTCGCGTCCGAAGACTAAGGAAAATAAAACCGAAATAGAACAATTTGCAACCAATAGGTGCGAAACAGAGATAAAGCTCCTAAATAAATCCAAGGAGAAAAGGTAAGGGCTGATATACTGCGAACGTCATCACCAAACGGTGTGTCTTGGTCACAGCAATAGCCGAGCTGGATAAGAGGTTGCTAAAGCTTCTCGTTAATGTGAAAAGATTCGGTTTAAGTAAATAATAATGCAAACCACTTATGATGGTGGTCTAATAGGATTCAATGCCGGTTCGGTTTTCTTTAATGTTCGGTCTGTTTGTATCAGTTAGGGGTTTACTACAAATGTTTATTTATAGCTGAAAAGAACTTCTGTGAGTTGGTTTTTATTGGTATGGTTAGGTTGATTAACGAGAAATACGATAGATTTATTTTTGTTTATTTTTATATAGCAATAACTACTATCACATCGTGATGCTCACAGATTAACAAGAAACCATAAAACTAATTTTAATTCATGGTTTGATTATTTTTACCTGTTTTTCTCTATAAAATATATCCAACTCAAACTACTTACAATGCATTTTGTAATGCTGATATTTATGTTCCAACCACCATAAATTAATTCTATTAGCAACCAACGGAAAGGTGCATTTGATCTAATTTTGTTTCAGTTTATTTTTAAGATAATTATTCAACATATATCATGCATGAGTCACTGAAATTATCACATAAGTAGCAAAAGAAATGGATTAAATAATTTAAAGCAGAGACACATTTTGTGATTCGAATTAATGTACACTTGAGACGTCAAACGGTTGATGAAAATTTTGATAAAATTAAATTGGTAGTAAGCGGTAGTTGACATTTAATTCAATTTACAAAGCAAATATTTATATTAATATGACTGCGAATTCCAAATAAAACAATAAATCACATTGGTAAGGATCCTGTGGGCCAATTGTCATACTCACGGGTTTGACGCCAGGCGGAGGCGAACTGCCCATTCTGTCACCAAATGCGGTACTGGGTGTTGGGCCTTGTCCCCAACCCAGATAAAAGCCCTCTCGGATGAAGTGGACCGATGCCTAACCGGACCCAGGGGAATGATCCACGTATGTGGAGAACCCCTGGATTATCAAAAAAAAAAAACAATAAATCACATGGAAAAGATTTGTGAAATCTTCTGGCGGTGCACTAGAAATGCAGGAACATGACTGTCTTTAGTTGTAAAATACTACAAGAACCAACATTGCATTGAATATGTCAACGCTTAAGTCATATGTAATTTAGTTAGTAAGCCAACGTCGATTGCATGCGGTCACCTTCGAGTTGACTTCCATTATATCAACTATTTTATGTAAATCAAATCATTGACAACTATTTTATGTCAAACCGCCCTTTCTAACATATATTATTATTATATCATCATTGAAACGAATATTCTTTCCTACAAAACGCCTCTTCAAATGTGGATGAGATTCTGATAGTATATGATTCATAATATCACAATCTGTTCCTGCTGATTCTTAATATTTGAAGTATATCATATCTTTGAGTGTTACGTTAAAACAACTTGGAAAGTAAGAGTATGATTAACCCGGATTTTTAATTTAGAATTTTTAATTCATAACACTTTTTTGTTTTTTATACACTTTTCGATTAAAAATCGGTATTTATATCTCTTATTTAAGAGCCGGCTCTTAGCTTTCTTAGTTAAAAGCTAAGAAACAGTTCTTAATCGAAGTTAAGAACTCCATCCTAAAAACTAATCATGGTCTAAGAATCACGCTGGCTTAACTAAAAACTAAAACATAACTACTAATTCATGGTTACTTTTATGACACAGACAAAAGTTAAGATTCAAATGTTTCTACTGTGATTTCAATCATAATTAATTATTATTAATGTTGTAAACTGTAAAAATAAACAGTATGTTATTAGTCTGATATATTATATTATGAAAAAGGAAAGATAACATGTATGATTTATGATTTCTGTTATGAAAAAAGAAAGATAACATATACTGTATGATTTATGAAATGGTTTGTGAAACAATTGGAATATTTTCTTAAGAAAATGTTTAAATTAACACTAATTCATTTCGATTAATTACTAGACTAACACCAATAAAAGCTTACTAAATATCCCATGTTTTTGGTTAAATACATAATATCCAATAAAATCAGAAATAAACCAGTAATACAATAACGAGTTTGTCTGTGTCATAATTAATTTTCTCTATTGTTGGTAACACTCACAATAGAGGAACTATATCTGGAAATATTACTTGTCATTTACCACTCAAATATTATTAGGCCGTTGCTTCGTTTAGAAGTCATATAGTATGAGTTAAGATTAAACATTCGCAAGCAATTAGCTTGTAAACTTTCCAATAAACCAAGTTGCAGAATAAAAATGTAAGAACAACCATATTTTGGGAAACACTCAAAACACTAATGAGGAAATTTATTGAGGAGACAAGATATCATCTTGAGGTTTGAGAGATGAGGATTTGGGTAGGCTAAGAAAATCCCAGAAGACATGGAAAACTCTCATGCTTCGATACCTCCCTAGTCCCAGTTCCAAATTACATTTGACAATTTAAAACATTAAACTATCATAGAATACTCCATATATATATGTCATATTCTACATATAATAATTCATGTCATAAGGGAAACTGTTTTAGAAAGAATTTAAAAGTCAAGATCGTTGACCTTTTAATGGCCTATATAAACACATCATAGTTTCAACATTCAACAGACAGAAAAACATTGGGACTATAGAGAGAGAAGGAGAAACAAAAGTAAAAGAGACATGAGGAGTGACATGGCACGTCTCAGGTGTGGGAAGACGATTCCATTGCTCGGAATGGGGACTTATTGTCCTAAAAAAGATCAAGAGAGCACCATCTCAGCCGTTCATCAAGCCATCAAGGTTCATATTTCTCTCTTCTAAAATAATTTCATGTCTTTACTTTTAACTACAAAAAAAGTTTACCAAATTATCTTGTAATATAGTGTGTTTTTTTTCTTGCATATCACTTTCTATACCATCCCTTGATGAGTATAGTAGTTATCACTTGACGACCAAATATGATTAAATTTTATAGTAGTATAAAATCATAACTTGTTATACAAATTATCTACAAGTAATATAAAATAAATTAGAAAAACCAAAATACAGAAATGTTAGCTATTCCAATTTCAATAAAGAGTTTGTTAAGAACGTTGTTGTAACTTCTGATGTCTCATAAGCTTACTTCTTGGAATGGTGGCAGATAGGGTATAGACATTTTGACACGGCAAAGATATATGGATCAGAAGAAGCTCTAGGAACTGCATTGGGTCAAGCTATCTCTTGCGGATCTGTCCAAAGAGAAGATATCTTTGTCACTTCAAAGTTATGGTCTAGCGATCACCATGACCCAATCTCTGCCCTCACACAAACTCTTAAGTGAGTTTCTCTGGACAAACACAAACACTCTCCTACAGTACTATGAAGTTCGACATATCAATCTCATGACCATATTGTTTCTGACTTTATAGGACAATGGGGCTAGAGTATCTAGACAGTTACTTGGTGCATTGGCCAATAAAGCTAAAACCAGGAGTGAGTGAGCCTGTCCCCAAGGAAGACGAGTTTGAGAAACATTTGGGGATTGAAGAAACATGGCAAGGCATGGAGAGATGCTTGGAGATGGGTTTGTGTAGATCCATTGGTGTTAGCAACTTCTCTTCTAAAAAGATCTATGATCTCCTCGATTTTGCTTCTGTTTCTCCTTCAGTTAACCAGGTTTGTGTGCAACGCATTACAGATTTCTTGCTTCCTTTTAGCTAAATTGGGTAAACTAAGATTTTGTGTTATGTATAGGTGGAGATGCATCCATTGTGGAGACAAAGCAAACTAAGGGAAGTGTGTGAAGAGAACAAGATCCATGTAAGTGGATACTCACCACTTGGTGCGCCAGGGAATTGTTGGGGGTCAACAGCTGTGATTGAACATCCTGTAATCAAATCCATTGCCCTCAGGCATAATGCCACCCCAGCTCAGGTAACTCAAAACGTAAATATATAACTTGCTTTGGGGCTCTTTACCTTTTTTCTAAGAGCCATATCTAATTTATATCTAAACATGAAGGTGGCTTTAAGGTGGGGAATGTCAAAAGGGGCAAGTGTGATAGTGAAGAGTTTTAATGGAGCAAGAATGAGAGAAAACAAGAGAGCCTTAGAGATTAAATTGGATGATCAAGACTTGTTACTTATCGACCAATTGGAGGAGTGGAAGCTCATGAGAGGAGATTTCCTTGTTAATCAAACCACAAGCCCTTACAAATCCATTGAACAACTTTGGGACAATGAGATATAATTGATTAGGGCTTCACATTATTCCATCCAAAATGTAATTTCGTCTTCATATCTGTTGCTTATGATCATCCTTTTTCCTTTGGTATATAAAGTTTTTACAACATGATTGTTCTATAATATATCCTTAAAAAATAAAACTTATGTAACTTAGTAAAAGCTCTGCTGTTGTGTCACAAATACAATTATACATTGATGCATCCAGATTCTTGTAAACATAAGAACTACTATACGAGTATTTAAGACTGAAATTTGTATTTTGTTTTATTTGCAAACCTAGTTTCATGTTTAGTAATTCAACAATAGATGACATGGTGGTATTAGAAATATATTTTGTTTCGTTCTTTCGAAGATTGATAAAAATGAAATTACATGGCATAATCGAGAAATAGAAAATGTGGCTTTTCTATGGAAAGATAGCCACGAAGAGAGATCTTCAGATCTAGAAAATCTCCCAAAAACACTGTGTGCTGTTTTTAATCTTCCAAAACAACATGGCGTCGGCTAATATTTTTGTTTTGATAGATAATTAAAACTCATCATTTTCATTATGTCTAAATTCCAAACGACATACATTACTTTAAGCCGAGTGGAGTGACTATCGAGGTGAATTGATGTGTATTTTTTCAATTGAAGATTTTGTTGCAAACAAATAAAGAATTAGGTTTCTTTACAAAACATCCAAAAACAAAAAACAAATTCGATGAAAGAGTGTAATTATAAAGAAGTTTGTTTTAGAGCTCATCTCATATCATTCTTAATATATTGCAAATCTCTGTCTTAGTGACGACAACGTATTCTCTTTAACTTGCACATAGAAATTTTGAACTGAGAAAGGATGTCGAAGAGATGAACAGTAGATTTGATCTGCTCAAAGTATCGGTGCAGCAGGTTGATATGTGGTGGTTTTTGTGTTTAGTTATTCCAGAATTGAATAAAAAATGATATCCTTTCCATTGATCATTCTTTCACTGAATAAATCTTTACTTAGTTGTTACATTTTCTCAGTAGTTTTTGTATCAGCAGCACACTTTTTGTTTGTGTATATCTTGTATAAGTCGAGAGTCTGGATGCTATGTCCTTATAAGTTCATATGTAATAGACGTATAGTAATTCTATGTAGAGCAGTTTTTAAGCGTTATAAATTACAATATTGATCACTAACACATGAACAAAGATAATATTTTGTTTTCTATGCTGTCTATATCTCATTTCTAGTTGTATTATTCTTTCTAGTAAATTGTCTATTTTCCCATTTCTAATGTACCGTCATTCTTAAAAGTGAAACACAAATAGAAAACTAATCCTTTATATACTAAAGTGCAAGTCGCACGTCCAATCACATGGCACATGTTTTACAAAATCCATAAAATCAAAATGATAAAAAGTTTCTTTATCGTAAATATATCTGTAACTGTCAAGAAATACAAATTCCTATTTTTTTCTCAAAACTATCACACTATAACACGTTCAACAATGAATTATATAACTTCTCATCATCTTGACTGTCTCATCTTCTATATCCTATCAACTGGTTGTCTATAATTTCTGGGTCTTCTTCTTTATCATTTTTTATGTTGTCTTCCAGTGTTGCAAAGCACAGTGACAAAAGTTTATGATTATTTATTTCAAATTCATCTTCTCTATTCCTAAAAGGTATTCTATTTACTTCAAATTCATCTTCTCTATTCCTAATAATCACGTCTATGTAATCTCTTGGAGACATAGATTTCGTCTCTTTCTGATTCAAATTTACAAGGAAGGACTGGTGTGTTAAAGCAACGAGTTCAACAAGAAGAATCTGTTCTTTTTTTTGAGCATTAGTTTTGTTTGACACTAAATTGTTTTGTTTTAACTATTTGATTTCTAATTTCAGGAAGTGTTTGTCGTTGGAAGAGAAGCTTTCAAGAGAGTTCATGGACTCTGAACTTTCAACGTGCAATTGATAGGTAACCCACAATTTTTGTGGACATTTACATGATCTTTTTTTTTTGAGTAAACTTTGTAGATATCATATTCGCTATAAAATAAACATGAAGTAAACCAGAAAAACTTCAAACTAATATTTGAATCCACTAAACTAACTAAAATTAAAGAAAGTTTTAAAACTAATCTAATTTAATTTTATGTGTTTTGGTTAATCAGTAATAAGTGTGTCAATGGTTTGTTAATGTATACACATTACTTATGATAAATCAGAGCTATTTTGTACCAGCAATTTTAGTTATATATAACTGAAACTTGGTCTTACATGCAAGCGAAAATACACCCGTACGAAGTACGGGATCAATACTAGTGTAAGGTAAACCATATGTTTCACTTTGTGACATTGAGGTGCAGGCCTCATCTACTACGATTGCATCTTCGTAGAGACTAACAAACCATGAGTAATCTGATATAAACACTCGGCAACAAGTCCGAGGAATCATCTCTTTCCATAGGAAGAGGGAATGGTGGTAACCCATTAAGGAGCCAGATAATGGGTTAACCATAATCAACTTCTTAGTGGACCCTGATCCAACCGTTTGAAGGAACTTGGTGGACGACATCCGACCAAGCAAACCGCAAAATGACGAGACGGAGGATAGGCTGCCGGTGGAGAGTATTGGAGATAACTCCTATATTTATCTAGATAATGATGTATTCAGTTGTGTGTGTCCTTATCTACTTTAGACCTGATAGTTGTATAAATACAGGGCTATTGCCTTCATAATAGAACAACACAAATTACTACTTCATATCATTCTCATACGATTTCAAGGTATCAGAGCAAACAATCTGAAAACCCTATTTTTTTTTAAATTCGTGTTCCTTGATCTACAAGGAATATGACTGAAACTACATCTTCTGCATCTAATACGTCTCTGACGTCTCTACCTACTACCTCCTCTACCGAGTCTTCCGGTTTATACTATCTACATCCCTCTGACAATCCGGGGGCTCTAATCACATCGGTCTCGCTTCGTGGGGACAATTATTCAGAATGGGCGACAGAGCTTTCCAACTCCATACAAGCAAAGCAAAAGCTTGGTTTCTTAAAAGGAACAATTCCGAAACCATCAACAGAACCTGATCTATCTCGATGGCTTGCTATTAACTCTATGCTGGTTGGCTGGATTAGGACGTCGATAGACCCTAAGATACGATCGACGGTTTCCTTTGTACCTGAGGCAGACAAGCTTTGGGAAAACTTGCAGAGGCGATTCTCCGTCAGGAATGGGGTCCGAATTCATCAGCTACGTGACGAAATAAATACATGCCAGCAGCAAGGACAGACAGTAATTGAGTACTATGGACGTCTTACAAAGCTATGGGAGGAACTCGACAACATCAAGACTACCCGGGCGTGTTCATGTGATGCCTCCGCAGACATTAAGAAAGAGTGCGAAGAAATTCGTGTTCACAAGTTTTTGTTCGGACTTGATGAATCTCGATTCAGAAACATACGGTCTCAAATTATTGATGAAGATCCACTACCGGACATAAACAATGTCTACTCCAGAGTAATACGAGAAGAGCAACACAACAATACCGTGCGGTCGAAGGAACTTAAACCAGACGCTATAGGCTTCACCGCGCAAACTGAACTTCCTAAAACTGACTTACAACAAGCATCGGTTATATCTTTTCGACCTCGTGATCCTAATCGTTCATGTACCCACTGTTCTCGTACAGGTCATGATAATACTGAGTGCTTTCTTCTTCATGGATATCCTGACTGGTGGCTAGAACAAAGGAACACAACTACTTCTCGTGGCTCTTCTCAGCGAGGAAGAGGAGGCCGTGCATCTAACTATGGAAACCGTGGTCGGGGGTGTTCTAACTCAACTAGAGCCGCTTCCAACAATATCACGGCGTCGCCTTCTACGAATGCTGATTCAATTGCCCAGATTACTCAACTTCTTCAGCAACTTCAGGGTGCTAAATCAACAATCTCAACCGAAAGACTTTCTGGTAAAACAACTATTGCAGATGTTATTATAGATACTGGTGCGTCACATCACATGACGGGTAATCTAGCTCTTCTTAGTGATGTAACAGACATTATGCCCTCGTCTGTCAAGTTTCCGAATGGGCGTTTTTCACAAGCAAGGAAAAAGGACACACTTGTTCTAAGCAAAGACTACTACTTATCAGATGTTCTTTTTGTGCCAGATTTTAACTGCACCCTAATCTCAGTATCACGACTACTCAAACAAACCGGCTGCATTGCTATATTTACTGATACTTTGTGTGTCTTGCAGGACCGTTTTACGAAGACCCTGATTGGAACGGGTGAAGAACGAGAGGGGGTGTACTACTTCACGGGTGTCACGGCTGCACGAGTTCATCATACTGAGGTTAAGAATTCTTCAACATCAGAACTATGGCATCGACGGCTTGGACATCCTTCTTATCGGATTTTGTCAGCTTTACCTATTTTAGATAGATTGGTTTTTGATTCTGAACAAGCTGCGTCTTGTGAGATCTGTTTTCGTGCTAAACAAACACGACAAGTTTTTTCTGAGAGTTCTAATAAAGCATTTGAGCCGTTTTTTTTACTGCACTGTGATGTGTGGGGTCCGTATAGAACTCCATCTTCCTCGGGCTCAAGATACTTTCTAACTATAGTTGATGACTTTTCCAGAGCTGTGTGGACTTATCTAATGTTGGAAAAGTCTGAGGTTGCTCAACTACTTCGTGAGTTTATTGCTTTGTCTGAGAGACAATTCGGAAAAACAGTTAAAACAATTCGCACTGAAAATGGGTCTGAATTCATGGTTCTCACGCCATTCTTCAAGCAACATGGGATTGAACATCAAACCTCATGTGTGGATAATCCTCAACAGAACGGTATAGTTGAACGAAAACATAGACATATCTTAAACGTTGCACGAGCGTGTCTCTTCCAAGCTCGACTACCAGTTTCATTCTAGGGTGAAAGTATTCTCACAGCAGCACACCTTATAAACCGGACTCCATCTCAATTACTTCAGGGACGAACACCTTACGAGCTTCTCTTTAATAAGAAACCAGACTTTGATAAACTAAGAGTTTTTGGATGATTATGTTACTCTCATCGCAAATCGCGGGACAAGGATAAGTTTGGTGATCGAAGCAGGAAGTGCATTTTTGTTGGATATCCATATGGAAAGAAAGCATGGACATTGTATGATCTTAATAC